>NC_047662.1:36313054-36619929 GCF_011762505.2 Arvicanthis niloticus | reverse complement strand
AACCAAGTAGTACATTGTCTCCATACTTGTGGAGGCTAGAAATGTGAAATCAGTGAAATCAAAAGGAAGTTACTTCCTTTTAGGACTATCTGCTCTTTGCATCTGGTCTGAACTGGTAGGTGGCCATTATCATACTCATATGGTATTTATTCTCCATGGTTCCAAATATTCCCTTTTACAAAAATACTACTTGGGCTGGAGAGATGGCTCAGAGGTTAAGAACACTGATTGCTCTTCCAGAGGTCCTGAGTTCAAATCCCAGCAATCACATGGTGGCTTACAACCATCTGTAATGGAATCTGATGCCCTCTTCTAGTGTGTCTGAAGACAACTACAGTGTACTCATATATATAAAATAAATAAAGTAGTAAAAATAAATGACTAACCTCATGCCAGTCAGATAATGGCAAACATTATAAAACAAAACAAAACAAAAAAAACCAAAAATACTACTTATATCACATAAAAGCCCATCACAATCACAATATAACATTATATAACAATATAACTATATAAAGATTTTATTTCTGAAAGTCACATGATGACTTACTAGGCATTAGTAGTTTAAAAGCTTAGAGTAGTTAAAAGCTAGTAGCTGTGCAACAAAGTAAACAAGTTGCTGTTTTGATACATTTCTTTCTTTGTTCTAAGACTATTTTAGTGTTTGTAATCAAATCTACATAGAATAGATATTAATTCAGTGTTAACTTTGAACAGGTGGAGATATATATATATATATATATATATATATATATGTATACCAGTATAACTATTAATTTATATACTATGCCATATAAACTTACCATATAAAACTGGCAAACTTCCTCAAAGTTGATAGAGAACTTGAGTCTTCAAAAATTCAAATATGGGGCTGGAGAAGTGGCTCAGAGGTTAAGAGCACTGGTTGCTCTTCCAGAAGTCCTGAGTTCAATTCCCAGCAACCACATGGTAGCTCACAACCATCTGCAACGTGACCTGATGCCCTCTTCTGGTGTGTCTGAAGATAGCTACAGTGTACTCATATACATAAAATAACTCTTTAAAAAATTCAAATGTGTATGTATGTATATACATCTATATATGTGGCCAATAATAGTATTAGTAGCAACAGTGGCTTTTCTTGGTTCTACAGTCACCTGAATAAAATATGGAGACATCCTATATGTTCCATTAAAAAATAAAAATCCTAGAAAACAGCAAAGTTCTATTACTGTTGTGATACCTGCCACATTTTATTATTTTCTCAATCATCATCTGGAATGAAAATACTCTTACTCTAGTGTAACATTAAAAACATCTGAAAAGCACAGTCACTATGTTTCATAGTAGGAATTACTAGAAGAGAAAATGTGTGCATAATTTACTTATAAAACTTGTGGTGGTTGACTGAGCATATTAAAGATACAACATTCAAAAAATAATTTCTTAGGATTTATACTTATACAAAGTAATCCTTAATCCTCCTGTCTTGACCTCCTAAGTGCTAGGATTGAAGACTTGTGTTATCAGTCCCAATCTGTGGGGTACTGGGGAGCAAACTGAGGGCTTTGCATGATAAGCAAGTATTTTATCCACCAAGCTACATTCCCAAGACCTCAGTGTAGACTTTCAAGTTAAAACCCAAATTGTTAGCCTGTAGGTGTATTGCTCAGAAGTAGTACTTGTATAGAATGTATCAACCTCTACTACTGTGAGAGGAGAAAACCCAAACCAAAGCCATGCTTTTGCCTGTTTTATTAATTGAAACAGAGCCTCTTTACGTAGTACTGGCTGTCCTGGAACTTGCTAAATACATCAGGCTGATCTAATATTTAAAACTTTTTATTTTAGTGTATGAGTATTTTGTCTGCATATATGTCTGTGTACCACATATTTGCCTTATGCTCAGAGGCCACACCCAAACCCCAGGAACTATAGTTATGGTTGTTAGCGCAGTGCAGGTACTACAACTGAACATGGGCTCTCTAGCAGAGAAGGGGGGTGCTCTTAAACACTAAGCAAAGTCTCTAGCCCTTTATCTATTTTATAAAAGCTACTGTATGCTAAACGTGGTGAGAAAACAACAAACAAAAGCTAAGACATGTGGCCAGCTTTTCTGTGAGTGGCTTTCCTCATTCCACTACTGCCTACCACCTTTAGAGCCACAGATCATTTCAATTCATAAACTTCTGTCAGGTAAAATAAGCTTAGACAAGCCAGGTGTAGTGGCTCATGCCTTTAATTCTAACGCTTGGGAGGCAAAGATAGGCAGATCTCTATATGGTCCAGGCTAGCATGGCCTACATAGTGAGTTTCAGGACAGCCAGAGCTACATAGTAAGACCCTGCCTCAAGAAAACAAAACAAACAAACAAAAGGCTTAGACATGTAATCCAGAAGTGCTATAACAACTTGACAGAAATCCTTTTATTTTTAAGGTGTCACAAACTTCTTAGTGGTGCCTCAATTAGGGTTTCTATCACTGTGAGGAGACACCATGACCAGTGCAACTCTTATAAGAACATTTAATTGGGGCGTTTACAGGTTCAGAGGTTCAGTTCATTATCATCAAGGTGGGAACATGGGCAGCATTGGCATGGCTGAGAGTTCTACATCTTGTTCCAAAGGCAACCAGGAGAAGACTGGCTTCCAGGCAGCTAGGAGGAGGGTCTCAAAGCCACCCCCACAGTGACACACTTCCTCCAACAAGGCCACACCACCTAATAGTGCCACTTTCTGGTCCAAGCATATTTCAAACACATGAATCTGGGGGCCAAACTTCTTCAAACCACTACAAGTAGGATTCTTTTCATGAAATATGACTTCATGATTGCTAGACTCTAATATAGGATTTTTCATATTGTCTTTTACTGTTCTCAGTATATTTAGAAATAATTTTTATAATCCCAACACTCAGGAGGCAAAGGCAGGTGGATATCTGTAACTTTTTTTTTTTTTTTTTTTTTTTTTTGAGACAGTTACTCTGTGTAACCCTGGCTGTCCTGGAACTCACTATAGACCAGGCTGGCCTCAAACTCAAGAGAGCCACCTGCTTTTGCCTCCTTTCTGCTGGGATAAAAGCTGTATACTACCATCTGGCTGAAAGAAATATTCTTTAGAAAAAAACAAAAACAAGCAAACTATGTATGAAGAATAAATTCCTATCAGTGGGAGGGGGAAAAAAAGAGCCAAACAAGAGGAACAGAATTATGATGCTAAAATGCCGATTTACAGGGTAGAGATAGAGGTTCAATATTCAAGATTATGTACTGCTATGAACCCAAGTTTAGTTCCCAGCCTAGATACTGAGTGGCTCAGAACTACCTGTAACGCTAGCTCCAGGGGATTCAACACAGTCTTCTGGCCTCCAAAGACACTGTGAATAATATCAAGAAAGTAGTTTTATATTTCTACTTGACCAAGTCTCTTGGGCCCTTTTTCTGGATAAATATTTCCAAGTATTAAAGTGACTACAAATGAGATAAAAGCCACTAAAGTACTTATGCCCCTTAAAGCTTTGAACCAGTTGGGATAATGTGGCAAGAGGAAAAGCTCATTATGTAATGCTATCCCTAAACCTATTATTAACGTGACTATGGCTTCATTGAGTCTTTCAGAAAATAGGATGGCTACCCATGAAAACACAACAGGACTCATACTACTAGCTAAATTAATATAGTCTGGTTTGGCTGGACTACTTTCTGGCAGAGCAAAGCCCCATCTGACCCCTCCCAAGAAAGCTAGGAAACCAGCTCCATAAGCCATCTGAGTAAAAGCTAGTATGGGGATATAAGACTTTGTTATCACCATGAGGAGTGGTGGAGCAGTAAAGGGGATTAACCCCACCAGAGTTATATATAAGGCTGGCTTTGGACTATCACGTAGGTAAGTGATGGTGCTTGGTTTCTTGGGGGGAAGGACTGTCTCCTTCTGCTGCTTTTTAAAGTTGCATGGTGACACATGATAGCATTGTATCTTCCTCACGCACACTTGAAATGACGTGGAAACCCAAGTTCTTGGAGACAAAGAGGAAAAGTTCTGCAGAAGACATGTCTTAGGAGAAAGTATATCTATTCTGCTGGCTCTGAGTCTCACTGTAAAAGGGTTCTTCAGCATCTATAAAGGAAACAGAAAAGTTTAAAAATAAGAACACATGGCACACAGAAATACATGCAGATAAAACACCACATATATAAAGTAATATATATGTGGGTTGGCTCAGTGATTAGGAGCACTGGCTGTTTTTCTAGAGGACCCAGGTTTGATTCCTGCCACATGTGGTAGCTAACAACCATTTGTAATTCCAGTTCCAAAGAGATCTTACATCTTCTTCTAACCTCCATACACACTATATGCAGATGGAACACTGACAGACATGTAGGCAAAATACCCATACACATAAAAAAATAAAACTTAAAAAAAATATGATTTTGAATTAAAAAGGAACAGCTTCTTGGGAAGCCCCCAACAACATGCCGAGAATGATCTCATACTGGCTTTTACTCCTTTTTGTCAGTTAGAATGCCTTTCTTTCAGGTACCTACATGTGCAGTCTTCTTTTCTAACCTATTTATGTTATATAATCCTGTCTATTATTTTCTGGTAAGATTTATTCTTATTTCCATGTGGGTGGGTACCTTCAGAGGAAGCTTCAGGTCCTCTTCTAAAGCTGGAGTAACAGTGGTTGTGAGCCACTCAACACAGGTGCTGGGATCAAACTAAGCCCCCAGTATGTGCTTTCAACAAAGCTGAGCTATCTCTCCTGCCTTGTTCAATTCTTGATATTCCCTATTCTCTTTCCCTGATACATAGTACTCCATAGCAGTTACTATTTGACATAGTAAATATTTTACTTATTTATAATTTGTCCATTGTTTTCCTTCGTCACTTGAATACAAAATATTTATATCTGCCATAGCCAGACAGTTAGTGATAAATAGTGCTCAACTAACCTTTGAAGATGCTCCAGAAATTTTCTGAATGAAGGAAAGCATTCTGGTGTCTACTCAAGAGTTTTGTCCAGTTTCGATGCAGTTCTGATTCATGTATTTTTACAATTGAGGGGAATGGCTGAATTTGAAGCAATGTCCTAAACATAAAACAAGATATCACTTGTCTACATTTTATACATGAATAAGAAGTCATGAAAATCTCTACGATGAAACATGATTTATTTTATGTATTTATTTACCAAATTTATTTACCAAATTATGTATTTATTTACCAATTTTACTTTTAGCTATTTGGTTTAACAAAAGGAGCAATGTGAAACTTGAACATCTGGATTTAGCAAACATTTCTACCACTTTGTGATGTACCAGTTTTCTCATCATTAAAACTGACAGTTATACCTTTTGTTCCCACTGATTATCTATCCTCTTTAGTTATTGTGTACTTCGGGGCTTTGGAATTTTTACACTAAAAATGAGCCACGAATATGGCTTTGTTGTGACCCAGGCAGTATAGTGTAGCACATGTTTTCTGATTTTGGAAAATTATAATGTGACAGGCTGAAGCCCAGAGACAGAGGGTGATGTGGAGATTAAAAACTAAAAGGCCATGGTCAATTCTCCCAGTCCACGAAAAAATGCCCAAATGTTTTCATTTCGCCAACTATCACAAACTGGGAGCTCCAAGCTGACATTTTAGCGATAGGTAGGAGCGGAATTTAGATACAAAAGGTCCTTAAGACGCCTGGGTAACTAAACATCTCCTATATACCAACCCTCAGTGACCCCACCATCTTCCCAAAGTGTACCCTTGACAACCCTGAAACATACTTGCCACCATCTCACGGTGCACCAGAAACGCAGAAACAGCACTTCCGGCAACTGGAATCAAACAGCCCCCACTTCCTGAGGGCAGGAAAATGAGTCCGGGTGGGAACTTAAGGTAGCAAGTTCCGACTCTTCTCTGTACGTATTTGATTGCTTCCCTCCCTCAGTTATTTTACATTATTTTTAATGTGTGTGTTCATGCACTTTAGTGCATGTGCTCATTGAGTCCAGAAGCCTGGATCCCCCACAGTATAGGTGCTGGGAGCTGAACTGAAGTTTTCTGTAAGATCAGCAAGCGCCTTTAAACCACGGAGTTGCCTCCGAAGCCCCAAGGGCTAGTCTAAAATATTAATTCTAATTGAAGTCGGCTTTCAGATACCTTACAAGTCTCTATTCCAGGATTTCTAACCAGATATATATATATCAATTCAAGAAGGTAGAGTACAATTTCTGAAACGAAGTGTAATTTCTGTAACAGCAGTGGAAGAACCTAGGATGAAACTTGGAGTTGGCCAAATTGGTCTACGGAATTATTTTTTTTAAGACAAGATGGCCTGGAACGCTTAACTTTGCAAAACAACGGGTTGAGCAGATTGGACACATCTTCCTCCGCATTTGAGTCCTTTATTACTATTACTGGGCGAGAAAGAAGAGATGATTTTGTTTTTTACTTTATTCTCTTACTATTACCTATAAATTACATTGAGGAATACAGAGGACTGAGACCCAACATTCAAAATTCTATGAATCAAGGTGTGGCGTTACGGGCTATGGGTTTAGAGGTCATCCAGGAAGTCACATCACATCATTCTTGAATTTATCCAAGTCTCCTTTCCCACTCCCCAACCTGCTGTCTGCCGGCCAAAGAAACAGACACCAAGTACTTCGAGCGTTCTCGGATCCTTGTGTAAAAAGCTGAAGACAAAAAGGAGAGTTCATTTACGTAAGGACCCTTTTTTTAAGCAAGTTTCTCCATTCTAAGTAGTAAAACTAAATTCCTGAAACAGTTTCTAGTGAGACGCAGCCGTCTGCCAGTTTTATTCCCTTCTCTGGAGAGGTTGTACGGTCCCTTTCTGTCATGCAATACCCAAGGGAGTGCTAATAGACTCCTTGGTGGTGTATTAGCAAAGACAGGGCTGGACCAGAAATCAACCATCCATTCTGGCGGCTCCGTGACGCCTACGAGGTCCATGAACTACAACTCCCAGCGCTACGCGTGGACACCGCCGCGCATGCCTTTGGTCCAGTCCGGTGGCGGGAGTGTGTTGTCCAGGGCTGGAGTTTCAACAGCGCGCGCATGTAAAAGAAGGGGCAAAGGTGTACAAGGGCTCGGAAAACATGCTCTTCCGCTACTTGTTAGCTAATTCTAGTAGTTGGCGAAATGTCTGGCTCACAATCGAGGTGAAGAAAAAAATGGGAGGGGGGAAGAACTGGAACAAATATATCCACTCAAATTCACGTGTGCTCCCAGGCCGGACAACCCGACAGGGAGTTTTAAGGGGGCGTGCTGAATTCGGCTGATTCTTGCCTCAAGAGCGGCACAAGGAAAGGCAAATGGGTTTGCGGAAGGGAGAGCGGACCAGCCCAGTGTCCGGCTGAAGGGCGCCGGGGGGCGGGGCGGGAAATAACCGCTGCGGGAGGATCCCAACGTTTACGGAGCGAGCCGCGGGCGCCTGGGCGGGGCCACGGAAGCAGGCCCTCGCGCATGCGCATGCGCCTTTGCTAGTGGGCGTGAAGGAGGCGGGCCGAAGCGGCAGAGGGAGGGCCCAGCTGGTCGTCGCTCCTCCTCCACCCGCTCTGCCCCCTCCTGAGCCTTGTGGGCCGGGCAGCCATCTTGGGAAGAGCTTTGTTATGGTTTTGGGCTAGTCACCTCTGCTGGTCGGAGAAGCTGGGGACGAGTCCTCAGACGCCGCGAGTCGTCCTTGACCGTAGCCCCGCCGCTGCCGGGTGAGTGCGGGTTCTGGACACCGAGCAGAAAGAGTCCTCGAGTCGTCCCGGCACGGGCTCCGCCGGCTTCCTAACTGGCCGTCTATGAAAACTAGTTGGAAGAAGGTCTTGCACAGGTGGTTGGGTGTGGGTCTGCCGGGGTGGACGAGAGGAACTGGGAGTCGTCTAGTTGGAACGTCCTCTTACCCCCCCCACCCCCCCAACGGGAGGAGCCTTGCACACTAGCGTCGCCGCGGCGGTTCCAGAGCTCTCCGACTTCAACTTCAGTTCCCGGTCGGAAACGCTCACCTGCGGCTCCGGCTTCTTTCCAAGAGTTCCGGCTCGATAGTGGTTGAGTGATTTGGTTTACTCTGTGTTTTCATTCTTTTATTTTACCTTTCTTTAAAATAAGAGCCGAAGGCTTCTGTTTTCCAGTTAAGAGAAACTTAACGAGGAAAAAGTCTTGTAAGTCAAATGTGGAATATTTAGGGGAAAGGGAACTTCCACGCCCAGAGTCGCGGTTCTCCGGGGTAGGGAAACCTTTTCCTTCAGATTGTCTTACCAGTTATTTACCAAACTCCGTCCCATTAGGGAGGAGAATTGATTGGTTGAAATGGCTTAACTAGTCTTTTTTTATTCCATGCTAAATCTCCCCAACCCATAAAATTAAAAAGATCCTGAATCTAAAATGGCTGTAGCCTGGGGAAGTACCCTGTTTAAATGCTTAAATATAATAACATTTCAGTCGTTTTTCCCTGTGGGACGTTAACTCTTCGGGATTTTTATCAATTGGCGTCTTTGGAGAGGGTAGGTGAAAGCGAAGGTGAGGCCAGGAAGTTTACTGCAAAAGTTTACATAAGAATGGGTGCGGTTTTTTGTTTTTGTTTTTTTGGTAGTTGTGAATAGTTCTGAAATTTGTGCTGTGGTATCTGTTTTGTCTGCCACTTTTATCCTCTGAGATTGGCATGTATGATGTGTTGACTAGTTTACCTTGGATAACTCTTAGTTATCCGGAAAACCTGAAGTTAGTGGTGGTTTATGTTTTTTTGTTTAGTAATAATCCACTTTCTTCTGTAAATCTCATTAAAAACTAAAGTATTAGACCTCTACTGGAAATTGTACCGAAAATTGTAGTTTGTTGGTGGTCGAATGTTTTTTGTTTGTTTGTTTGTTTGTTTGTTTTCAAAATGAGTTTCTCAGTGTAGTCCTGTCTATTCTGGAACTCATTCTGTAGTCTTTGCTGGGCTCGAACTCAAGATCCTGAGTCCTGAGATTAAAAGGTTTGTATCACTACTGTTCGGCTGGAGGTCTCAGGGTTTTTACAGTACTTTTCACCTCAGAATCCATAAATTTGGGCAGTTACAAAATAAAACAATTTTGCAAGTGAAAATATATTCAGAAGTGAAATTCTAGGTGACTGTGTCTCCCTCCCCTCTTTTTAACTAAAGACAATCTTTGCTTACAAAGCAAAACAAAAAGACCCTCCCATAAGTGCAACAGAAACAATAGCAAATTTTAATTTTTGGAAAGGTATGATTGAGTTGAAATTTCTGTCTATTCAAAAAATAAAATAGAATGCAGATTGTGTATCTTTGAAGATCCATTCACAAGATAAACTGCCACCTTTCATAGAGTTGGTTTCAATTACTTTTATACAATTCATTTAGACAGGAAAGTTTTTGTTCTAGGACTTTTTTTATGTGTATGGTTATTGTGCCTGTATGTATTCCTGTGTAAATGTACATGCAGGGCCCATTGAGGTCAGAAGAAGATATTGGATCCCCTGAAACTGGAGTTAGATAGACAGTCGTGAGCTGCCATTTGAGTGCTGGAGTCAAACCTGGGTGTTCTTGAAGAGCAACAAGTGCTCTTAACCACTGAACCTTCTCTTCAACCCCAGCAAGTATTTATTTACTTATTTATTTTGTTGGAAGAAAATCATTTAAAGTTCTTTTTGAAAATTAGAATTGCTTTCTGTTTTGACATTATTTTACAGTACTAAATTCACCTTTTTTCTGAGTATTCTAAAATGGCTTGCATTTATTTGTTGGTCTAACTATTCTTTTGGTTGCTTGTGGACAGTGTGCTTTCAGAATTCTTGAAGTTGGGAGACGGAATGGGAAGCCTTTATTTTGAATTAACAGAATTCTTTTTGTTTGTTTTTTCGAGATGGGGTTTTTTTTCTGTGTAACCCTGGCTGACCTGGAACTCTTACTCTATAGACCAGGCTGGCCTTGAACTGGAATCTACCTGCCTACGCATGCTAGAATTAATTAAAGGAGTACACCATGTCTGCTTTTTTTTTTTTTTCAACCATTTCAATCATTATACATGATAAGAAATCTATGAGTTTATTTTTGTGTATCTGTGTGTGTATGTCAATATACATAGAGACACTTTTTGAGACAGTCTTACTATGTAGAACAGTGTTTCTCAGCCTTCTAATATTGAGACCCTTTTAATATGGTTTCTCATGTTGTGGTAAGGAATTCCCACCATAAAATTATTTTGTTTCTACTTCATAACTGTATATTTTGTGCTGTTAGGAATTATAATGTAAACATCTGATATGTGACCCCTTGAACCTACAGGTTAACAGCCACTGGTGTAGAGAGTCATGCTGATCTAGAACTCACAGAGATCCACCTGCTTCTCCCTTTCCTATGCTGAAATTAAAGGCATTCTCCACTGTATTTGGCTACTTTTTATTTTCAGTGTGGGGGATTAAACCCAGTTTAGTGCATGCTACAAAACTTACTGTCACTAAACTATATACCACCAGCCTATAATTTATTTTATAATAGAATTGATTCTATTATTAATGTGCATGAATATTTTGCCTGTGTGTGTGTGTGTGCATCACATGTGTGTCTGGCTTCCTCAGAGGTTTGAGTTGGGCCTTGGATCCCTGGTACTGGAGTTAGAAACAATTGTTAGCTTGGGTTCTTGGAATTGAACTCAGGCTCTCTAAAAGAACAAGCAGTCTTAACCACTGAACCAAATCTCCAGCCCTTTTTGTTTGTTTGTTTATGGTTTTTTCAAGCTAGCCCTGACTGTCCTGGAACTTTGTAAACTGCTGGCATTAAACTCAGAGATCTGCCTCTGCTTCCCAGGTGCTGGGATCAACAGTGTGTACTGCCACTGTCCAGCTCCCATGTGCACAATTCCTCTCTCTCTCCCCCTCCCCCCCCCCCTCTCTCTCTCTCTCTCTCTCTCTCTCTCTTTCTATATGTGTGTGTATGTATATATACACATATATACGTGTATATGTATATATGTGTGTATATGTGTGTTTATATATATATATATATGTATACACACACATACACTTAGAGGGGGGGCATTGGATCCCATTACATATAATTGTGAGCCACCCTATTGTTGCTGGAAATTGAACTCAGGACCTCTGGAAGAGCAGTGTCAGAGCTCTTAACTGCTGAGCCATCTCTCCAGCTAGTGTTGTTATTTAAGACCAGGTCTTACTAAGTTGTCATGGCAGGCCTTGAGCTGTGAACCTCCTGCTTTGCCTCCTTTCAGGTAGCTATGATTGCATGTGTGTGACATCATGCTTTGCTACTCAGATGGTTTTTTTTTCCTTTACTTTGTAGTTGAGAAAAATGGTGAGACTCATTTGACTAGTAGACAAACCTAAGTAGACTGCTGCCTTTATCTGGAGTGCTGTCTCTTTGTGTGTGTGTGTGTGTGTGTGTGTGTGTGTGTGTGTGTGTGTGTGTGTGTGTGAGAGAGAGAGAGAGAGAGAGAGAGAGAGAGAGAGAGAGAGATTGATTTTGTTCTTATGTGGTTGGTTGAAGTTTTTTGTTCTGTTGTGTTTTACTTTGTAGCCATGATTAGCCTGGAATTTGTTGTGTAGATATAGTTGCGTCAAACTCAATAGAGATCTCCCTGCTTCTGTCTTCCTAGTGCTTAAGTTAAGCGTCTGTGCCACATCAACCTTAGTTGATTTTTTTTGTTTAGTTTTTCAGAGATGGAGGTTATACTGGCCCACCCCCCCCCCCCCATCCCCAGTCCTGACTGCTTTTAAACATGAAGTTAAACTGTTGTAACATTAAGGGGCGTGAGCCGTTTTAAGGCATCCTAACAAAAATGGATTATTTTGTCTTTTTTTCCCCCCCAGAGCTGAGGACTGAACCCAGGGCCTTGCGCTTTACCACTGAGCTAAATCTCCAACCCCTCAAAAATGGTTTATAGAAAGGCAAAATTTAGGGCAGGCAATATAGCTCAGTTGGGTAAAGTTATTTGCTGCCCAAGCCTGAGAGGATCTGAGCTTGATCCCTGAGACCCACATGGTGGTTAGGAGAGAATTGACTCCAGTAAATTGTTCTTTGACCTTCACACTCATGCTGTGTGATTAAAAAAGAAAAGAAGGGCAAATTTGAGCCAGGGAGATGGCTGGGGCATAAAGACTTGCCTCATAAGCATGAGGACTTAGATTTCTATCTATAGAACTCCTGTGCAAGCAGAGATAGGAGAATCCCTGGAAGCACATGGACCTAACCTGGCATGTGCAGCAGCAAATAAGACCCTGTCTCAGACAAGGGAAGACATGGACTGATATTGGAGATTGTCCTCTTAGCTCCAATGTGCAGTGGCATGTGCTCACCTGCATTCATAGGAATACACAGGTCTTTCTGTCTGTCTTTCTTTCAAAAAGAAAAGCCACATTTGAATTTGTGTTGTGGGAGGATCTTGGTATACAGGTAAGAAAATATTTATGCTGTAAGTCGTCATAATTGGTGTTGTCTAGAATTTAGCTTGTTTTTGTTTATGCTTGAGATCTAACACCTCAAATGACTGTTAAATCATACCCAGTGATTTCTGTCTGCTACTGCACTTTGCCTCAAACAAAACTACCCACACTCAAGATACTATCAATGGTTTTATAAGAGAAGAACATCTTCTGCCCAGAATGAACTTTACTTTAATTGTAAAGTTCATTCATTACCTAATATAACATGAGTTGAATTTTATAGGTGATTTTAAATACAATAAAGTTATAGAAAGGCAACTATTCCTTTATATTCCTCTACCAAAGCAATCATCAGCTTATAACTGGTTGTTTGGCAAACATTTTTCAGCAAAACATTGGAAGTTGTACTGTGAGTGCAGATTTCCATGTACTGGTGGCTAGGAGTATCTTGTAGATCATAAAGCAGTTATTTCCACAACAAAAGAAGACTTTACAGTTTGCCAGCTGAAGTATAAAAGTACAGGATAACAGCATAGCTATAATTTCCTTTTTGAGGGAAGGTGGGATGATGGAACATGGTGCTGGTTCTCAGGATCTGGCCCAGGGCTTTGTACATGACGTTACTACCAGTGAGTTACACACCATTAGCCTAGTAGTCTTTCTTACGGAAACTGATTTTAAAATCCTCGGTAAGTTTATCTTCCTTTTCTGTGAACAATCAGCCTTCTTTGCTTTGTTATTAAGACTAAAAGCCAAATCACTGGACTGGAAACAGTATTGAACATAAGGTTTAAGGTCGGCTGTACTTTACATTTGACTTGAAAACCTTGTTTGTATTTAAAAGTTTAAATTTTCATTGACTTTCTTGGTATCTGTAGATACATATATAGAATAATTAACATCTATTTTAAGTCCCTTTTAAAGATTTTTACTTATTTGTTTCTATGAGTGTATAAATGTGAGTGTTTTTGGAGACCAGAAGAGGGCTTCAAATCCCTTGGAACTGGAGTTACAGGCAGTAGTGAGCTTCCTTGTAATTACTGGAAATCAAGCTCTATTAATATCTATTTTAAATAAGTGCTAAAAGGAAAACGATTTTATATTAGACTCCATTATTTTATTTTATTTTATTTTTTGAGACAGGGTCTTAACTATCCATAGCCTGCCTTTGTCTCTCCAGTGCCAGGATTAAAAGCATATGCCATTACACCTGGCACATTGAACTCTAATTATTTTTTCATATTTATTTGTGTGGACGTATGCATACCTTAGTACATATGTTGAGGTCAGAGAACAGTTTTTGGAGTAGTTGTTTGTTTCTAGCATATGGGTCCCCTGGATGGAGCTCAGATTGTGGGACTTTTCCAACAGGTGCTGGTGAGCACTGAGCCAGCCTCCTGGCCCTTTGTTGGACATTTGGAGAGTTGACTCAGTGGTTAAGAGAACTTACTGCCTTTGCAGAGGACCCAGTTTCGGTTCCCAGCATCCATTTGGTGGGCCAAGTCTTCTCCAGTCTCAGGGCTTTGTGCATGCTAAAGAAGACTTTGAGCTGAGCCACATGTCTTCTTGAGAAGAGATTTTTTTTTTTTTAAGTAAATGTTTTATAGTGTATGTGTCACAGTGCTCTTGTGAAGGTCAGAGGACTTTTTAGGAATTGGTTGTTTGAAAATAATTTCTAGAAGTAATTCTAAAATTCTAAGAAAAATCCACATGAGGTGGTTAAAAAAATTTTTTTTACATAAATAGACCTTTTCAGAGTCAGTGCAGTTTGAAATTATTGATAAAAGTTAGCTCCTTTTATTTATTTTTTTTTTTCAGATAAACAGGGTCTCTGTAGTTTAGGCTGGCCCAGGACTCTTTTATAATCCATCTTCTTTAGTGCTAGAACTACAGGCATGAGCCACCATACTTGAGTGAAGAAAAAAATAGTGATCTTTACTGAATAACTTGTTTGTAACATGTTTAGTGTAGTGACTTTTGGAGCAGATGTAAAAAAAAAAAACAATTTTTTTTTCTGGTTTTAGAATCTTGGGGTTTTAATATTTAGACATTAAGGATTTAACATAGAATTCTTGATCCTGAGTTAATTTTCCAGCATTGTAAAATAAAAAGAAAAGTGAATAACCTTAAAATTTCATAAACAGCATAGTAGGTAACTCACTCCTGTAATCCTAGCCCTTGGGGATGAGGAGGCAATAGGACTGGGTTCACAGTCATCCTCTGCCTCATGCATAGTGAGTTAGTTGGAGGCCAGCCTGGACTAAAAGCAAACAGGGCTGGGGCTCAGCAGTGAAGAACAGTTGTTGGGGGCTGGAGACATGGCTCAGCGGTTAAGAGCACTGACTGCTCTTCCAGAGGTCCTGAGTTCAAATCCCAGCGACCACATGGTGGCTCACAACCATCCGTAATGAGATTGGATGCCCTCTTCTGGTGTGTCTGAAGACAGTTACAGTGTGCTCATAAGTAAAATAAAAACAAAAACAAGAAAGAAAAAAAAAAAAAACAGTTGTTGCTTTTGCAGAGGACCCAGGTTTGGTTCCCAACAACCATATGGTGGATCACAACTGTCTGCAATTATGGTTCTAGGGATCTGATGCCCAATTCTGAACTGCAAGTATACCACACAAGCGCATGATGCACATAAATACAGACACTCATACACAAAAATAATTTTAAAGAAAAGCCAACTACCACGAACAGAAAAACATGTTTCATGATCCTGCCTAAATATAGCACCCTTAATGATCTGAATCTTTAAAAACCAACAGTAATGCTCAGATTGTGTCTAGTAATAAGTATGCTTCTCTGTTTGATAGTCTGTGCTCTGGTAGAATTTATCTTAACTTTTATTATCTAGCCCCCTTTATATTGGCATTTTATTAATTTTACTGGGAGACAGTGCTGAAGAGGCTGTGTACATGAATATGCGTACCCAAGCTGTGCCAGTGAGCTACAAAGAAGTAAAGACAGTTGAGAATTCATTCCTTTGGCAGTTGTTCCATTGCTAGGTGTAGCAGTTTCCTAAGCCAGCTCTTCCCTGTGTTGTGACTATGACATTGGTTTCCACTGCTTAGTTTCTGTTGTTGTTTTATATATTTGCCAAATCAAAGTCTCCTAGTTCTCAGAACTTCAGTGGTGGTTTGATAAATTCCTTTCCTAGTTAAGTTACCTAAATTTGGTTTCTTTTTGTTTTCAGCTAAGGGCCTTGATTTGTAGAATTTGCTTTCTCTAATATGTTTATTTTTTTTTTTTTTAAGAATTTACATGGGGTTAGGGGATAAAATCTGAAGTGTAAATATAATATCCAATAAGAAAAGAAAAAAAGAATTTACTTATTTTTATTTTATGTGCATTGGTGTTTTACCTGCAGGTACATCTGGAAGAGAGTGTCAGATCTCCTGGAACAGGAGTTAAAGACAGGTGTGAGCTGCCATGTGGGTGCTGGGAATTGAACCCAAGTCCTCTGGAAGGGCAACGGGAGCTATTAATATTAACTGTCTAACCATCTCTTGGCCCCAGTTTCATTACTTCTATTTATGGTAGTTTGGGGGGGGGGGCGGTGTTTTGTTTTGAGCCAGGGTCTATGGCTTTGACTGTCTTGGAGCTCACAGAGATTCTCCTGCCTCTGCCTCCTGAGTACTAGGATTAAAGGCATGCACCACCACTTCTGGCAGGTTATTTTTTTACAAGTACACAAAATACAGGTTTTATGATGACATTCTTATGTTTACAATTGTACTTTAGTTACATTTGACCTTATCACACTCTTTTACCCTTTCCTACTAATCTTCCCTCCCAAATTCTCCTTTATTTTATGTCCTCCATGTTTAAATGTAGATTTCCCATATGAGAGAAGACATACAATATTTGTCTCCCCATTACCTTCTTCTCCTCCCCTTCCTCCCTATATCAGTTACTTTTTTGTTGCTATGATTAGAAAGCAACTTACAAAATAAAGAATTACTCTGGCTTATTGTCCCAGGAGGGAGCAATGGCTCAGTGATTAAGAGCTCGTTTTTTTGTTTATTTTTTTGTTTTTTGGTTTTTTGGTTTTGTGTGTGTGTGTGTGTGTGTGTGTGTGTGTGTTGTTTTAGTTTGGTTTTGTGTTTGGGGTTTTTTGTTTGTTTGTTTGTTTGTTTTGTTTTTTTTGTTTTTTTTTTTTTTTGAGACAGTGTTTCTCTGTGTAGCCCTGGCTGTCCTGGAACTCACTCTGTAGACCAGGCTGGCCTCGAACTCAGAAATCCGCCTGCCTCTGCCTCCCAAGTGCTGGGATTAAGGGCATGTGCCACCACTGCTCAGCCTGAGAGCTTTTTATAAGGCCAAGAGTTCAGTTCCCAGCAGCTATCTCAGGCAGCTCACAGAGTATTTGTGACTTCAGTTCTGGGTGATCAAAATCTCTTACTTCTAAATTCATATACATATAATTAAAAATAATAAAACTTTTAAGAGTTTTTTTGAGCTAGGTCCTACTATGTTGCCCCGGCTGGTCTGGAACACTAAAAAGTTTAGTATGGTTTTCCCTTAAATTTTGTCTTATAAACAGTCCTGATTTAAAAAAAAAAAAAACTAGATTGCTGGACAGTGGTGGCATTCACCTTTATTCCCAGCACTTGGGAGGCAGAGGCATTTCTTCACAGATATGTTTATTGTCATGAACTTGGTATTTTGTAGTCCATGAACTTAACACAGTAATGCAGATTTGTCAGCAGACCAGAACCTGCCCAAAGATACAAATTCTTCTATCAAAAAATAACTCCTGGAAGAAATGTTGAGAATTGGGCAAACATTTGAGTCCTCTTAGTTCATATCAAGTTAGATCAGAAAGAGCTTTATTTGTCTCTAAACTGATAATTATCTAAAAATATGTACAGTATAAATAAATGAGGCGACAGATTGTCTTAATGATCTACCGTTGGATAATACATAATAATTAGATAGTGATGACATTGGCAGTGTTTCCTATGTGGTTTGGCCAATTTGGTAAGATGAAAGTGTAAATGTAAAAAGACCCAGTAATTGGCATTTCTGAATACCAATGGGTGGTTTGGTTTGTTTGTTTGTTTTGTTAAATCTATGGTCAAGCGAGATGTATAAAATCTTTAAAGGACTTAAAAAGGTTAGGTGTGATGTGATATGCCTGTTGTTTTTAGCTGCTTAGAAGACTGAGGTAGGAGGCTGTTGGGTCAGGGACAACCAGGGAAGCATAGTAATTTTCTTGTCTCTACAACAAAAAGACTTGTAGCTATGTTATTGTAGGCAGTGACAAATTAATACCTAAATTGAATTTAAGGAATTTACTCTCAAGGTCTTGCTTTGATTGATATTCATTAGCAGTTAGGTGTGACTGGTTTTGCCTCTTCTAATTATGTGTTTTCTTTTATTTTCTTTCCCTCAGAGATTGGCAGACTCAAGTGGCCTTTTTAATGTTTGAGTAATGATGGAGATGGACCCAAATTAGATAGTGATTTCTTCAATAAAGCAATAGAAGATTCTTCACATCACTGCTGGAAGCGCAGTTCGGTTTTGGGGAAGGAGGAGAACAAGTGAAATACAGAAGATTAATAAGAAGAAGACCTCATTTTGGAATTCTCTTTCTCCTTGACCCTTATCTTTTCTACTTTATAATTTTGCTTTGAATGTATAAATAGTAAAGACCAAAGAAATTGAATATATATTTAGGAGCTTTATACCAAGAAATCTGCCTTGAAAGCTGCTATTCTGTGGCAGAAAAACTATATCAAGTTTCTGTTGGATTCCTTTTTCAAAAAACAAAACAAGACTCCTTACATCTTTAGATTTTGAAGGTTAAAACTGATAAAAGCATATAGATCTACACACTGCTTTAAGCAGTTGTATAAGATAATGAGATCTGTGTTTTAAAAGCTTTTGTTGTGGATATTTTGCCACTGGAATTGATTGCACAGAAGCTCTCTTACAGTGCTTTACAATTACATTTTTGACCTGTCACCTTGATGACATTTCTTGCCCACACGTAGACCACTTGTCTTTCTAGCCATGACCTTGTTATGAACAGTGTTTGTACTCACTGTGCAGATGTCCATGGTTTGCATATTTAAGCAACATTATAGTGCCATTACTCAAAGAAGTTGAATGAGGTGAACATAGACATAGCTTTTCCCCCTTTCCCCCCTTTTTTAAATGTAACAAATAACTTTTTATGTTCCCCTTCCCCCTTCCCCTTCCCCTTCCCCCTTTGGAAAAGTGTCAGGAACTAGGTATTCAGCATGAGCAATTGAGAGGATTAAGAGGGTGGGCCACACAGAGCTGGGCTTCTTTGTGCTTCATCACAAGGCGTGCTGCTGGCCAGGCTATTTGAGCACCCTTTTTACGAGAAAACCTCGTAGAAGATACAGGTGGCAACTTTGGATACAGGACCACAGAGGTGACACTCTGAGGGTAAATATTCTTGTGTCTTAACTTGTGGAGAAAACATACATGGGTTATATGTCATAAAAAAAATATGTTTTGTTGTGCTGTGAAATATTTAGTTTTCAGAGAATATCAGTAATTCAGGTACATCAGTGAATTTCAGGAAAACTGATACAAGTTGATACATAAGAAAATGTTCCTAAGATAAATGAAAAAGTGCTTGAGAGGTTCTATAGTAGTGACATACTTTTTTTGAGACAGGGTTTCTCTGTGTAGTCCTGGCTGTCCTGGAACTCACTCTTTAGACCAGGCTGGCCTCGAACTCAGAAATCCGCCTGCCTCTGCCTCCCAAGTGCTGGGATTAAAGGCGTTCGCCACCACCGCCTGGCACTTAATGCTTATTATATCAGTAACCTTCTTAATTCTTCATCCCTTTAATACAGTTCCTCATGTTGTGATTGCTGATCATAAAATTATTTTTATAATTATTATAAATTGTAATGAATTATAAATTGTATAAAATGTAATTTTGCTGCTGTTATGAATTATAAATATCTGATGAGACCCCTGTGAAAGTGTCTCTTGACCACAAATGAGGTCTTGTCCCACAGGTTGAGAACCAGTGTTCTATATGTATCTATTGTAGGTGTTTTTGTTTTGTTTTTTAGGTAAATCTCAAGAATGCATTTGCTTCCTTCCTGTAACTTTCTTTATTTCCATCATATTTGTGTCATTTAGAATTCCCGAGATTTGGAATCTTGAAAAGTAGTCTGTGGAAAGTTTTCAGGGTTTAAATCTTTTGTAAAGGAAGACTATAGGTTAATCATAGACTCCTTTACATCCTGTTGTCATACTGTTAGAATCATGTGTGATTTGTGTTCTTGTTTAGATCCTGGCCATGAGGTTGGATGCCTCATCTTGCTGAAAAGACACTGGACCTAAATGGCGCAGCATGACTTTGTTCCTGCTTGGCTAAATTTCTCAACGCCACAGTCAGCTAAGGTACTGTCTTCATTCCTTTGGTAACTACCCAAACATACCAGTTCTATCCATCTTGAGTGGTGTGTGGTTTCTGTTTTGTGTTTCAGGCTGTGTTGCTGATCTTGCTTTGGTTATTTTGAGGAGAGAGTTGTGTTTTATTTTTCATGTATGTCCTACTTTTCCTTGGGATTTCAAACGTATTCATAGATTTCCCATTCCCTTAAGAGCATATCAATAATTGGGGCTGGAGAGATGCCAAGAACAGTTAAGATCATTCTGTAGTCTTGCAGAGGACACAGGTTTGACACCCAGAATCCACAGGGTGGCTCAGAACCATCTATAACTTCAGTTCCAGGGGATCTGACTCCCTTTTTTGATCTTTTTGGGCACCAGGCCTGCATATGGTACACATAGATACATAACATTCAGGCAAGATACTTATACATGTAAAATAAATCTAAAAATGTCTTTTAAGAAGAAAGTGTATGGGGGTTGGGGATTTATTTAGCTCAGTGGTAGACCGAATGCCTAGCAAGCACAAGGCCCTGGGTTCGGTACATTAATATGTACCTTAATGCCAATGTGTCTATGTTTCTAAAGGTATATGTACATAGATGTGCAAATGCCCTTGAAGGTCTTTAAAAAATGACTGGTACAAGTCTGTGTTTACAGGCTAAGGAAATATGGAATCTTGGTTTTTTTCTGTTGTCAGCACATAAACCCAAAAAGGTTCCATTTAAGGAAGGTCTAATGCTAGTCAGTGAGTGCTTTGCTTGTGCCTTCTCATATTTATATAGATAGTTCCAGAAAAACTCAGGGCGGGTCTCTGCCCTGACCCTTCTTTGGCAACAACCTCATAATCATATTCAGTATATGCATCTTTAGACATTTCATACTCTAGTGAAGTTGACAAATCAACCATCAGTTCCACTTACAAATAACGAATATATAGAAACCTGGGGAGAAGACTGTTTGTAAAGTGTTTGCTGCACAAGCATGACAATCAAAGTTTGCCCCACCTTTATTAAAACCTGGAAGGTGCAGCAACCCACCAGTAATTCCAGTGTTAACACCAACACTAGGGAAACAGAAACAGGATCCCAGCTGAGTAAGCAAACTGTAGGTTCAGTGATAGTTCCTGCATTGGTAAATAAAGTATAGAGGAAAGCAAAGTAGAAGATACATATTATGTCAACTTCAGGCCTCTGTATACTCACAGTTGCCCAGATACCCACTCACATACACATCCCGAAAAGAGGTTTAGTATAAAAATTTATGAAATAGGAATATTAGAATTAATCTATGATCATTTAAAAGCTTCTTTCTTTTGTTTATGTAAGTTTAAAGACTTAATCTCCCTGAATTTTCCCCTCTCATGAATAAATAATTAAATGGGGCTGATACGAAAATTACACTATTGCCACAAATATGAAATAATGTTTAGAAGTATTTTAAAACCATGGTAACACGTTAGTGGTGGATTTTGGCTGTAATCAGAGTACTCTAAAAGCTGAGGCAGGAAGATTGCCGTGAGTCCGATATATAACTGTGGGCCTTTCTGTACCTGTCCTTTCTCCCAAACAGTGATGTGGTCGCCTGTGTTTATTTACAGTGCTTTCACTGCTCCCCAGCGTGCTCTTAATTTATATTCACCTGTTGGTACTATTCTATGTCTGTGGCTGATTAGCTGCCTCTCCTCAGTTTCATACATCAACTTCTTCCAAGTCTTCCTTCCTCTGACTTTTCCTCTAATCTTCCTACCTCTGACATTTTCCTAGAGTTCCTCTCTCTTTGCTGGGTGTCCTACCTTCTATTCTACCTTTTGCTATCAGCCATAGGCTTTTTACTTTAACCAATCAGAAGGCACCTTAGGCAGGCAGAGAAGGACAGAGACACATGTTCACACAATGCATATAAACATCCCTAAACTGATGCAAACCTGGGTTATATAGGTAGTTCTGGGTTACAGAATAAGACCCCGACTCAAAAGACAAAAATTGTAGTAAACTGGTTATGATAGTTCACATCTATAATACATTTTTTGTGTATTTGTTTAGTTTTGAAACAGGGTCTCCCGTGTAGCTGGCTTCAAATTCATGGTGGTGCTATCTCAGTCTTCTTATTGCTGGTATTATAGACATTGTACTACTAGAATAGACTGTTGCTTGTTTTTGAACCACTGATTTAGAGCCCAATAAGCTACTGAAAGAAACTGAAAGAAACTTCTTTGCCTCTCTACACTTTATAATGTTAGTCATCTACAGCCACCTTTGACAAACACGGAGAGCACCTATCCCGTGGAGAAGGTAGATTTGGAGTAAGCCGTCGTCGACATAATTCCTCTGATGGCTTTTTTAACAATGGACCTCTGCGGACTACAGGAGGTGAGTTAAATCCAGCTGTTGTGATGATATATTTAAACTACTGTTTAGGGCCAGGCATGGTAGTGAACACTTAACGCCAGAACTCAGATGACAGGCAAGTATATCTCTGTGAGGTTTTGTTTGTTTGTTTGGTTGGTTTTTTTTTTTTTTTTTTTTGGTTTTTCGAGACAGGGTTTCTCTGTGTAGTCCTGGCTGTCCTGGAACTCACTCTGTAGACCAGGCTGGCCTCGAACTCAGAAATCCACCTGCCTCTGCCTCCCAAGTGCTGGGATTAAAGGCGTGCACCACCACTGCCTGGCATCTCTGTGAGTTTTAGACTAGGCTAATCTACCTATTTCCAAGACAGACAAAGCTAAATAAATAGTGAGACCATGTCTAAGGCCAAAATAAAAACAGCAGTAAACTGTTATTTACACTAAACTCAGGCTAGATATATGCCCATAATTCAGAAATAGTCATTATCTAGTTTCTATACCTGTTTCTATGAATCATTTTTTCAGTTGAAGAACTAATTTAAAAGGGCTCAGTGGTATGCACACTTTCTCTCAGTAGCTCTAGCACCAGAAGGCCTCACAAAGAATGGTGCACTTATTGGTTTCTTTGTGTGGATTTCTCATTTAAAATGTTTCCTAAAGCCTTTTTGGAAAGAAGTTTGACCAAATCAAGAAGCATATAGCCCAGTTAGTTCTGAATTTATTTACAAGAAACAGACAACTAATGCCTTACTTTCTCTTGCTATTTTAGATTCTTGGCACCAACCCTCCCTGTTCCGCCATGATTCTGTTGACTCTGGTGTCTCGAAGGGAGCATATGCTGGAACCACAGGGAATCTATCTGGTTGGCATGGCTCTTCCCGAGGTCATGATGGTATGAGCCAACGTAGTGGAGGTAGCACAGGAAACCACCGACACTGGAATGGCAGCTTCCACTCCCGGAAAGGCTGTGCCTTTCAAGAAAAAACACCAACTGAGATTAGGGAAGAAAAAAAAGAGGATAAAGTAGAGAAGTTGCAGTTCGAAGAGGAAGACTTCGTAAGTATGAAGCTTTTAAATGCATAGTTAAAAAGCAAACAAATAATGTCCTTTAAAAAACACAGGACCCTAATTAATTTAATATATTTATTTGCAATAGGGTCTCTCTATGTAGACCAAGCTGACCTCGAGCTCATGGAGATGTTCCTGTCTTTGCCTCCACAGTTCTGGAATTAAAGACGTGTCATTGTGATCAGCTCAGGATTCATGTGAATTTTTTTCTGTCTGTTCAGTCACCTTTATCATAAAAGTTTGTTTTCCCTAGATTTTGCTCTTTGTAAAATAACTGTTTGGGCTGTTAATTATAGTCAGTGAAATTTAATTCTCAGGATGTATCTTAACTTACTTTCTTTATTATATGTATAAGTGTGAATGCATCTATGGCATGACCATGTGTTGAGATCAGAGGACAGCTGGGGTTGGTTTTTTCCTTCCACCATGGGGATCCTAGGAATTAAAATAAGTTATATTAGGCTTGATGATAAGGACCCTTACCTACTGAACAATCTTGCTGATCCCAAGAGCGTTCTTAAAAAATTATTTATAGTATCGTGAGCCTGTGAATGCACACATTATATATGTTTATGGGCATGCATGCAGTAGTCCATCAGGTCTCAATACAGATTTGTAGTTAGTTCTTCCACCGTCACCTGAGTTTCAGGGATTGAACTCAGAACACAAATTCTGGCTGCTCTGGAACTCACTCTGTAGACCAGGCTGGCCTCAAACTCAGAAATCCACCTGCCTCTGCCTCCCAAGTGCTGGGATTAAAGGCATGCGCCACCACTGCCCAGCGAAATGTAGCATTCTTAATATTAATAATGAGAGATTTCAGAAACAATGAAGATTAAATAAGAAAAACAAAGAAAATGAATGCTAATATGGTCAGGAATTAGATAAAAAGAGGAATTTTTTTGTAAGTGACAAAATTAGGCATGAAAATTTTAGAAAAAGAACTTTGACCAAAAAGATTAAGGCCGAATATAATAGGACACTATCAAGAAAACCAATTCTAAGCAGGAGCTTAAATGTTGAGAAATTTTTTTTGAAATAGAAACTATAAGTTAAAAACAAAACAATATTACCAGTGTTGAAGATACTAGGTTTGAACGGAAAGAATAAAATCAGATACACTTTGACAACAGAGCTTTGTCCAACAGAGAAGTAAAATTAGTAAACAGAGTTCTCAAGGAAAGAAAACACAAGCCACACTGTTAAAATTTATTCTCTGTTAAAAGGTCACAGTCAAACATTACTATTTAAGACATAGATATGGTGCATGAGAGACAGCTAAGAGTGTTAGGAGAGGAGGGAGGCAGATGTGTGCTGTGCAATAGTGATGACCTGAGTCTGGATTCCCATCACCCACACAAGAGACATAGAGTTGTCCTTCTGTGTGACCCTAGCTTGATGGTGGGTGTGGAGAACAGAGCTCCACACTGGTTACTAACCAGCCAGTGTAACGTAAACAGATTACTCCTGGTTAAGTGATAGAGCAACAGAGGAACCACTGTCAGCTTCTGGCTTCTTTGTTTGTATACAAGGATACATGTACACGTTTGCCAAAAACAGACTGAAACAAAATGAAGACTCAAGATATTCTTTGTGATTTTCTGACAAAATTACTAGAGAATAAGGTTCAGACAATCAGAAAAGATGTTAACAAAAGAGATAAATGTTAAACATATGGTATATTTGGCAATCAACTTTAGGTGCCAAATATGATGGGATTTGATCAGGCCCATCACTGATATAAATAATAATGGAATCATTAATATTTTAAAGCTTAGGCCATTTGCTGAGCATCTCCCAACTACTCTATCCCGACTAATTCTAGCCTATGTCCACATGGCCAGGCTTATTTCTCTGTTTTGCTCTGTTTCATCCATCCACCTCTGTATCCACTGTCTAAATCTCCCGCCTCTCAATTCTTCTAGAGTCCATACCTCTGCTGGTAAGTTCTGCCTTCCAGTACCTGCACAGCTGTTGGCTATCAGCTCTTTATTAAAATCAATCAGATGCAATTCTAGATTGCCTTAGCTAAGTGAGGAAGAGTGAATATTTACAAAATATGAGACAACACTGGGCCATTAGCTCTCTGACAGTACAGAATTAACAATTGAATATACAGAGACAACTTCACACTGTGTATCCCAACAAGTATCTATGATTACAACTCAGTGATAGAGTATATATATATATATATATATATATATATATATATATATATATATGTATGTGTATATATCATATGCATATGATATATATAGATAGATCAATAATCTCCTGGTTTCAGCAGATTATTCAATGGAATCAGGAGCCAGGAGTGCTTAGATTAAAGGTCAAGTTCTTGATAAATGTATTTATGTCTATGTATGAACTAACAAAGACAATACAGCACATTGGAGGTATTATATAACTACTTCTGTGAGAAAATAAGAAAAACACATCTCAAAGTATTCATGTTTTAGCTTTTGAAACACTGGCATTGCTATTTGCAGACTCTTAGGTGTATCATACATAGAATTAAAGTAGGTAGAGAGAATACTCCTCCCGAAGGATGTAAGTCTGCTGGCCTTCAAGTTTGGGCAGGAGAGAAGCCTCCATGATTAAGAACACTGGTAGTTGTTGCAGAGGATACAATTCAGTTCCTAGCTGACAATCACTTGTGACTCTAGTTCCAGGAAATTCAACACCCTTTTCTGGCCTACACATATACACTAGGCATACACATTGTACATAGACATATATGCAGGCAAAACACCCATTAATAAAAGTACAAAAACCTAAACTTGAAACCAAATTTGACTGGATTGAATATTTCAATAAGTGATTAGGTATTTGTCTTTAAATTGGGATAGTGCTATAAAAAACTAAAAATAGAAGTCAGTCCATGAATTAGTGAACAACCTAGTACCTAGAGCATAGTATTAAAATACATTTCTTGACAAGATGTTTATAAAATGAAATTTGTTAGTTTTTGTTGATGTTTTCTTTCATTCTACATAGGAAATATTTAAAGACTACTAGGGCTCTATCAAAAAGATTCATGAGCCAATGAGCTGACTCCATGAATTAGGTTGCCTGCCACCAAACTAGATTACCTGAATTCAATTCCTTAGATCCATGTCAAAGGACAGACTTAACCCTAGCAAGTTGTCTCCTGACCTGTACATTCACTGAGTCACACATGTTCCTACACACAGACATAGGCACTGGCATACAAAATAAGAATGTGAAAGGGGGATGGAGAAAGATGGCTGAGCAGTCAAGAGTAGATACTGCTCTTGCAGAAGACTTTAGTTGAGTTTCTAGCATCCACATCATGTGGTTAACAACCTCCTGAAAGTCCAGCACCAGGAGGATCTAAGCCATCTAACCTCTACAGGTGAGCATACATACAATAAAAATAACTCTTTAAAAAATTAAGTAAAGATCAAAATTAGGCATGGTGGTGTACACTTTTGATCTTAGCACTTGGGAGGCAGAGACAAGTGGATCTCTTGAATTTGAGGTCAGCTTGCTATATGTTGTAAGTTCCAAGACAGCCAGGGCTATAAGAGGAAACCCTGTCTCGGAAAAACAAACATAACAAAAATATCAAAGAGGTTATCTAAAATCATTTAAAGATAACTATAATAGTTTACAAAGTGTACCCAGTTTAATCAGTTATGTACTTGTGTTAATGAGTGATAGTTAAAAGAACTTTGCCTGTTAATTAATTATCTGCTTATTTGTTTTTGTGGGTTTGAGTGGTGTGTGTGTATCCATGTGTGTGGCTTAGCCAACATTTAGAGATCAGAAGACAACTTTTAGTTCTTTCTTACTACCTTGGGATATTGGGATTTTACTTGGCTCATCACGCATGCTTACATAGCAGCCTTTTTACTACTGATCCATTTTTCCAGCCCAGTTGTCTATAGCATTTTGAAAATAACATTTTTAAAAACTCAAGGAGCTAGATAGATGGATCAGAGGTGCTTAGTGCTCTTGCAGTGGGCTTACATTTGGTTGGCAGCAGCACATGGAGTGGTTCACAACCCTAATTTATTCTGACCTCTTCAGTTGCTTGCACTCGGGTGCAAATACACATAAACACATCATTTAGAAATTATAACAGTTGGGGCTGGAGAGATGCATAGTCAGCGGTTAAGAGCACTGACTGCTCTGCCAGAGGTCCTGAGTTCAAGCCCCAGCAACCAACCACATGATGGCTCACAACCATTTGTCATGGGATCTGGTACCTTCTTCTGGTGTGTCTGAAGAAACTCAGTGTACTCATAAACATAAAACAAATTAATTAAAAAGAAGAAATAGTTTTTAATAGTCAGTGTGATGAGAATGGGGATGCTGCATAAATAGGAAGTCTGTTCTAGCACAAATGCCCCAAGACCAGAGGTGACTCTGTAGTTAAGCATACTTAGATCCACACAAATAACAATAACTTTAAAATCTGATTGTTTGAGATAGAGTTTGACTGGGTGGCTCTGGTTCTCCTGGAATTCACAGAGATAACCTGCCTATGGCTCCCCCATGCTGAAATTAAAGGTGTGGCCACCATATCCTGTACTAAATCTTTTTTTAAAAAAATTATTACAAGTGCTGAGTATGTACTTCAGTGATAAGTGTTTGTCTGGCATGTCTAAGGCCTCGGGGTCAGTCTCCTGAGGGAAAGGAGATAGCCTTTTTTTTTTCAGTCTGTTAAAACAGTTTCTACTCTGGACATCCCTTCTGTCCTCTATACACTTAGTTAAGTCTAAGCTAAACTTGGTTTGAAATTATTGAGCTTTCAGTTCTTAGAATCATACATGTCCAACTTTGGAATTAGTCTTTGAGGGTAAGTCTCAGATATCACTTGTAATGTAACTTCTCATTTCACTGCCAGGAATTATTCATTCCCCTCTATGAGTTTTTATCAGAGCAGAACCTTTTATGATATTTTCTTGGCTACTAGTTTTATCTTTTCAATAGTCCTGTGAGGACAAGAGCTTTTTAAATTGGCTTTGTATTCCTCATACAGTTCTGAAGTATGGCTTTCTTCTACTCTAATGCAGTCTTAGAACTTCAGTGAATACTATGCATTTCACTGGCTTCATTACTCTCCTTGATTCTGAGGAAAACAACCCAAATTCTTGTTCTGTGAATTTTTTTTTTTTTTTTTTTTTTTTTTTTCCCTTGGTTTCTCTGTGTAGTCCTGGCTGTCCTGGAACTCACTCAGTAGACCAGGCTGGCCTCGAACTCAGAAATCCACCTGCCTCTGCCTCCCAAGTGCTGGGATTAAAGGCGTGCGCCACCACCACCCAGCGTTCTGTGACTTTCTATGCCTCCTTTTTCATACTCACCCTATGGAAAGATGGAAAACTGCATGTTTATATGTTATGTATATCTATATGTATAAGAACTCCTATAACAAAGGAAATAAAATTCAAGATACAAATAATGCCTGTTACTTCAGCATATTACTTGTTACATTTTTGATATATTATTAAATTAGTTGGATCTAATATTAATAATTATTTAGTTGCTTTGGTGGTGATTACTACTTTGAAAATTTTTCAGTAATGAGCATTTTGTATCAACTATTTATATCCCTTTTTTCTAGCCTTCTTTGAATCCAGAAGCTGGCAAACAGAATCAGCCATGCAGACCTATTGGGACCCCTTCTGGAGTGTGGGGTAGGTAGATTTGACTGTATTAAAAGCACAGCTTGAAATTCTTTATGACAGGTGAGAGAAATAAAACTCCTTACTCCTTTTTTTTTATTATTTTGTTCTCAATTTTTGTATCTTCAGCCCTTTGCCTGAAGTAGCCAACACCAGATAGCTTCTTCATTAAGTTAGCTCTTCATCTACAAGATAGGAAAATATTCTATACCCATAAAACCATCCAAGCATAATAAGCTTAGAGGACCCTATTTGGGAAATGGGTTTTTGCTGTTTGGTGGATTTTCTGACAGTTTGAGTAGTTTTAGCTTGAACTGTCTACTTGAGAGTATATTGTTAACGATTTGTTGATACTTAGGAGAGAGATGTGCAGCATGTGTGCATATGTACCTGTGAGTTCAGATGGCCTTGATGTCCAGAATAGGATGTTAGACTCTCTGGAGCTAGAGTTACAGGTGACATGGGTCCTGGGACCTGAGCTGAGGTCTGCTAGAGCAGTATAAACTGAGCAGTCTCACCAGATCTGCTGATTGGTAGTGGTGGTTTTTTGAGACAGGATCTCAGAGATCTATCTCTCTCTGCCTCATCACTGACTTTATAGGTTTGCTCCACCACAGAGATCCACCTACCTCACCGTCTTACTTGGTTGTGCCTGATGATCACCGTCCATCTTACAAGCTAAACACTCTCTAAGGACTGCTAATCTTGTGTTGCAAGACTGTCTTATAAACTTGGTGATTCGTATGCTGGGGTGTTTGTTTGTTTCATAAAGTTACTAAATGTACCTTTTTTTTTTTTTTTAAACAAAAAAAAGGAATGGCTGGGCCTTTAATTCTAACACTTGGAAAGTAGATATAGTTGAATGTCTCTGAGTTCAAGGACAGCCTAGTCCCTATACAGGCTTCCAGGCTACCCAGAGAAACCGGGTCTCGAAAATAAATAAATTAATTAATTAATTAATTTAAGGGATTGGAGAGGTGGCTCAGTGGTTAAGAGTACTGACTTCTCTTCTAGAGGACCAGGGTTTGATTCCCAGCATCCACATGGCAACTTATAATATTTGTAACTTCAGGATATATTCAGCACCCTCCTCTGGCCTCCTTAAGTACTAGGCATGCATGTGGTATGCAGACAAAACACTCATGCACATTGAATAAGTAAATTTTAAAAATTTGAAAACTTTTGCGATTTTTTTTTTCCCAGTGGTGTCTTTTGTATTGTTTTAGTAGAGTGTTTGGGGAAATGAGCACATGCATTAACATACAGTGGGAAAAGATCAACCCTGGCTGGTTTTCTTCAGGAGCCATCACCCTCATTTTTCAACACTGTCTCATTTATCTAATATTCACCATGTATGCTAAACTGGCTGGCTGGTAAATCTTAGGGACTCAACTGTCTTTCTTTTCATTGCTAAGATCACAAGCATTTGTACCTGGTTTTTTAAAACATGGGTTCCTGAGCTCATACTTGTGCTGGCATGGTATACCCACCCATAGTATCTTATTTTCAAGAATTTGTTAAGTGAACACAAAGTAATGTTTGTCCCCTGGCCTCAGCTTCATCTCCTATGTTGAGGTGAGGCTATTGTTTAAACTGTTTGGTTTTGCTTGTCAAAGGTGTGACCTTCCTTTGTGTCTCCACTCATATTTCACAGAAAATCCACCTAGTGCCAAGCAACCCTCAAAGATGCTAGTCATCAAAAAAATTTCCAAAGAGGATCCTGCTGCTGCCTTTTCTGCTGCATTCACCTCCTCAGGATCCCACCATGCAAATGGGAACAAAGTATCAACTATGGTCCCAAGTGTCTATAAGAACTTGGTTCCTAAGCCTGCACCACCTCCCTCTAAGGTATGAGTTGCAGTCATTACAGGAATGTTGAGACACAAGATTAGTAATAAGTCAGATCTTTAATATATTTGTATATTTGAAAATTATTTGTTTTTCCTATAGAGTTAGACTTCCATCACCAGACTTTGGCAGTGCCAGCTGACTAGCTTCATTTTTGTAGTCTTGATCCTTGTTATTTCCTTTAATAGTGTTAACATCTATGTGATCAGACAAGCTGAATACTTGGCTGCAGCTTCCCCTCTTTATCTTCTTCCCTTACTCCCTTCAGCCAAACAATTATCTCCGTTATTCTTTTTCTTTGTCCTTGTTTAGGACTTTGTCACTTTGCACACCCTTGTATTTCTTCATCTTCATACTTCTGCTAAAATGATCATCCTTAAATGGTTGAATACACTTGGCCACATTGTCACATACCTATACTCAGCTACTCAGAAGGATGGTGCAGGAAAATGAGTTGAATCTAAGACTTCTGGTCTGGGTAACATATCAAGAGATTCCATCTCTAACGGGGATGAGGGGATAGTATATCATTCTACTCCTATGTCTGTTCAGTGGCTTCAAGCTTTATTAGAATGGTAAGTGTTTTTCTCTGAAGAGCCCCACACAGGTGCTCTAGTCTGCTCTCACCTTTGTTGTCTGTTACTACTGTGGCTGCTCACTTTCACACCCCTTTAAAACCATAGAAACAAGCCCAGGGTGGTGATATGCATGCATTTAATCCTGCCAGTTGGGCCACAGATAATACCTGTCAGCAATCAATGGTAAACATCTATTTTTATTGTTTTTAATTGTGCACAGGTATGTGTGTCTGTGTCTTACGTGTGTGCAGGTACCCTGGGAGCCTAGAGGCTCTAGATCTGCTGGAGCTGGAATTATCATCCAGAGGTGCTGGGAACCAAGCTCCTTTTGAAGGGCACCTAGCCCTACTAACTACTGCACCATCTCCAGGTCCCTGCCACTTGTGCTGCTGGATTTTTCCCCCCCCTATTGGTTTTTCAAGATGAGGTTTCTGTGTAGCCCTGGTTTTGGAACTCACTCTGTAGATCAGGCTGGCCTCAGACTCAGAGATCTGCGTACCTCTAACTCCTGAGTGCTAGGATTAAAGGTATATGCCACCATGCTTGGGCCATAAAAGTATATTCCCTATTTTATTGCTTCTATTTTTCTCTTAACTAGGAAAAAATTCCTCTTGATGCTTCTGCCATCCTCTTTGTGGTTATATTCATACAAAGATTAGTCCTACGTCTCCATCATTGCACGACACAGTCTTTCTTTAGTTTCAGCACTTCCCACTCAGTTTACTTCCCTCTTTTACGTGTAACCCTTAAGGCTGAAAATAATTCATTTCTAGCACAATTTAAAAGGCACTCAAGCCGGGCAATGGTGGTTCATGTCTTTAATCCCAGCACTTGAGAGGCAGAGGCAGACGGTTTTCTGAGTTCAAGGCCAGCCTGGTCTACAGAGTGAGTTCCAGGACAGCCAGAGCTACACAGAGAAACCTTGTCTCCAAAAAAAAAAAAAAATTAATTAAAAAAAAAAATCAATCCAGGGCTGGAGAGATGGCTCAGAGGTTAAGAGTACCAACTGCTCTTCTAGAGGTCCTGAGTTCAATTCCCAGCAACCACATGGTGGCTCACAACCATCTGTAATGGGATCTGATGCCCTCTTTTGGTGTATCTAAAGACAGGAATGGTGGTGCTCATATACATTAAAGAAATAAATAAAAAAAAAATCAATTCGTTTAATTATTTTTTTTAAAAAAAGGCACTCAAAATTGCTTGGACAAGTTTCAGTCTGCACAGATTCACATGAAACATATTGCTATCTAAGATCAGACCGTAGAGAGCAGCATTGGTTCATCATTCATGGTGTGGTTGGTTTTATTTCATTTTATTTATTTTTTTTGGTTTTTTTGAGACAGGGTTTCTCTGTGTAGCCCTGGCTGTACTGGAACCCACTCTGTAGACCGGATGGCCTTGAACTCAGAAATCTGCCTGGTGGGATTAAAGGTGTGTGCCACCACCACTGCCCGGCCATGTGGTTGGTTCTTATGAGCAGTACAAAGTAGATTCTGTTATGATTTTTGTGCTAAATAGCTGGATATAGCAGTACAGGCTTGAAATTGAACCACAGACTTTTTTTTAAAAGATTCTAAGTTCATTTCAACTAAATTAAGTTACTGAATACAAATCATTAAGAGCAACACCAGTGTAGACAATGGTCATCCACCAATGTTTTACCAAGAAAGATTTGGGGGACTCTTTGGAGTATGGTGGATAGCCAGAGTTTGGAGAGTGTTTGACATTAAAGAAGAGACAATTAAAGAGGTTCTAAGATCAGCACACATTAGACATGTGGGTGGTGACTGGGCTATTTTATTATCCTCAGTAGCATTGTAAGGTAATACTAAGACTTGTAATGTCTTTTCTTAAAATATATATTTGTGTATGTCATATGTGTATGCTAGAGTGTATACAGGAAGTATGAGGTTGACATTAAGCAATTCAACCTAGAGATTGCTGATTAAGTTAGTCTAGCTAACTCACTTGCTTCAGGGACTCAACTCATCCCTTGTCTTCTTTCTGGGTGCTTGAGTTACTTGGGGGTTTGGGGGAGACAGAAACAACATTTGTGCTATATTTGCATACATGTTTTCTTGGGTGTTGGGGATTCAAACTCAGAGTGTTGACACAACTAGAGCAGCAAACAGCTTAGCCACTGAGTCTCTGCCTAGGCTCCTAACAGAGTCGTTACTACAGTAAAAAGATTATTATTTGTTTTACAGTAAATCAGATTATCTAGGCAAGAGAATAGACACGAAGGAATGGGGAAAGAACTTTGGTTGAAGCAGTTAAAATATTACCAATAAATTATAATTCAGGAATAAAAAATCATATTCTATCACAGATTATAAGAGCTAAGTTTAAAGTAGCAGTAATGCTTATTAATACTTGTCACTTGCTGGTAACAAGTTGAGGAAAATAACTTGGATCAGGCAAAATGTCCTGATACACACTTTTCATCCTAGCAGTATAGGTAGGCAGATAACTGGAGTTCAAAGCCAGAGCTCCCAGGCCAGAGAGGTGTCCATGGTGAGACCTTATCTCCAAAAAAGGTTTTTCTTATTTACAACTAGAAAACTTGTGGTGACTTTTGAGTTGAGGACTTAAGAGAATAAAGCAGCAGGTAGAATTGCACACACCTGGATCTGAGTCAGGTGGATTGTGGATTTGGGACCAGCCTAAGCTGCTTGACAAGACTCTAGAATGTAGAGATACAGAAATCTTTAGGCAGCTGTCATGGGGCAACTTTAAATGCCTGTGAAGGTGGAAGTCCTAACCTGGTGTAATCATGGTCCTAGATTTAATCCCCAGCACCAAGAAGAGAGTTAGTTTATCTGAGTACATCATAGCGCTGCTCTTCAAAGTTGCAAAGAAAGTCTGTTTACCTCATGGTGGCCATAAAGAGCTAACACAAGAAGCAGCAGCCAGGAAACTGATAACCCCTGCAAGACCATACCACTAATTACTAACTTCTTTCATTAGGGCCACCAACCTACTAAAATTTTTAACACTTTCCTTTTATTTGGGACCAGATCATCTACATATGGCCTTTTCTGGGTTTTGTTTTCTTCTGGGTTTTTGGTTGGTTTTGGTTTGTTTTTGTTTGTGGGGGGGTGTTTGGGTTTTTTTTGTTTTTGTTTTGTTTTTTTTTTTTTTTTTTTTAGATTTTATTCATTTATTTTATGTATGTGAATACACTGCAGCTGTCTTCAGACACAACAGAATAGGGCATTGGATCCCATTACAGATGGTTGTGAGCTATCATGTGGTTGCTGGGAATTGAACTTGGGACCAGTGCTCTTAACCACTGAGCCATCTCTCCAGCTGTTTATGGGTTATTTTAAATCTAAACTATGATAGAGACTTTTATTAGTACTGCTTTTATATAGTGTGTGCAGTGTGTGTCAGTGTCTTTGTCTTAGATTCTGTGGCACACATAAAGATCTGATAACAACTTGTCAGGAGTCTTCAGTCCACCCTGTCAGTCTCAGACATTGAATTCAGGTTGGCAGGCTGAGCAGCAGGTACCTCCACCTCTGAGTCACTTCATCCACCCTCCAGCAGTTACCTCTGTAAGGTAACAGTTTCGGGACTGCAGAGAGAGTTGTACAGTGAACCTTGATCTATTCTCAGCACTCCATGGTGCTTCACAACCATTTGTAACTCCAGTTCCAGGGAATTCAACACCAGCTGGCATCTGCAGGCACTAGGCATGCCCATGGTGCCGAGACATACATACAGACAAAATACCCATACACATAAAAATTTTTTTAAATCTTAGAAAATAATCTAGAAGGAACTTTAACACCAGAGTTTTGAGGTAGACAAATTGTCATTTTGGTCTTTCTTTGTACAGTGACTGTGGGGAGGTTTCATAGGTAGGGGTGTGTGTGTGTGTGTGTGTGTGTGTGTGTGTGTGTGTGTGTGTGTGTGTGTGTGTGTGTGTTGTGGAGGTGGTAACCCTCACTTTTTAACTTTTTAGTGAAAAGCAACAACACTTTATGAAATATTTAACTGGCATAAAGTAAGTGTCACTAGTGTTTATTACCAACATGGCAAGCACATGAATGTTTTAGCCATTCTTAAGAATTTATTATTAAGCAGAATGCCATGATCCTCCAGTTCCAGGGGATTCTCTGCTTGCCTCCACTGTCATCAGCCGTGACTCTCATGCACATACACAAGGCAAAACACTGGTGCACATAAAATAAATTTAAAGAAAAGAGTTTTTAACAGTATAAAAATATATGACAATGTCTTCAAGGGTTTCAAATGTTTTAAGGGTGAAAAGTGACAAGGATAAAATTATGACAGAGCTTAACTCCAGTTTAGCCCTTTTGTTATGAAGACAGAAGACAGAATGCTAATATACTCTTGTCCTTTTAAAAACGGATGATACTTGTGCTCAGATAAAGTGTTTTCTGTACTTGCATGCGGGTTGGAGTGTGAATCCTAGCACCTATATTTTAAAATAAAACAAAAAACTAGGTGTACATCTATCTGTAAGCCCAGAGCTGATGGTATGATGAAGTTAGGCCAGTTCCACAGTCTAGCTGAGATGGCACGCGCGCGCACGCACACACACACACACACACACACACACACACACACACACACACACACACACACACACACACAGGCACCCAGAGGTAATGATACCTTAATCAGGAAGCTGAGTTGGGCAATGCAGGGTGTCATAGTAGTAAATGGGGAAGTAAATTAAAGAAAAATAGAGGGGAGGGGGGAATAGTGGTCTGTAAGTTCTAGGCCAGCCTAACTACATAGTGAGACTTTGTCTTGGATGGATGGATGATAGGTAGATAGATGGGTACAATGACTATAGCATTCTCCCTTGGGAAACTGAGTTAACTATGAGTACCTTGAAGATGACGTGTTTATAAAGTGGCTGGAGTTCAGATCTGTAGAACTGAAGTAAATCAAGGTAGGCTTAGCAGCCTGCCTATAATTATACTTCTTACAAAGTGAAGACCTGGAATCTTCTCAGCAGCTAGCCAGCAAGCTTTGAGTGAAATTGACAGAACCTGCCCCTCATTGAGTTAAGGTGAGGAGTAATGCAGAGTAGGTCCCAATGTTGGTTGTGAGCTTCCACTTACATACTCACTTGCCTGCGTGCAAACATGGATATGTACATGTACACTACACACAGAGACTTATGAAAAAAATATAAAATGAGTTTATTAGTCATTACCCAAAAATGAAGGCAGAATATTTCATATTTAAAATAAATGTGATTAAATCTGGCTTCCATGTGGGAAGTAGTGAAAAATGGTTGAATAGAGGCATAGTTTTACATGTTTACATAATTTTAGCAACTGAAACTGACTAGTTACACATAACTAGTTTTTCTAATGAAGTTAACAAGGAAAAGATAACAGAATGGTTTGGATGAGTAGGTAAAGGCACTTGTCATCATGACTAAGAAACTGAGTTTAATCCCGGGAACCCATATGTTCCAAGAAGATAATTGACTGCCACAAGTTGTACTGAATTCTATGTGCATTTCTGCACCCACATGAACACAGTGGAAATAGTAATATTCTTAAAGGTAAGAGAATATTGAGTTTTGAGTACTAAATTCCATCTGCATTGTACGCACACACACACGTGCACGTGAAAATACTTTTTAAAAGACAAAATAATATTGAGCCTTATTACTATTCTTAGTAATAAGCATTATGTCATTCTCATAATGTGTTTTGAAAGTTGACCTTTTAATATAAGAGCAAAAGTTTTGGGTTTTTTTGTGTGCGAAACAGATGTTTTATAGACTAAATTAAATGAAAATATCAGAAAGTAGGTGTTAGCGCCTATGAGCCCATGATACCTGATCAATAACTGAGAATTCTATTTGGCAGAAAAATGATGGTAGTCAAAGACTGAGAGAAAACACTTCTGCTTGACTTCTTGCCTCTGGCTTAAGTATTGAGCTCACAAATGAAAGATAATAAACAGAAGTTGAATGGTACAAAAGAATACTTTAAGAGAAAAAATAAAATTTCTCAGGATAAAGCTTACTAGTAGAGCCCTTTTCATGCACAAATTTGAAAACCATGTTTGATAATAAAATTAAGCTCACTTTAGGGAGTTTTTACTTAGTAATCAAATAATAAAAATTATAATACCATGAACTACTTATAGTATTTAGAGTAGCTAAGACGGAAGATAGCAAATTCCAAGCCAAAATGAGCTGCATAGCTCCCATCTGGAGGCATGGTAGGACCAGGCATGGGGCAGTTATCTATCCTATTGTGTTCATAGTCACTGAACACTAGATGAAGTAGAAATGTTTCTGCTTTGTATATAAAAGAGTATTTTGCCTGTAAGTATTTCTGAGCATCAACTGCATGCCTGGTTGTATAGGGGCCAGATCACCAGGAACTGGAATTAATAGATAATTGTAAGCCTCTGTATGGTGCTGAGGGTGGAACCCTGGGTCCTGTGGATGACCAGCCAGTAGTATTAATCACTATCTTAGCTAGGGTTTTATTGCTGTAAGAGACAACATGATCAAGGCAGCTCTTATAAAGGAAAACATTTAATGGCTTACAGTTCAGAGATTTAGTCTGTTATCATGGTGGGAACAATGGCAACATTTAGGCAGACATGGTTCTGGAGAAGGAGCTGGGAGTTCTACATCTTTTTCCACAGGCAGCAGAAGGAAACTGTGTGCCACACTGGCCATTGCTTGAGCATAGGAGACCTCAGGAGCAAGGCTTCACCACCTAATACCTTATGAGACAAGAATTTAAACACATCGTCTATGGGACCATACCTATCCAACCCACCATGAGCACTGAGACATCTCTGCCCTCCCATTCGTGTTTTATGCATGACATGCAGGCCTGTCAATAAAACTTCTTTAGCACTGTAACAGTGTTGCTTTGCCCAGAGGCAACAGTGTAAAGGCAGGTTTTCTGATGGCATGCTATAATTCTGAGACACAATCACAAATTAGCTTTGATGAGTGACTGAACACAAACATCTTCTTTTCCATAAGTGTAAGAAAAAATATTTGGGCCTGAAGACATGGTCCAGTAGTTAAGAGTAGTCATTGTCCTTACAGAGGACCTAGGCTCAAACCCAAGTTCTACATGGTGCTCACAGTCATCCACAATTCCAATCTCAGGGTGTTCAAATCTTTCTGACTTCTTTGGACACCAGGCACACACTTGCTGCACATGTATATATAACAAACAAAATAGAAAGTTCTTCATTCTGATTGGGTAAATGTCTCTAGCTTCTTATACATCTTTTTTGAGACTTAGGAAAGTTTTTTTTGTTTTGTTTTTTTGTTTTCAAAAAAAGAAGTTATGCTCATTAGCTGAGTAATAGTGAACAAATTACATAGCTGTATTTTACTCAGCATTATTTGCTAAAAATAGACATAATAATCGCACATCATTGTCTTAAGAATTAAACATTAGGAAGGTGGGTAAGAGCTTGTACTGTGTCGTGGAAAGGAGTTCTTCTCATAGAAACTCTTTCTTGTAAGTCTTCCGTGTGTTTTGGGAAATAAGTAGTTTTGCATTTACTTATGTTCCACTCTGTTGACCTCTGTCATCTTCTTTGGTCTCTTTGTTTTTCAATACAGGGTTCCTCATGTAACAGCCCTGGAACTTTCTCTGTGGATCATGCTGGCCTTTGGCCTTGAACTCAGAGATTTGCTCAAGTGTTGGGATTAAAGATATGACCACTACAATCATCCCTCTTTCATCTCTTTAAGACAGTGTGATTGACTAAAATAATGGAGTATTCATTCCACCTGTACTATAGCTGTTATAGCCATGGCCAGGTCCCACAAAACTGAGCCAAAGAAGGGCTTTGGATTTAAACAAGAACTGTGTGCCATTTACAGTATGCATCCTAGCATGGAAGTAGCCTAGCACTATTAAAATCTCTAGAAAACTGCATTTTTTTTTCTGATATGTTTTGTGGAAATTAATTATCACACACGTATACATACACACAAGAATTATAGAGGTCAGGGGTTCTAAATGAGTGGAAATTTTGCTTCTAGTGCAATCAAATGCTTTGAGAACTATCATGGTAAAGAAAGCTATTGAACCTGCTCAGCACAGCTCATGACCTTTCTATTCGCCATCTGTCTAAACTCAGAAAGGTTACATACATGTTAACAAGTAAATTCTGGGAACTTCATTCCCACATAACATCTCACACGTTCCTGTGATTTTGCAAGCTAAGCTTCTGTGCACATGTTGCTTTTAACTGATGTATTCTTTATTCCTATACAGCCCAACGCATGGAAAGCTAACAGAATGGAACACAAATCTGGATCCCTTTCCTCTAGCCGGGAGTCTGCTTTTACCAATCCAATTTCTGTTACTAAACCAGTGGTACTAGCTGCTGGTGCAGTTCTCAGCTCTCCCAAAGAGGTAAGTGAGAATAACTGTAGGGCAGCCTTTTTAAATACTGCCTTTATGTAGCCCATGAGGATGACCTTTAATGTCTAATCCTCCTGCCTGTGTCCCCAGCTCACAAGCACATACACCTATCTTACGCCCTATTTTATACAGTTCTGGGGATCAAACCCAAGACTCTACTTATATGGTAGGTGAGCACTTTGTCCACTGAGTCACATGTGCCCTCAATAAGTTGGCATCCCCCCCTTTAAAAGATTGTGTGTGTGTGTGTATGTGTTTTTACCTGGATGTATATATGTACCCCATGATTTTCTGGTTACTGTGGAGGTAAGAAGAGGGTGTCCAATTGCCTGCATCTGGAGTTTCAGGAAGTTACAGGTTTTGTGTGATTGCCTGGAACTGAACCCAGATCCTGTGGAAGAGCAGCCAGTACTCTGAACTGATGAGCCATCTTTTCATCCCAATTATTTCTTACAAAATTATAAAAGAATAATTTTATTTAAGTTGTCACCTTCAACAGTGTGTGGTTGTGCATGCCTAAATGACAGTACAGCCTGAGGCAAATTTATTATAAATTCCTAGCTGGGCTGGGCAGCAGGTCTTTACACACACTCATACTCACACACACAATCTTAGACTTCTCTATTTATTTGCATTAAGGTTTGCAGTGTAAAGTATAAGTACAACAAACACCATTTCTATTGTGACTATACTTACATGATTACCTTCTTTATTGATGTCTTTCATAGGCATCAGATAGGAAGTCACTTGGTAGTCTAAGTGCTTTGCAGTAAACTATGGTTGATGTTCCCCTGGTTTCTGCAGAGGGATGAAAATAGGTGTGTCATATAAACCAGGACTCTGTATTCTAGAAATTCTACAAAACCAATGTTTTTTAAATAAACTGGTTTGTGGGTGGTTTTTGTTGTTGCTTTATATATATGGGTGTTTTGTCTGCATGTATATGTCTCAGAACCCTTAAGTTAAAGAACATTGTGAGCTGCCCAGTAGGTTCTGAGAATTAAATCTGGGTTCCTTCAGAGAATAGCCAATGCTGTTTCTAGTTCTTGTGATTTGCTGGTAGGAGCAATCTGTTTGTGCTGTCTGCACAGAGTCCCTCCAGTACTACCCCTCCGATTGAGATCGGCTCCTCTCGCCTGACCAAATTGACCCGACGAACCACGGACAGGAAGAGTGAGTTTCTGAAGACTCTGAAGGATGAACGAAATGGAGACTGCTCAGAAAGTAGAGACTGTGACAAGCTGGAGGGGCTGAGAGTATGGAATTTTTCTGGTGTACTATGTATTTTCTTTTGTTATATGTATTTTTCTTTCTTTAACTTTTTTAAATTGTGTGTGAGTTTGTCCATGTTTCACAGTCCCATTAGTGGAGGTCAGAAACTTGGAGGCATCAAAGTCAAACCACCAAGTTTGGTTGCAATTTCTTTTACCCACTGAACCATCTCACCAGCCCTCTTGTTTTTGGTTTGGTTTGGGTTTTGTTTGTTGGTTTGGTTTGGTTTTTGTTTTTTTAGACAGGATCTCACTATGTATCTCTGGCTCTCCTGGAACTCACTGTTAGACCAGGCTGTCCTCAAATTCATTGAGATCCATCTGCCTCTGTCTCCTCAGAGCTGGATTAAAGGTATGTGGAACACCAAATCCAGCCCAGCCTTGATACTTTAATGTGTGGAAGGAACATTTGAATGTGACACATTTTACATTTAATTCATAGGATTTGATAAGAATGATTGCACTACGCTAAGAATTAAAGCAGGGATTGCCATGTGTGGATTTTATATTTTGTGGTGTGTATAATTGCTGTCTCTTGAGGTTATCCTCAAAATGTAGTCATGAGTGCTGGTGAGATGGCTCAAAGGGTGAGGCCGCTTCCCCTGACTCTACGCCCCAGTTGCCAGGCTTAAGCTTGGATACCATTGCCAGCCCCTTTTCTTAATTAAATTAATTCTCTTACTGTTAAATTTATGTGTTTTTTGTAGGAATAATCCCTCATCAAATGAGTTTTATATATTTCCTCCCTATCTCTTCCTGTCTTTGTTGGGTCTTGCTGCATTGAATTCTTGATGTTGGTGTTTCTGCCACCTCCAGTACTAGGATGTGCTGCCCTGCTGTTCCCTTCTCTAAAGAATGTCTTCCACAGAGCAAAAGCTTGCTTTTAACGAAGCCCAATTAAGGTTTTGTGGATTGTTCATATGTTCCTTTACCTAATAGTCATATAGTGTTCAAGATGTGTGCTGGTTCCTGTTTATATCAGGTGTCCTTTGCACTTCTGATTTGGATCAGTGCACCCCACCCCCTCTTGGTGTTAGATGTTCTGTATCTCCCAACTTTCCCAGTTAGTTTATTGGCACAGCTGGTCTCGGTTTTGAAATGAGAAAAACCTGTGTAGATGGAGGGTGGGGCGTGGTCTGGAAAACATGTTCTCACACCTCAGGATTGTTGGTTGCATTCATCCCTTTCCTCATTACAGTTGGAGGTCAGCCACACACCTGAACCAAAGGAAAATGGAGAACAAGGTTGTCTTCAGAATGGTCTTTCTCTACCCATGGTAGAGGAAGGGGAGGTCTTGTCACACTCTCTAGAAGCAGAGCACAGGTGAGGATAAGATGTATGGCATGTGAGACCCTTAAAAGTACTTAAAACGTAAGGGGTGTGGTCATGAAATCCTAATTACTCACACTGTATTCCCCCCCGTGTTAGACTATTTAGGGGCCGTAGTCAGGTGCACAAGGATTTTCCACAAATGTGTTGCTGTCCCCATCTGAGCAATTACTGTAAAGTATCTTTAAAGGGGCTTTGATGCCTGGGAATCCTATATATGGAACCAACTGGCTAACCGAAAGCCTTGCAAACATAAGAGTAATCTGCTATATACAACCTACCAAGTATGACAGTACTTTTTTGAGACCCTTTAATACAGTTCCTCATGTTGCAGTGACCCCTCCCCAATCATAACATTATTTTCTTTGCTACTTCATAAATGTTATGTTGCTACTGTTACGAGTTGTAAGTATCTGACATGTAGGATATCTGATACACAATCCCTGTGAAAGGGCCATTGGACTCCCAGTGGGGTAGGAACCCACAGGTTGAGAACTACTTATCTAGAGGAACCTCAGAGGATAGTACAATTATAAAAGAATTCCACGATGCTGTGAAATTGAACAAGCTATGGACTCATTTGTTGTGCTCATTTGTTCATAAGGAACAAAGCGTAATTTCTTCTTCCTTTTCTGGGTCTATGCAAAGATTCCTTACAGTGGGGATTTTGAGATTTTATTTTGTTATTTCTATTATCTTTTCCAGTATTTCATTTTCCCTTAAACCATTAAGAGCCTTTATTTACTTAGGAGCACCTGAGTAACTTGTCCTACCAGAGAGAATACAAAATTCCTTTGCTAGTGTTCATTGGCCCTGGACAAACTTTTCCTGTGGGTGCTACTGGGCTCCACAGTCAGGATTACTAGCATGTTGTCTTTGCTTGTCTGTCCTTTTGCCTACTCCAGGTTATTAAAAGCAATGGGATGGCAGGAATATCCTGAAAATGATGAGAGTTGCCTTCCACTCACGGAGGATGAACTCAAGGAGTTCCACATGCGAACAGAGCAGGTTTGTACTGAGCTCAGCCTTCACTGACACCAAGTTAAATGTTTCAACTTCTTTGCCCTTAGAAAATTCTAGTGTTTATTTGCAGTTTGAGGGCCAATTTTTGCTGACAGGATCTCACCAGGTATGGTAGTACATGCCTTTAATCCCAGCCTAGGTTTAGAGTTTTATGACAGCCAGGGCTACACAGAGAAACCGTATCTCAAAGCAAAATAGACCAAAAAAAAAAAAAAAAAAACAAAAAAAAAAAACAAAAAAAGAACCCGCAGACCTCACTTTACAGTCCTGAGTAGTTTGGAACACACTATGTAGAATAGGCTACCTTGAACCTACAGCAATCCTCCTGCCTCTGCCTCATAGTTACTGAGATGACAGCCATGTGTTGGCTAGCAAGGAAGCAATAAAATTGAGAGACTTAAACTACCACAGTAGTATAGCACAGTGTCTGTCAGTTCATTTCCACAGTAGGAATAAAAAAATATAGAGCCCAGGCCAGTGACTAGCAGACCTGAAGGGCGCAGGTGCCATGCTCAGAGCTCTAACCCTTTATCTCGAAAGTTCAGGAAGGTCGGAGCTCCTGTGTAGTCTTGAGAACCTCACTTACCCTCTGCAGCATAAACCGTGGGCTGGAGAGAGACGGGTCAGAGGTGAGGGTGGCATGGAGTGCTTGCATAGGAGCTGGTTTTGATTCTTGGCACCCATGTTGGCTTAGAACCACATGTAATTCCAGCTTTAAAGGATTTGAGAGCTCCAGCTTTCATAGGCATCACACACATAATTAAAAATAAATATCTTTAAAGCATAAATGATACCTGCTAAGTCTCACAATAGGGCCGTATTGGAAAGGGAAGAAACTGTTTGGATGACCCAGCTTTGGTTGCATACATCTTTATGCCTAGAACCTGAGGCATAAACAGATTTCTGAATTTGAGGCCAGCATGGTCTACATAGTGTTCCAGGACTATATAGTAAGACACTGTCTCAAAACAAAAGAAATGAAATCCTTGTAAGACTCATCTCCACATTGAAGTTTGAAAAGTACTGCTTTAAGAGATGTTAGATCTCTTGGGATTCCCCTCTAGATACTTCTCTAGACCTGTGTAGTCATTGAAGGATTTTTATTTTCTTTCTCCTATACTCTGTAGCTACGAAGAAATGGGTTTGGAAAGAATGGCTTCTTACAAAGCCGTAGTTCCAGCCTGCTCTCCCCATGGAGAAGCACTTGCATTGCAGAGTGTGAGGACTCGGACACGGAAACAAGCAGTAGTGAGACGTCCGACGACGACGCCTGGAAGTAGAACTATAAATGCTCACAGTTGACCTGCCCCGCTGAGCTCAGCCTTGTGTTTAGAGAATATAAAGTGTTCTTTTCCTTTTCTTACGTTGTTGAATACTTCATGCACAAGGGAAATAATCACATCCCCAAGAGAGAGCAGTTGTCTTGCTTAGCTTTTGTTCTTCCCTGTTATCTGCTTAATAGGCATTTGTGTGGTGGGAATTTTTAAGCACACACAGTACCTGTGGGGCTGTGCACAAGTGGGAGCTGTCGGGGCAAAGACGCAGGGAGGAGATGCTGCTCTGCTCAGCAGCTTCTACTACCAGCCCTTGGGCACTCACCCTGTGCTCAAGCAATCATTGTCAATGACAAAGTGACTATTGAAGTTATAATTGTATTAAATTAATGCTAATAATCTGGATATTTTATTTTATTTTATTTTTGGCTGCTGGGGTAACTTAGCCCTTAACCAAGCATATGTGGTTGTTTTTGGTTTTTTGGGGTTTTTTTTTCTTTTCTTTTCTTTTCTTTTTTTTTTTTTTTTTTTTTTTTTTTTTTTTTTTTTTTTTTTTGGTACAGCTGTAAAATATTTGGATATAGGAAATGTTATTCTTGCAGCCTTGATATTCAGGGTGGATTGTAAAATATGAATTTTTGTGAGATTTCAAAGATTAAGATTATTTTGATAACATTATTTACAGATTTAAAAGATGTGGTTACCACAAGTCTGTTGAGGGGAAAAACTACTGCATAAAATAACTAACGTGGAATAAATATTTTGCATCAGTTTGGATTGTCTTGTGTAAGAAATATATTTTCTTTAAAATTAGAGAGTGGATTCTTTTTTTAGGGGAAATATTTTTAGAAATCTGGGGGAAAACTGAATTCAGCCCCACCTTTTTCTCTTTTCAGCAAAAAAATCTTGATGTGGAAAAACCTGTGCAATAAATTATTCATAATAAACTACATTTTCTTTCCCGAAAGAATTTTTTAGCGCCCAGGATTTATCAATATACCTGGGTTTGGAGACCTTTTTACCCCGTCTTGGTTTTGTTTTATGCGTATGTGTTTTTGCCTATGTGTATGTCTGTGAACACCATGCAATACTGATTCCCAGAGGAGGGCTGGTCCTCTGGAAGAGCAGCTCTGAACTGCTGTTGAGCCAAGTGTCCAGCCACCAATATGAACCTTTCAAAGAAGGCCTGACTCACGTTTCCTACTTAATAAAATGGGTGCATGGGAGTGACTGAATAAAGTAAGATGGCAGTGGAGATGGAGTAATGAGAATGACTCATTATGGAGTTAGCATTTGCCCACTAAGTCTTACACCTTTCCATCCTTGGAAACTTTCACGTGGTGGAAGGAGAAATGGTTTCTCCAGTTTGTTCTCTGAGTTGTATATGTGAACCTGAATGACATGCACACGTACATACAGAATAGATAACAAGGCTGAAGAGATGGCTGGTCAGCAGCGCCTGCTGCTTTTGCAGTTTTCATGGTTGTGGTTCCACACCTGTGTCTATTTTAGGGCCACCAAGATGGTTCAATGAGTAAGTTATGTCACCAAGTTTGAGGATTTTGGTTTGATTCATGGGATACACATGATGAAAGCAGATAAATGTCTCCCTTGGCATGATACCTTACCTTGGCCTGCCTGTGCTAACACATACATGCCCAAACTAAATGTTAAGATGTGTTAAGGAAATTCACAGCTGGAGATTCTAGCTCATTGGCAGAACACTTACATGCATTCCATGCCCAAGGACCTGGATCTACTACCTGAAACCACTAAAAATTTAAAAACAAAACAAAACTTTCTACTTTCAGTATAATGCTCATGTAACCCATTTAAAATATATATGTATGTATGTATGTATGTATGTGCTGGAATTGGAGGGATGGCCCCATGGAATACTCACTAGCTGCTCTTTAAATGGTCCATAGTTCAAATGCAATTAGCAATCATAACCTAATGCCAGCTCCAGGGGATTCCTCTTCTAGCCACAATAGGGACTGAATGCATTGGTGTACAGGCATACATGCAGGCAAAATACCCATACACCAAAAAAGAAAAACTTTAATCCTATGAAGTAGCAATATTTTGTTGGGACACTGGAGAGAATGATCAGCTTTTATAAAATGTTTCAGAGCAGATACTCTGAAACATTTTGTAACTTGCACCTCATACTTTGGATGTTTTGGGGGGGGGAATACCCCAAGGACTGTCTTACTGAGGAAAGAAGGTTGCTTCATTAGATGCATGGATCTGTAGAGAGGATTTTCAATCCAGAAACATGTCTGCTCTTGTAAGGGTTCACATCCAAAAGACTTGTGTCTATATGATCTGGCTGGAATACAACCATACCCCTTAGTCCTCATCTTTAATCCCAAGCAATATATGTAAGGTTAGTTTGTAGAAAGAAGCACCATGTTTGAAAGTGATGTCTAATTGAGAATTGGACAAAGTGATAAATCAGAGGAATATCTAACCAAATGAGTCAGAGATGGGCTAAGCCCAACTCACACAGACCGGGAAAAAAATGCTACTTAAGAGCAGTGTAGGGAGAGAGTACATCTTGGAGTTATGTTGAGTGGAGTTCAGAAGCAGTTTTACTAAGTAGAACATTTCAATGAGAAGCTGAGAGAAGCCTGTTTGAATCAATTTGAGACAGAACAATTTAGTTGAGTCAGCCAGGCAGCTTTGAGGAAGACCTAGAGTGAGTTTATTCAGCAGTAAGTCTCAGAGGCTGAAAACATTCGAGGCCTAGATTCGCAGACAGCCAGTAAGCCTAGGAGATGACAATTCCATCAGGTGAATAAGTTTCTTTTACAAGTATGTGTAAAGGTGAAGAGAACTTGACCAGCAGAAAGAGCATGCTTAACTCCCAAGTAGTATCCTTTCCCTTCATCTGACAGGTAGTATTCTCCCCAACCCATCTCCCAGTTTTCATTACTGGGGCAGTTCAGATCATCCCTGTCCCAGAATGGGAGTTAGAAAGACTACTCCATTGTGTGTGTGATGGGTTAATTCTGTAAAAGATGAGTTTATGCAAAGGCATACTGCTAATATGAGATTCACCTGTGGGAATGTTCCCTACAGTGGAGAACAGCACTAGCTTGAATTTTGTCCATTTCAGAGGACAGCAGTGGTACAGATGACACTTGCCTATCAGAGGCTAGTTAAGGAGGCTGCCATTTCTATAGGCAAATCAAAGCTGCTTTTACATACTTGGCCAAACTCACTGCAATTGGAGGAACAAACTGTGACACTGTCTCACCCAGGCTCCACCCAAAGGAGGCAAGGCACATTGTCCAGGCCTGCCTAAGCCTGTACTCGCTGCCCAGGGAACTAGGGCACCTCCCCAAACATAAACAAATTCGAAGAACTTGGAGATTTAACAGAGTTGGTCTATTCTTTGTCCCTTTTCTCTCTTCTTTCCAGTCTGCCTTTTCTCTTTTACCACATCCTCTGTAGGACGCTAGTGTCTATAACAGATTCCATCCCATGGCCGATTACTCTGGGGAGTCAGGACTTTTGCCCTGTGAATCCTGTGATATGGTTTTCCGCTCCTGGGCTTTGTTGTCCACACACACCAAACGATTCTGCATTGGCCGGCTGACTCCGGAGGTAACACTTAAAACACAGCCTTCAGTAGCCATTGAACGACGGGGCACCAAGGTAAGGGCCGCCAGTGGCCACGGATAGGTTTTCCAGCAAGCAGTATTCTTAGGTTTTCATCTTCTTGCCCCCAGATTATGGCCCAAGAACAGAGCCGATCAGATCAGGAGTCCAGCACGTCTGCTCCAAAGAGGCTTTCAGAGGAGGTACCCACCCAACATGGTTACAAACTTCACATGTGTGATATGATCTCTGCGGGAGATCACCCAGAACAGAGATAGCGGGTCCGGGTTACTTGCAGGTGCAGTTGCTGAGACTGTCCCTATAGAAAATAAGTCCCTGGGCGACTGAGAGTCTCACTTCCCAGACTGCAGGGAGCCCTGGGGAGAGGTTGCGAACCTTGCAGGGAACCCGCCTCAGACGCCTGGAGGAGACGGAAGCGCAAAGGCGGGCCCTGGAGCTTCGCGGTGAAGGTGAGAGGTTGGGAGGCATAGACTCTGGGCCTTGGCGCTGTGTTAGGATTCACCCTGACTCCGCCCCTTTCTCCCTCAGAACTAAAACGGCGCCTCCGCAGCGTAGCGGGACCCAAGGGATTACCCCGCCCGTTCGTCTTGGAGCGAGAGCTCAGAGAATTTAGGGAAGAGGCCAGCCGGACGCGAGGAGCGCTGCAAACGCTGGGAGCCCGTGTCCAGGCATTACAGCCTCAGCCTACGTGAGCCCCAGCTTTGGTAGAAGGGCGTGTGAGGCGGGGCCTTGGGCGCAGGTCAGTGACATCATCTCCCTGCTCCAGCCGCCCGCAGGACCTCCGTAGGGTAGTGGATTTCTATTGCCTGCCGCTACGGTCCAACCCGGAAATGCTGGCTTCAGAGATCCGGTGAGGACCCCGGCGCCGGGTGGGCAGAGGCGCATGTTTGTTCAGTCTCGGAGATCGCTTTCTGCTTCCTACTTGCTAGGGTCCTGCGTGAGGCATACGTGCGCGGTGGAGGCCGGGACCCAGAAATTCTGGACAAAATATTGCAGCTGCAAGTGGAGGCGTCAGCCCTGGAATTGCTGCGGTCGCAAAACTGCAAGGGTGAACAAGAGGGTCCAGCCTAGAGGGCCTCTACACTGATAGTCCTAGACTTGGGAGGAGAAAAGGGTGTGAGGGAGAGCACCAGAATGGGAGGCACTTACACTCAAGGAAGGAAAACCCATTGCCAGCTGACAAAGCCAGGGTTGTGCAGAAACCCTTAACGTTGGAGAACTACATAACGGATGACGGGTTACTTTAATTCATCTTAGAAAAAGCAAGTGCCGCCTCTGAGGAAGTTCTAATGGTGGAAGCCGAAAACAGGTTCCTGGAGGCAGAAATCCTGGCCTTGCAAAGGCAGAAAATCCCGAGTTTGTCGCCCTGGGGTCAGTGAAAAATGCAGCCTCTCCCTAGACCATCCCTGGGAACCCAACTCTGAAGGGGTGAAGGGACCATGTCAGGAAAATGATGTCCATATCTGTAACGTCAGTTTCTGTCTATACATCTATACTTGTGTCTTTGGTTTATGACCCTGTACTCCCCCTGACTTAGAAAGTTTCCTGTTTCCTCAAGCTCAAGCCAGCTTTATTTTCTGTTTCTAGAACCCAGAGATCTCTTGCGACACCTGAGTAGAAGGTGCAATAACTCCCTCCTCCCTCCACCAGTTGCACCCACAATGCCACAGCTTACAAGTTCCTCAAAAGTCCAGAACTTCGATGACACTTCAAAGGCTGTGAGAAAGTCAGCGGAGTCGGGGTTGATGGCTGGCAACCCTTGACATGAGTTTGTGGAGCATGGGCAGATTGCAAATCTGTACGGCTGAACTCTTTTGTCCACAATAGATACTTAATGGAACCATGACAAGAAACTTGGGTCAGGATCTCCACTTCCTCCTACCAGCATCGGATATCGTAGGTTCTGCACCCTATGATCCTGGGTGAGGCCTGCTCCCTCCACAGCATTTTTTACTTAACCACTACTGACATTTATGGAGACCCACCCTAAACAGCCATCCAGGGTACTGGCTGGGTGGAGGCAGTAGGGGCTCTGTTTGTTTTCAGGGCTGGCCTTGTCATTTTCTATGACTTCCTGAGGGGCCTTGAGGCTTCTTGGATTTGGGTGCAGCTAACGACAAGCTTGGCTCGGGATGGACAGGATACTGGAGGGACCACAGCATTACCTCCAGCCCTTTGCTTGCCACCACCTTCAGCTCCTGGATCTATGGGCAACTATGCTATCCTTGCAAGCAGGCAGCCTGTGCCCAGGTTAGTAGGTATAGGTCATAAAGGCTGCACATTATGTTTAATCTGTATACTGGGCCCATTAACAGTCCTACAGTACCCTAGGAAGGGACTTCAGCTGTCTTCCAACATGGTTTTGGTTGTTTCACAGGCTGCCTCCATCACCACTGGTATCTTTGATCTGTGAACTACAGGCCTGGCAGGGAGTTACATGGGCACCACAACCAAAGGCTTGGACGTCACTATTGCTATTTGACCAAGATCTAAGGGTGCTTAGTGGCCGTTGGCGCCTCCCACTTCGGGTCCCCCCTCTTAACACCAGCCTCAGCCTTGCCCAGATGAATGAGATTCCCCAGGTAAGTGTAGAGGGTAGAGACTGGGTGCACCCCAAGATTCCAATGGAGTACCACTTCCTTTGTTAGGCAGGCCAGGCTGAGCTCTTTCTGAGGCTGGTAAATGCAAGAGATGCAGATGCCCAGACATTGGCAGAGATCAATCCAGCAAGTGTCCATGAATACCAGTACCCACCAATGGTAAGACCACTTCTGAGTCTAACTGGTCAGCCTGGTGGCCAAGCAGCTTCTATTAGTATGTACCAATACCTCCTTTTGATCTTACTCTTACCCATGAAACTCCAACATTTGTCATTTCTCTAGTTTTGCTTTAAACAAAACACCTTTCATGTTCTACAGGTGTCCAGTTCATCTTCCCTGGAATCGAGTTTCTTCACCCACAGTTCTGGCTTTGTTGACCCCCGACCTCCCACAGAAGAGGTTTTTGTCAGTGTCAAGGATAAAAATAAGCACGAGTCCTCACCAGTTTTGACCAATTTCTAGACCTGCAGTTTTTTAAATGGGGTCTTGTAGCAGTGGCAATTTGATCCTTAAATACTGTGTGACAACAAAGAACACTTAACCTAAACCCCCTAACTAGATTTTTCTTCTGCATTTATTTTCATTTTATAAAGCAGATCCAGGGGTAAATATTTAAATAATTTAATGCTAGGCAATTTAAATATTCAACTCTGAAAATGGCTAAGATTTAACAAAGCCAGTGTTGTCAAATTTCATTCAACTCTGCTTTCTCAGGACTTGTAGATAGAAATCTATCCAGGATCAAGCTTTCAATATAAAGGAAACTCCAGGATTAGATCCAAGGGCAGACCTCAGCCCAGTTATTTTCCAGCCATGTAGAGCATCATGTACTGGACCTAACCACAGATCCAACCAGCAAGGATCCTGCACTGCATATAAAGAATGTTCTCACTGGAAAAATGAGGAAAAACATGTTAGGAATTGAGTATAACAGTAGTTATTAAGAAGTCAGATACTCAGCCGGGCGGTGGTGGCGCACGCCTTTAATCCCAGCACTTGGGAGGCAGAGGCAGGTGGATTTCTGAGTTCGAGGCCAGCCTGGTCTACAGAGTGAGATCCAGGACAGCCAGGGCTACACAGAGAAACCCTGTCTCGAAAAACCAAAAAACAAACAAAAAAAGTCAGATACTCTTCAGCCAAGCTTTAGTGACTAGCACAAAAAAATATGAGAACTGGAGAAGTCATTTTGTACAACTCCATCCTCAGGACCAGGTGTATGACTCATGCACCCTGACTGTCCTAGCCCAATAGGATGGCAGTAACGCTGACCACCATCCCTCAATTAGACACTCAGAACTGATGGACCAGTTTGCCACTCAACACCATATCCCACAATGAGGTACTCCAGGGAGCCCAGGACCCTTCTGTATGTAGTCTTTCAAGTATTCCAGAACAAGGGCTTTGTTAAAATTAGCATATTTATTTTTATAGACAAAACTGCAGACAATATAACAATTCCACTTATTGACATATTGTAACCTTTCTATACAGAAAATAACATAACAGTCTTTGTTTTCCAGAGTCTTCTACTTGTTTCCCCCTACAGTGTGAGCATTTCAAATCAGAGCTTGAGTCTCTAACAACTGTTTTCCTCAGGAATCACTTCCCATGTTTCTACCAGTTTTCCCAGCATAGGATTGTGGCCTTAAATGGAAACCAGGTGAACATAAGATAGGCACAAACCAAGACCTGGGTCATATTCCATCATCCATTTTCAGCACCAAACTGATTTCTACCAGTTCTTGTTTAGCAAACAAACCCATCCAGGGACAGCACCACTGAAAGCTTACAAGGTAATTAAATCAGCCAAGTATTTGGAAATAGAAACATAGCACCAGTAGAAGATAAAGGGCCTCTAGCCACACTTGATCACCTCCACATTAGACAGGAAGTGGGTTGTGCAATAGCAACACACAAACATGTACACACAAGAAATGTAGAGTGCCCCAAAGCATTCCACCAATATTTAAGAAATAAGCCATCAAAGCCTCAGCTGTTGCCTACAATCTTTATTGGAGTTATACAAAAAGAATCCCCAAAAGTGAAAAAATACATTATGTACAAAACCACTTTCCCTCATGAGGAAGGTTCTGCTCGCCTCTTAACATGCAGTGCTTTTAACTGTAGCTGCAGACTCCACTGTCCCCTCTGCTGTTGTCTGGCTCTCAGCCTGATTCTCAGCCTGAAAGACAAAAAGCCTGGCTTTAACTTACCCTGACATAAGTCATTCCATATGTAACAGCAGGCTTCAGTCCTTCCTAATCAGATGATAAGGCTGACAAAGCCAGGAGATCACAGGGGAAGGATAATGTAGAAAGGATCAAATTGTTGGCCAGGTACTCTTCCATATACTCATTGTTACAGAAGCCATAAATTGAATCTATCTGCCAGATATCCAGTCACTTCACATGCAAACTATTCATTAGTACATTCATTTTACACATATGAACTCAAGGCCTGGCTTCCCAGCCCTAAGAACAATGTGTAAGGCAAGTGGCCATGTCTTATACTACCCACCTCAGCTTCCATGTTTTCTGAAACTTCATTTCCACTGGAGACAGCATCCCCACTGCCTCCATTCACTTCTGGCTCTTGTTTAGCTTTCTTTGCATCATCTTTTCGGGGACTTTCTTCCTCTGGTTTCCTCTAAAGGTAGAATTGTAAAGGGTTCATATTTATCTTAAGAAAACAATTGCAGAATAATCCTGTAGCCCCTGTGATGGCAACATCTTGAACACTCTGACTCACAGCCCTGTGGGTCTGCTCTCTAGTTACAGGGTAATGCTGACCACAACATAGATGCCACAATTTATCTTATCTTAAAATTGACATATTTAGCTGGGCAAAGGTGGCACATGCACGCCTTTAATCCCAGCACTTGGGAGGCAGAGGCAGGCGGATTTCTGAGTCTACAGAGTGAGTTCCTGGACAGCCAGGGAGGGCTATAGAGAAACCCTGTCTTGGAAAAAAAAAAAATCGACATAGTTGAGGCGCATGGAATTGGGTGAGGATGAGGGTGAGGGGTAGAGAGCAGAACAATGAAGAAACCCAAGTAAGGACACCGAAGCAGAGTTATACCAACAAGAAAAGGAATATTAATTGGGGCTACTGGCAGAAGGCACAAGTGTAAGAAGGCCTATTATGGAGGAAAACCTGCAAGATTCCTAAAATGTACTCATCTTTTTAGTCCTCCATCTGCTTTCCAAACAGGGAGCAGACTAAGATGGTAGGTTTGCCAGTTATTCCAAGTAAAACCCATCATTTTCTTTGAAAATGCATGTCTCACTGTGCCACTTAGGAGGGTGAATCTATTATTCCTAGATTATTACAAACTTCCCACCCTCAAAATGCAGACAGTGTAAAAAGTAAAATTTACCTTCTTTCTGACAAGATGGGAAATATCAGTCACACAATTTGATGAGGAAGCGCCATCTGTTGGTTTTCTACTGGCAATCTGGAAAAAATGAGCCTGTTAGTTATCAATTTACAAAAACCTTATCATAGTAAGCCTAGTGACAGAAACAAAATACGCACGCACCATGGATACTGAGGCACTGGCTCCACTAGGAGTGAAACCTGAAGTAGAGCTCTCCACCTGTGTGAAACACAGACAAAGTAAGTTACAGCATAGAACCCCAGGCACTAGCTCAAGTTGCCTACCACGCAAGCACCTGATTAAAAGTTAAAATTCCTTTTGCCTACAGCATCACAGCAAATTCTTCAACACAGACACCTGGGAAATTCACAGTAGGCAAGAAACTAAACCATTCTCATGTCCTATTATTTCCAATACAGAGTATACCCCAGGAGCAGAGCCAGGAAATTTAAGGCTAAGAGACTCCATCCATGACTTAAGCTTTTTCTATATGGTATTCGCAAAAACATTTTACAAATACTAACATATATACTGAAAGGCAAATGTCCAAGGACAAAGTAGCAGTGGAAGAATCTACAACTGACTCCTGCATCCAGAACACACTTTCTAACCGTGGGACTACGTGTATGCATGAAATGAGCTCACATTCTGATCAACTAATTCAAAATCAAGCCATGAGAAAAAGTACCTTTTAAATGGACTATAAACATTAATTGTACCATACAAGTATATTATTCAAAAAATATTTTAAGATAAAATTCAACGAACCAAAGTAGCTTTCAGGGCCAGTTCAGCTACATTCCCACTCCGCTGAGATTCCTTTGCATCTTCTATCTTCTCTCGAATTTCAGGTAGCAGTTCTTTCAGCTCCTCAATTTCTTTTTCAAACTCAGTAAATGACCCTTCAGCCTCCTTCATCTGCTCATGTAGTACAGCTACAAAGAGCCTTGAATCATTAATAACCCACTTTTCCCCCCAACAATGTAAATCACTGCATCACCTAAACACATAAAGTAATTGCTGTTCACTTACCCATTCTCTTCTCAATGACTTCAATAGATTTACCAAACTGTGCTACTGCCTCGTCATACTGAGAGTTGTAACCATAGGCCAAACCCAACTGGTAGTGAGTCTCTGCAAGGAGACGATCGTGAGCTTCCAAATATTGTTCTTGCAGGCTTAGGCAAGCCTGAAACTCCTCCACAGCTTGGATATAATTCTCTGATAAATGAAGAAACAACATCATGGACAGCATTTAACAAAAATACAGTTCATGCATGGACTCATCTCTCCCTCTTCCCAAACAGGGTCTCACTATATAGATCTGGTTGACCTGGAGTCTCTGCCTCCCCTCTGAAATGCTTGAATTAACTGTCAGGATACCCAATTTACAAGGCTGTTTACTGCTCTAGATGGTATAGAGAACTCAGACCTCCTATTATTCTTGTCTATGGGATTTTGTTATATAGAAAGACAGCTCTTGGCTAACACATTTCTCCTTTAGTCAGCAGAGGGCTGGAAAACCTGCCTTTGTAATTTTGGACGTTCAGAGACAATTCTAAAGAAAATAGGAGGGGAGAATGGGGACATGGGGAAAGGTAGGAGACAGCATAAAGGAAAATGCATTACCAGATTCAACACTAACTTCTCCAAGTTTAAGATGGGCTTGTGCAGCATAAAGCTGGGCTTCTTTTGTTTCTTGCCTAAAACAAAAATTAGTAAAGCCTTAAAAATAATTGTCGAATCTTAAACTGCTTTCTATTTCCAACCACAAATTCCCACATGAGCCCAAAAACACCAAGAGTTTTTACCTCTTAAAAATGATCTTGGCTAAATCCAACATATCCCAGGCAAGTTCTAAATTCCCAATCTCCTCCTCTTCATTTTCTTGAAGAGACTGAAATATATCCAAATCATTGGCATTAAGGCAAAAGAACAAGACAGACATCTTTTTAGAGAATGAATCTTAATACAATTTTAAAAAAACAAAACTGAGCTGGGCAGTGGTGGCACACGCCTTTAATCCCAGCACTGGAGGCAGAGGCAGGTGGATTTCTGAGTTCGAGGCCAGCCTGGTCTACGAGTGAGTTCCAGGACAGCCAGGGCTACACAGAGAAACCCTATCTCGAAAAACAAAACAACAACAAAAAAAAAACTGGTTGTAATTCAAAATGCAGGCCTTCTCCCCTAAACCTACCAAAAGTGCACCCACTATAAGGTGTCACGTCATCTCTCAATGAAATATAATCGTAATGTTGTATTTCATCTTATAATAATAAGAAAGTTATAATAGTTCTGAAGGAATAACAGCTTACCTTTTTTTCAAGAACTGACTCATTTGGTGTCTCTTCAGACTTGTCATTTTCTTTGTCTTCTTCCTCTGAGCCTTCAGTTTCTACAAGAAAAAATTCCTCAGTATTGAGATATAATTACAAGTCTTGTCTGATTCTGATAAATATCTGTCAACCTCCATTCTAAGATAGAATGGAAAAGAAGTTAATCAAAGTCAGCATCTGATTGGAAGTTCATCTTCAGTTAGTGGTTATCATCTAATTCAAATTTAACCTATACTAGAATATACACACTTTTTAATAGTGTATTCCTCCAAATGTCAGTTAAAAGACTAATGATTTTCTCGTAAAGCTAAACCTGGTGTGATTCAGAGTAAGAAAGATCACCTATAAATTGCCTCTTGCAAAAATCTCCCATCTACCCACCAGTCATTTAGTCATTTGTTAAGACATTCATATTACACTTAAAGTATCAAAACCTAAATAATTCCAGACCATTCAGAATACCAAAAACTAGCTTCCTACAATAAGCTATTAGAGAAAAGAGACATGTCTTTATCAGCTCTCCCCAATGAGCAAGTCACAGACTCCAGCCAGCTCAGAGAGAATAAACTAGTTACTTTTAAGATTTTAGTGTGTAGCCACAACAATTATGATGTACAGTTACACATCAGTTATTCAAATAAGCCTTTTAAATTGTTATTGATAAGACAACTTAAAATCAAAATATCAGCTGTTTAGTTGATAAAATCAATCACACTGTCATCTTTCATTTAGCTTAATGGGGATTTTTTTGTTCTTTTTTCCTTCTCAACAAAACAAAATCTTACTATATACCCCAAACTACTTTCAAAAACCCAGGAATCAGCAATATTTCTGCATCTCACTAGTAGCTCAGAGTACATAGCTGCCAGGTAAATGTTTTTAACCTCCCCCCCCGCCCCCCAAATCACAAATGTCATTATTCTACAACTTATGAGAATGGAAACAAGACAAGTTTTTTTGAGAAGTTAGAGCCTTGGCCATTCTGAAACTTGCTATGCATACCATATGCATACATATGGTATGCATACAGTATGCATACCATACTGGCCTCTGCTTCAAGTACTGACTAAACATGCATTGCACAAGGCCTATCTGAGCCAAGTTAAATGCCTGCAGTTTTATCTGCAAATCAACTGTAAGAGAATAGGTACAGAAAATTCCTATATATTGACAATTGCTAGCACTATCAAAGTATTTGAAAAGTTTGCAAAGAACAACCTAGTAAACTATAGTAAACTCTGTGTAATCAAAGGGCTCACATTTTTGTATGTAAGGTGTTTATCTCTATGGTGACCAGAAGTCAATGTTACGTTTCTTCCTCTCTTACTCTCTTACCGTATTTTCTCAAATAAGGTCTCTAACTGAAACTGGAGCTCAACAACTGGCTAGTTCCCAGGATATTAAAAAAAAAAAAAAAAAAAAAAAAAAACTCACTTTTTTGTTTCTGTGTAATTCAGTGCTTCTGAAATACAGCCACTAAAGCATTTTTTAAAAGATCGTTTTAGGGTTTGAGAGCTGGCTCAGCAGTTAAGAGCACTGACTGTTCTTCCAGATGCCCCGAGTTCAATTCCCAGGAACCACATGGTGGCTCACAACCATCTGTAACAGGGTCCAATGCCCCCTTCTGGTGTATGTGAAGACAGTAATAGTGTACTCTCATTCACAAAGTAAATTTAAAAAAAAAGTTTTTAAGGACTTTAAAAAAAAAAAATTCATGGGAGCCATGCACACAAGTGTAAACACCTGTGAAGGCCCAGAAAAGGGCTCCCACCTTAGAGGCAGAGTTACAGGCAGTTGTGAACTGTCTAATGTGGGTGTTAAAAAGCAAACTCAGATCCTTTTCTGCTCTTAACCACTAAGCTATCTATCCAGGTCCACTATTATTTTTCTCAAGTACTTTAGTTTGCTAAGTTTAAACTAGAAAATGACTTCACCCAACCTCGAAAATAATCCAGGAATGTGCTTTTCACAATACTCATAAAACCAGGCATGGAAGGACGATCATTAAGAGTTGGAGACTAAGGCCAGGTGGTAGTGTAGAACATACATTTAATACCTACATACAGTAGGCAGAGGCAGACAGATCGACCTCTGTACATTCAAAGCCAGCCTGGTCTACAGACTACTGAGTTCCAGAACAGCCCAGGATATAAAGAAACCCTGTCTTGAAAAAAAACAAAAAGGTTGAGGCTAACAAAGGCTATACTTTCAGTTATTAGTGAAATGAGATGCAGTCTCAGAAAAACAAAATCACAGACATGTATTTAATTATCTGGTATCTGTACCTATTTATACCTATACCAAAGCGTCATAAAACTTAATTTGGCATAAAACATCTTAGAATTTGGCAGGAAATTTATACATTAATGGTCTTACAATGACCTGAGAATAATGGGTTTCTCTTGAGAAATCTACATGACTGCCTTTATGAATAGTGGAGATGAGCTAGGTTAATCAGAAAGCACTGACTGTAAAGCTCCCAAACTTAAACCGGTCAGCAAGCACTAACAGGAACATACTTAATGTCATCAGCAAAATTAAATATTTTCTGACCTTGTTGTAAATGAATATTACTAGTCATGTGCATTTTCTATTTTCCTATTTTTACATGTGATCTTGTGACATACTTAAAATATGCCAAAATTAAAATTGGGTATTAAGAAAATATACCAAAGATAAATAAACTATGTAATCCTTACATCTGTAAACCCAGCACAAAGGGCATGTCATAGGCAAGGGGACTGCCATTACTTCAGGCCAGTCTGGATTTATAGCGAGATCCTGCCTCGAAAATAAATGAAAGAATACTAATTCTAGAATTCCTACAGGTAAATCAAGTACCTACCAGATCAGTTAGCACAGACCATTTGAGCGTAGCAAACCTTTATAACTACAATTTAAAAATTTTTCCCCTAACCAACCACATATCTAACATGACAATAAGAAAAAAGTACACTGAATATCTGTAGGAGGGATATAGATATCCCAGAAATAACAAATCAAGTACCATGAAATGGGTTGCGATTTTCTTGTGAATCTAGATCAAACTTTCCACGTGCCAGGCAAGTATTCTACCACTCAAGTGCCATCCTATGCACTAGGGCTTTGTATGTAGAAATTCATGTATGTGAATGTAGGTCCACCTACATCATCAGGGAAGATGGTCTTGGGTGGCTCAGAGATGGGACAGGGTCTCTTGTGTGCCAAGCTAGTTCCACAAGCTTCTAGGAAATCTGTATATGGCTCCTATCTCTCCTGAGAAAGGCTGGTATGGAGTATACAACAACTTTTATGTAGATTCTGGGAACTCACTCAAACTCAGGTTCTCACACTTGTGTGGCATGTGCTTTTACCCACATATAAGATGTGGGTTAGCATTTATCCAATATAATGGAACCAACCATAGAAGGTGGCTGCACCCATCTCTATTAGGTGTGATGAAGGCTTTCTCCCTAGACTGTATTTATAAAATCCACAAAATTTTATTAGGCAAAGAACTAAAAGAAAATGTCACTTATAGGGATGAAGATTTGGTTCAATAGTATAGTACTTGGCTAACACATGAGGCCCTGTATTCAATCCTCAGCACTTCGGGGGGGAGGGGGAAGAATCAAAACATAAGAGTTAAAAAAAAAAAAAAACTGAGGAATTCTAAGCTTTCTATTAAAGAACTCCTAAAGCTCAAGAAGCCCAACAGAACTATCACTTAGCAAGTTCATGTCTGACTATGTCGGCTGGCTGGAGTGCAGGGACCTGCACACAGGCAAATGCTTACCGGAATGGTCAAGTAATAAAGATAGGTCACTGAAAATCCATAACTTAAAACAACCCATAAAATAGTTTATCAACTGCACAAAAAATTATTAATTGAAATATACCTGTAATTTTTAATGCCAATGTTAGATGAAACTTACAGTAGAATCCCAACTGAGCACAACTCAAGTCAGACGTGCCAATTAGTTAGAGGCTTAAAAATATTGATAAAATTGAATCTGAATTAAGCCAGTAACACTATAGTTGATTAGCAGCCAAAGCAAGCATTAAATGAAGAAGGAAAGCAACAAAAGAGATAATGGCTAAGTACTGTTCTATCTCTTTTCCCTGAAGAGGGTTACTGAAATTAATGTGAATAATCCTTTAAACATTTCTATGAACTAAAAGTAAAAAGGGTACCAGAAAGTTAACTGACTTCACTTAAATGGCATGCCTGCTTAAGTGTACCAATTCAGTGGATTCTACTGCTCTGTTCCTATGTCCTACAACAGAGGAGAAACCATATGAACAGCAATTTTAAAATTCCAAAGGCATGCAAGTGAACATCCATTCAGCATTCTCTGCCAGCCTAGCCTACTATGTCCCTAACTATCCCCCAACCCATTTCTAATCCACCCTTCATATCATTTCGTTGGCTAGCGTGGCATAACAAGTTACTGACTGCTAGCCAAGTTTCAGAAATCAGAAGACCTACTTTGTAGTTTCTAAAGGCAGACTGAAAATCCTGAATGGAAGGCTAACTTTTACCAATGATTAGTGAGTCAAATCTAGAAATGTACTCCACCCACTGTGGCTCTATCATATCCCAGTTACCTTCACCCTCTTTCATCTGTTCGTCTCTCTCCTGTGTCTCTTCATTAGCAGCTATCTTAAATTTGTCTTCAGGTGCTTTCTCCGTGGCCCTCTGGGCTACCTTGGTCTTAACCCCATCTCCAGCTGCCTCAGACTCTTCTACAGGTAGCATAACTTCCTCCTGTTCAGGAACCAGCTCTGCCTTGACCTCCTCTACACTTGAGCCATCTTTAGTTTCTGTCAGTCTTTCTGCAGAGGTCTGTGGTTCACTAGGAGTCTGATCTCCTGCAGTTGATTGTCCAACAACTGGACCATTGTTGGGAACTGTAATCTCCTGCCCTGGCTTCTCAGAGACTTCTGATCCAGCCTCTGCAGCCACTACTGGTGATACTTCAACATCTTGCGTAAAAACAGCCTTTCCTACTTTACTCTCAGAGGTAGCTACTTGATCCTTTGGCTCCTCCCCACCCACGCCCACTGACTTGACTTCAGGGTCTATTCCAGCTTCTATTTCTACCACCTTTATTAAAGTGCCCTGCTTTTCTGGAGCCTCAACAGGCTGGTCTTCTGAAGTTTCTTTTGGCTTTTTCTCTAAGCTTATTATTTCCTCTCCCTCCTCCTGAGGCACTGTTTCTTTGAATTCTTTATTTTGAACATAAGCTCCAGAAATTGATTTTCCTTCCTCAGTACACAATGATTCCTGTTCTGTCTTCCCAGAAGTGACCTCATCTTCATTCAGTCCTGGTATTGCTGCTTCTTTTGCCTCTTCAGAGGATTCAGTTAATTGCTTTGAAGTCGATTCAACTTTTTCCTGGAGTTTCTCTGCAGGCTCACTTATATCCATATCTTCTCTTCCACCCTTCTCCACTTCACTTTCCTGTTCTTTATCAGTTTCAGGCTTTATCAGAGACTTGCCTTCTGCTTTTTTGGCTTCTTTTTCTCCCATGGCGTCATAAACCTGTTCTCTCAACTCTTCCCTTGCTTCCTCTACATGGTTAAAGAACATGAAGCATAAACATGTCTCCGAGTTTAATGATAAAAGCATAAATTGAAAGTAGAAATACATTCCCTTTAATCCTAAGTTTTATCAGATGCCCCAATGAGAAAAGCAAAGGGAGAAAGGGAGAATCCAAGCTAGCAAAGCAACATACTGCAAAAGAAATGAAGCCTGTAGGTTCACATCAAGTAATCTGTTACCAGTCAGAAAAGAGATGTCAAGCTTTCCTCCCTCTCTTAAACATTATACTTATTTGACATGTAAAATTCTAACAGCCAAACTTAGAAAATATTTAATTTTCTAAGATGTATAAAACAGAAGTATTCCACGGACTCTATTAAAATAACTGAGCTATGCAAGGTGTTTTAAAAATATGCATCAGAAAAATATTTAATGTTTTCTTAATATTTAATATGCCAATTTAAAAGAATTTATTTGATACATTTGGTTATTCTTTTAGACGCTCACTTTAGTAATGGCCTACACTTACTATATCAGCCCAAGTATCTTTGGAGAGACCAACCACCAGGAGAACCCTATTTCCTTCTTTAAAGAAGTATCAGTCGTCGCATCTCTTGACTGTAGCATGCAACTCTACATACCATCTACATTATCATTATTTTCTACCAAAGATTCATCTTCTGTTTTTTCTCCTTCTTCCTCTTCTACATGCACTCCTTCTAAGGCATTTCCCAACACTCCATTCTCCATTCTATAAGAAGAAAAAGCACAAAAGTATAACTAGTTCCTAACAATGTATTTGTGATTGTGGGGGGAAAAAAAAACAGGAAAAGAAATCAAGTTAAAAGACTATAAAATATATATATTTAAAACTCTAAGAGTTCTGCAAGTTCCAGGCCAACCAGGACCACACAGCAAGATCTAGTCTTTACAAATAAGGAGTGTGGAGAGGGAGTGCCAGAGCTTAGTGGTTAACAGCACTTGCCTCTCTTCCAGAGGACCGGATTTCATTTGCTAGCATCCATATTAGACAGCTCACAAATGTCTGTAATTCAAACTCTATGAGATCTGAGAATTCTGGCCTTGGGAAGTACTCTACACTTATGTACACAAATCTACCTCTACATAAAATTAAATAAGAAAAAATATTTTTTGTTTAATTTTTTTGACAGTTCCTTTGTATATAGCCCTGGCTGTCCTGGAACTAGCTCTGCATACCAGACAGCCCCAAATTCAAGAGATCAGCCTGCCTCTCTCTCCTAAGTGCTGTGGTTGGCTAACCACCGACTGGCTAAAATAAGAAAAATCTTAATAAGAAAGAACAGCAACATTAACAAAAACACTAGGCCCAGCCTTGTGTCACATACCTTTAATACCAACTCAGGAATAAGAATTAGGCAGTTCTCTTTGAGTCCAAGGCCAGGCTGATCTACAGAGTAAGACTTTCTGTAGTAGTCTAAATGAGAATTGCTCATGTTAGAATACTTGGTCCCTGGCTAGTGGAACTATTTGGAAAGGCCTTATTGGAAGAGGAGTGTCACTTGGAGTGGGCACTAACATTTCAAAATTTCAAGCCATTCCAACAATGGTTACTGCTCCAGTGCCATGTCTGCCAGCCCTGCAACACATGCTCATTTCCATGATAGTTATGAAATCACCCTCTGGAACAATAAGCCTCCAATAAGCTCTTTTCTTTAAGTTACTTTGATCAACTAAGACACCTCTATTATCAAAACAAACAAAAAAACCAACTACATGCTCAAGGAAGACAAGCAATGATCAAAACTTTAAGAATAATAATGAATGTTCAGCTATAAGTGGAACGTCTGTATCACCTCTAACATGGTTCAGAGAACTCCAAGCAGAAGCAGAGGATGAATGAACCAGAGAGGAAGGGTGGGGACACTGTCTTCAGGCATAACAAGAACACTTGCTGCTCAGTAGCAACTGTGCTTAATTAGCCTACATACGATCACCACAGGACTGGCTGATTATTTCGAACAATTAAAATATACTAAAGAAATCATTTAAAACTTTTAACAAACACTAACACAATAAGATGCTAAGAGAAAACAGACTCTCACCTGAAATGTGCAAATAGTGATAATCAGCTAGAGAATAAAACATCTATCCATTTCATTTTGTACCAGGGACAAACTATTTTCTAAACTATGGTAAACTAAAATCTACTCCCATTTCCCTTATATGGCCAGTGATACTCTGAACTTACTGAGTTAGTACTAACTCGTTTAGTACTAATGCATTAAGTGTTATGAATATTCACAAAATTAGGAAACTTGAGAACTGGGTAAAGACTGATCACTTATTTTGTATATTCTCAAAATAGCTTTATTTTTATACAATACATAAATAAATAAAGTTGAATATTAATTGAATACTAATTAGTAAATTAATTAATTAAACATTATTTATATAATAGATTTGTTGAGCAGTTTCTAGGAATGTTAATAGTAAGTCTCCAACTGGAAAGAAAGAGACAAGTCTCCTTTTGTAAGTCAGGCTACAAAACTTGAACTTGGTCCCCCTGCTTCAGCCTTCCCAGATTTTGGAAATTCAGGGATATGGAACCCTACCAAGCAGAAAGTCCTTTTTACTAGATATTTTCATGTGTTACTTATTCAAATTCTACTCCACACAGTCCTTGTTGAGTAACTGTTTTGAGCTTGCTCAGAGTGTTTCTTAATGTTCATATCTATGTATTAAACCCTCATCAACCATTGACTATTATTAAAAAGGTCATTGTTTCTACTAACTTAAAACCTCAAAAAAGTAATTTCATTCTTTGCATGGACAATTTTAGCCAACAAGGAAGCTTCAATTTTTAAAGAAACCAACATGATATAGACATACCTGGCCAACTCCAGAAGTGACTTTCCATAAAAAAAGAAGGCTTCTCCACACTCATTAGCCGTTTCTCCATATTTCTTACCTCTACAAAGAAAGTAAATACCTAGTCTGAACATTTTTAATTGCTAGTTAACAACACATGAAGTTAATGTTATATGTTCTAAATCTACATATAATGTATATTTTAAGTGCCACCAACTAAGTATTTTATAACAGGTATTCTTCCTGCCACTTTATAAATACCATGTGGTCCAGAACAGTTAGATCTTTGGTTGGGACTTACATAATGAAAAAGAACCATGGAAGGGTATTCTGAAATAGAATATTGTTTCAGACTGTGTTTTTATTTTTATTTTTCATTCATTGGTGTTTTGCCTGCACATATCTATTTGAGTGTGTCATAAGCCCTAACTGAGGTTACAAACAGATATGAGCTGCCATGTAGGTACTAAGAATTGAACCTTGGATACTCTGGAAGAAGTCAGTGCTCTTAACCACTACACCATCTCTCCAATTTCCAAAGAGCAGTAACACTGAGACCAGGATACCTAAAATGAAACCTCTTTTTAACCCATAACTAGCAATACACTATTTGACAAAATCTTCTACCTCAGTGCCTAAAATTTTCTTTTTTGTAAAATGCAAATATTGTATTAACTGCTCAGAGCTATAAACAGCTGCCCAGCATGGTGGTATGTAAGGTTTAATCCCAACACTCTAGAGAAAGAGGCAGACTAATCTGAGTTCCAGGCCAGCTTAGCCTAGTCTAAGGAAGGAGTTCCAGGACAGCCAGGGTTACACAGAGAAACCCTGTCTGGGAGGCAGGGGGGAAAAATAAACCTAGAAAAACAAAACAAAACAAAACAAAAAAACTAAAAAGGTGGCTGGAAAAGCTGGGCAATGATGCACAGACCTTTAATTCCATCACTTTGGGAGGCAGAGGCCAGTATCTCGAGTTGGAAGCCAGCATGGTATCCAGAATGAGTTCCAGGATAGCCAGGAATACACAGAGAAAACTGTCCCCCAAAAAAACCAAAAGCAGAACAAGAACAAAAAACGTAGCTGGAAAAAACATGAGTAGTTAAGAGCACTTGTTCTTGGCACCCACATGGTTAACAATCATAATAACAGTTCCGAATCCAGTATCCTCTTTTAGCCTCTTGAAGGCACTAGGCAAGCACACCACATACATATATAAAGTCATAAAGTCATAGACTTAGGGCTGGAGAAATGGCTCTGTAGTTAAAAGCAAGTACTGCAAACTCCAGGTCTAGGGAATCCAAAACCGTCTTTGGGCCTGTAAACTAATGGGCATACCTGGCACACATAAAACATTAAAAACCAGGAAACAAGTATATCAGCTTTCATGGAATCCAACAACTAGTATAAGTCTTACAAAATTAAACCAACTAATGTTTTAAGACTATGAGTCAAGGGAACTAGAGAGATGGCTCATCAATTAAGAGCACTAGCTGCTCTCCCAGAGTACCCAGGGTTTAATTCCCAGCACCCACAGGCAGCTCACAGCTGTCTAACCTCATTTCCAGGTGATCTGACACCCTCACATAGACATATATGTAAGCAAAACACTAATGGTCATGAAAAAAAAAAAGTAATAATTTAAAAAAAAAAGTTGAGTATAAGACAAACTCAGCAAAAACTGTGCTGAAGGTTATGTTTAAATGAATTCCATTAGAACAGTTTAAATTTTGTTCCTAGGCAATGAGAATTTAACTCAGTAGAGCTCTTGCCTAGAACATGTGAGGCCTTGAGCTTTGAAGCAAACACTGAAGGGAAAAGATAACCTTTCTGGCAGGAGAGTGAAAACGATGATCTTTCAAAATTCTAAAGAATAAACTAGAGTGTTTACTTAATCTTTAAAAACCCATGTATTGTGCTGGAGAGATGCCTCAATGGTTAGGAGCACTTGTTACTCTTCCATAAGACCCAGTTTCGATGGTTCAATTCCCAGCACCTACAGGTCAACTTACAAGCACTTGTAACTCCTGTTCCAGGTGATCTGATGCTCTCCTTCCAGTCTTAACACCAGACATGTACATGTTCAGACACAAACATGTACACAAAACACCCATTTGTATAAACAACAACAAAAAACCCATGTATCATTTCTAAACCCATTCATTTTTATGGAAAATGTTCTAATACTTACAGTTTACACTTAGTTTTTGACAACTTTACACAAACTACAGTTATCTGGGAAGAGGAATCTCAACTGAGACAATACCCGACACAACCTGTAGTCTATGGAACATTTCCTGAATTAATGATTAATATGAGAAGGCCCCCATCCATTGTAGGCAGTACCACTTCTGAGCAGGTGGTCATAGTATAAGAAAGCAGGGTGAACAAGACATTGAGAACCAGCTGATAAGCAGTGTTCCTGCCCTGAATTCCCTCAATGATGGGAGTATGATCAGGACATGTCAGACAAATAAACCCTTAATATGTAACCCACATTGATTTGGGGGCATGGTGCTTATCACAGCAATACAGGGAATAAGACACCAGAACATATTTGATCTTCACTAGTACTAAATACCACAGCCCAAATACAGAAAAGAATAAAGGCAGGCCCAGTGACTGCTACAGACATCTAAGAATAACATTGTTCTGGATGCTGAGAGAAGAGATTGGGTATGGGCAAAAAGAAAATCTGAAACCTACAAAAGCTTGTAAGAATTTCTTTACTGGTGTGAATAAAAACACATGACTAACCTTCAATTACTATTAGGAAAACTGTCATAGAAACAGAGTTCAGACAAAGTGATTAGAAAAAAGACACAGTTTGAAGACTAAGATTACTAATCTGTTCCTCCAATATACGGCCAACTCGTGGCTCCCATCATATTCCAATCAGTTACATAAGCAGATAACAATGTTAATGTTTGAAAAATGCTATCCTAATAACAGATTTAGTAGCAGAAGTTAAATCAATAGTCAAGCTGGAGAGAAGGTTGAGAGCTTTAAAAAAGCTACTGCTGGCAGAGAAACTGGGTTTGATTCCTAGCACCCACACACTTGACAACTCACAATCTACTACTACCAAAGGTATCCCAATGCCCAATCCTTGCCTCCATAGGCACTTGGCACACATGGCATATATACATACTTTGAGGCAACATATATATTCATACACATAAAAATTAAAAAATAAAAACCAAACTGAAGCCCAATAGAATAAGGGAATAGCTTAATGTACTAGCTTTCCATCTAAAAGGTCTTAGAATTAAACCAAAGTATATTCTTCGAGACAGTTTCTCTGTATACCTGGATGTGCTAGTACTCCCTCTATAATAAACTAGACTGGCCTCTGCCACCCAAATTCTGAGATTAAAGGTGTGCCTCAACCACCACCCGACTCGTAAGCATATGTTATATAATAAAAAGTAAAGAATTAATATGTCTTCGACTATGATGAAAACCAACTTATTCAAAAAGTTAAAGTCTGAAATTACCCAGTGATATTTAGGCTTTAGAATTATAATAAAAACTCATCCACAGAAAATAAAAAGCCAGAGTTGTTTTTGTGGTTCAGAAGGTTAGACATGGGAGTTCACATATTAGGCAAGTACTCTACCAACATGCTCCTGTGCCCCTTCATTCTTCCTTCTTTCTCCCCATAGAAAACCTTTTACAAGTTTGTAAGCAATATACTATTGTTTTACAATAGAACATATACTTACAAAAGACTAGCTGCTTCCTGGAATGCATTAACAGCTGCTGGGATATCACCCATCACCAGATGTTTCTGTCCTAATCCCAGTAGTTTCTTCGCTTCACTATCCACATCCAGACTGCAAGAAAAATATTTTATTTAGTGTCAAATATTGTTTACATCAATACTCACTATTACTTACAAAAAAAAATTAAAAATGGAACATTCACAAAACCTTACAGAACATGCTGTTATAAATAAATGCTAATTACACAACATAATAACCACCAAGGAAAACAAAAGACATACACGTTTACTAGCTAAAATGAAGGCTGACTTGGGAGTCAAAACCTTTGCAATGCATGCATGAGGCCCTGGAGTCAACCAAGCCCCCCATACCACAAAAATAAATAAATAAATAAATAAATAAATAAATAAATAAATAAATGGGGAAAAAAAAAAGACCTCACTTAGAAAAGTAAGAGATGCCGGGTGGTGGTGGCACACGCCTTTAATCCCTGTGAGACCTGTGATCTCAGCAGTTGAAAGGAGGTAAAAAATTTTAAATTTCAAGGTCATCACAAGAAATACAGGGAAACTGAAGCCAACCACTGTTATATGAAACTCTCTGGAGAGAGGGGTAATACCCTAAATAAATAAGCTGTGTGGTGACCTATTCCTTTGATCTCAGCAGAGGCAAGCAGATCTGAGAATTCAAGGCCAGACTAATCAACATACTAAGTTCCAGGACAGCCAGGGCTGTTATACAGAGAAACCCTATCTGGATAAATAGGCAAACTAAATAAATAGGAGGCCATGGTATCACCTCAGTGTATAAATCTCTGGTTGAACAAGCATGAGAGGACTAGAGTTGGATCCCTAGGACCCTCTTAAACACAGGGTGGACCAGACCCACTTGTATTTCCAATACTTAGAAAGTAGAGAAGGGATCCTATCAGCAAAATCTGGGTCCAGTTGAGAGATTGAATTATCAAAGATTCCCAATATCAACCTTGTGTCTTTGAGTGAACATGTGTGCACACAGCACACACCATAAACATACACGCACATATACAAATTAGGCATGCCACAACCATAAAAATAAAATTCAAAAAACAAAGCATGGTAACACACCCTTTAATTCCAACACTGGAGAGGCAGAGGTCACGGTGTGTTCTAGGTAAGCCAGGGCTAAAGTAGTGAGATCTTGTTCTCGGAAGGGGAAATATGGTACATGTTGGGATGAAAGTGATTACAGAGAGGCTACAGATGGCTCAGTATAAGCATTGGACCTAGATTCAATTCCCAGCATTCATATGACATTTCAAAACCTACTTCAAAGGGATTTATCCAGTAACCTATTCTGTCTTCCAAGTAACACTAGGTATACAGGCAGTGCATAAATATACATACAGGCAAAACACCTATACACATAAAATATTTTTAAAGATTTATTTATTTCATATATGTGGGTAGATTATCACTGTCTTCACTGGGAATTGAACTCAGGACCTCTGAAGAGCAGTCAGTGCTCTTAACCACTGAGCCATTTCTCCAGCCCAAGTATTATTAAAAAAATAATTTAAAAAAATGTTATGAGCTGGGCACTGGTGGCGCACACATTTAATCCCAGCACTTGGGAGGCAGAGGCAGGTGGATTTCTTGAGTTCGGGGCCAACCTGGTCTACACAGTGAGTTCTAGGACAGCCAGGGCTACACAGAGAAACCCTGTCTCGAAAAACAACAACAACAAAAAACCAAACAAACAAAAAATGTTATGAAGAGGTGTAATGCCAATGTGAAAAATGCCTACCTATGGATGAATCCTTGGGTTTAAAGCCTGGCATTAAACCAGTGTGGTATAAATCCCCAGCTACATACCAAGTTAAAGACCAGCTTAGGTTAGGTTAGCCAGGGTTGGTGGTGCGTACTTATAATCCCAGCACTTAGTAGAAAGAAATGGGAGTAGGTCTCACAAGTTGCATTGATAGGCCATAAACTGAGGGTAAAAGCAATCAGCCTTCCTATTTCAACCATAAATAGCTAAAATTACAGATAAGTCCTATTATACTTACCTCTTACCACATTTTAAGTCACCTCTAATTTAAAATCATTTTTGAAGTACTGGGACATGGTCAAATTCACAATAGTCAAAAATACTTTTCCAAAGTTTAAATTACTTTTAAGGTTTTGTTGTTTGTGGGGCATTTTTTGTTTGTTTGTTTGTGGCTTTTTGTGGGGGCAGGGTGAATGGGTAGGGTCTCAATCTGTAGTCCAGGATAACTCCTATCTTAGCATTCCATAAGCTGGGTGTCCTAGTTAGCTTTAGCTGCCAACTAGACATACCCTAGAGTCATTTGAGTATCAACTGAGGAATAGCCCAGAATCAGACTGGCCTGTGGAACCAGCCCGTTGAGGAAAGCACCATCCTTAGAAAGATGGATTTCCACTAAAAAACAAAAAACAAAAACAAACAAAAACAAAACAAAAAAACCCAAATCACAAACCCACAAACTTGCTGAGCATGAGCCTGTAAGCAAAGCAAAACAAAGAAGAAAACAGCAGTGTTTCCATGGCTCCCACTCTGATATTCCTTATTGATGCTTAAAGTGTTAAGCTCAATGAATCTTTTCTTCCCCAGGTTGCTTTTGCTCAATGTTTTATAATAGCTAACAGAAAAGAAATTAAGATTACTGGGGTTACTTAGAAAATGTAAGCTCAATTTTTTTTAATTTTTCTGTTACTGTAAACCTTGATTGTTATGCATGCTAAGAAAGCACAATAACAATTAAGTTACATTGAAAATCTTAACTTTTATTTACCTCAAATTTTATTACTAGAAACAAACACTATGAATTGATTCCCCTAAGGAATATTCTCATTTTGGATAAAATGTCTCCCAAATACCCAGGTATTTGAAAAATCTGTTAGCAGTTCAGTGGTCATTGTGGCACATCCTTTATTTATGTTGGAGAGATATCAGGCTTACCTACTACTGTGTTTACATTAGTGCCAATTAAATGAACTAAATGAATCCCTGAACAAGTTTTGCAGACCCTAGAGGCATCTAAAAAGGAAAGAGGGGCAGAAGAGGCAGTTCCAGTAATACTATGAGTAAAGCCTCAGATTTCATCCCCAGTGAGCAAACTTCCCTCAGTTATATAACTTCATTTGTTTCAAATACAAACATATCTGTAGCATATACTCTTACCTCTCCATTTTATCTGCAGAGGTAGAAGGAGCAGGAGCATCTTCAATACTATAATCAATAAAAGAAAAAAAAATTAAAATGGAAATCTTTTAAGCTTGGATATTAAGTAATATCAGAAAAATACAAAAGCATAAAAGAAATTTTCATGTTTTAAACACAGATCTTGGGGGGAGTGGTGGTATATGCTTTAATCCAAGCACTCTGTAGGTAAAGGCAGGTGGATTTCTGAGTTATAGGCAAGCCTGTTCTACAGAGTGAGTTCCAGGACAGCCAGGGGTACACAGAGAAACTGTCTCAAATAAATTAAAAAAAAAAAATTTTTTAAATAAATAAAAAGAAAAAAGGAAAGAAAAGAAATAAAAATCACACAAAATAAATATTTACTGACTCAAAGTCACACTTGCTTCCAGGCATGACAACCTAAGTTTAATGACTAGAATCCACATGGTAGAATAGGATGATTCACACAGGGGTGTATTCTGACCTCTACCCACGTCATCCCCTGACTACTACACAAAATTCAATATAGCTTAATAATTTAATCCTAAATCACTGAAGCAAGCAACTTTCCTATGAAGAACTAGGAAAAAATAGGCACAATAATTTAAAAAGCAGTACTTTCAGGTACAGGACTCAACAAAGCAGGCTATCTACCAGATCCAGGAATGACCTTTTAGATTCTTTCGAGACAGGGTTTCTCTGTGTAGCCCTGGCTGTCCTGGAACTCACTCTGTAGACCAGGCTGGTCTTGAACTCAGAAACCACCTGCCTCCCTCTGCCTCCCAAGTGCTGGGATTAAAAAAACATGGTGCCACCACTGCCTGGTAGTCTTTTAAATTCTTATATACAAACCCTACAGCAGCTAGTTTTATTCCCATTATGTTTCAGTACTTAGCAAAGTCTTCAAATGCTAGACTTAAAGCAAGTGATCTACCACTGAGTTACTACCTCCAACCTCTATCTAAGGACTACAAGATTATGCTGATCCAAAGGAACAAGAACAAATTTATTAACTACCATGATTGAAGGACATTTTTATTTATTCCTCATATGTAACAGATGAAATAGAAGATATGGTTTTTTTGTTTGTTTGTTTGTTTTTCAAAACAGGGTTTCTCTGTGTAGCCCTGGCTGTCCTGTAACTCACTCTGTAGACCAGGCTGGCCTCGAACTCAGAAATCTGCCTGCCTCTGCCTCCCAAGTGCTGGGATTAAAGGCATGCGCCACCACCGCCCAGCAGAAATAGAAGATATGTCACAGGGCAATGTTAGATTATCCCTGTGTTTCTAACTACACTAAAGTTTTGTACATCTCATTGTATATACCATTAACAGTTTACAAAACACTATATGAATTCACCACTGCTACCCAAGTACTAGAATTAATAGAGGTGTCTGTCACCCTTGGCTCTAAAAATTAATTTTATGTGTTTAATTTTAATTGACTATACTCACAAGAACAGGCAAGTAATTTGCAGGGCTTGGTAGTTCATGCTGTAATTAATCCCAACACTCAGGAAGAGACAGGAAGATCAAAAACAAAAACAAAAAACAGCCGGGCGGTGGTGGTGGTGAATGCCTTTAACCCCAGCATTTGGGAGGCAGAGGCAGGCGGATTTGAGTTTGAGGCCAGCCTGGTCTACAGAGTGAGTTCCAGGACAGCCAGGGCTACACAGAGAAACCCTGTCTCAGGGGAAAACAAAACAAAACAAAACAAAACACACACACAAAAAAAAAAAACCCACAACCCAAAAAACAGGACATTTGGAGCTAGCAAGATGGCTCAACCAGTAAAAGTGCTTGCTTGCAGGACTGATAAGTTTGAATCCCCAGAACTCACTCCTGAAAGGTGTCCCTGACCACAAGAGTGCTCTGGCACCACACTCAGATATATACAACAATAACCTTAATATTTTTCAAAAATATGCTTTTTTCAGAGACACAGTTTCTCTGTGTAGCCTTCACTATCCTGGAACTAGCTCTATAAACCAGGCTGGCCTGGAACTCAGAAATCTGCCTGCCTCTGTCTCCCCAAGAATGGGATTAAAGGTGTGTGTCACCACTACCATCTAGCTCAAAAATATACTTGCTAAATAAATTATCAGGCTAGGAATGGTGGTCCATGCTTTTAATCCCAGTACTTGGGAAGCAGAGGTAGGTCTGAGTTTGAAGCTAACCTAGTCTACATTGTGAGTTCCAGGCTAGCCAGAGCTATGTAGTAAATCCCTGTTTCAAAAAGAAAACAATAATAAACTTAGAAAAACAGATTTCTAGGAGTTGACTCTTTTTGGCTGTCAAGGGAAGTAAAACTACTAAAGTCAACAGTAGGGGCACATATGTAATTCACACTTGGGAGGCTGAGGTAGAACAACTAAATTTAAGAACAGTATGGACAATATATATACTTTGAGGCCTACTTAGGGACACAAGTCTCAAAAAACAGAAAGTATATGTATTATATTCCTTTCCATTGCTGTGATTAAAGCACCCCAATTAGGGGCTAGAGAGATGTATCAGTGTTTAAGAACACTGACTGTTCTTATGAAGGAACTCGGCTGGGTCCCCAGTACCCATATGGTGGCTGACATCTGTCCAAAATTCCAGTTCCGGAGGTTCAGAAAGCCTTTTCTATTTTCCACAGGAATTGCATGGACATTGTGTACAACACACATACAGGCAAAACTCATACATGTAAAAAAAAAGTTTTAAAGAATGCCAGGCATAGCCGGGCGGTGGTGGCACAAGCCTTTAATCCCAGCACTTGGGAGGCAGAGGCAGGCGGATTTCTGAGTTCGAGGCCAGCCTGGTCTACAGAGTGAGTTCCAGGACAGCCAGACAGGGTTATACAAAGAAACCCCCGTCTCAAAAAAACAAAACAAAACAAAACAAAACAAAAAAGTCAGGCATAGCTGCAGTGGTGACGCTAGTCTTTAATCCTAGTCCTTAAAAGGCAGAGGCAGGCTAGGAAAGCAAGGTCTACAGGGCTGAGTTCTAGGAGGGCCAGAGCTATACATAGAAATGCTGTCTCAGAAAACCAAAAGCAATAAGAATATTAAGTGATTCTAATGGGAAACTAACCAGCACAATGAGCAATTAGCTAAAAAGAATGATAAAGAGGACTGGAGAGATGGCTCAGCAGTTAAGAGCACTGACTGCTTTTCCAGAGGTCCTGAGTTTAATTCCCAGCAACCACATGGTGGCTCACAACCATCTGTAATGGGATCAGATGCCTGCTTCTTGTGTGTCTGAAGACAAGTGACTATTCACATACATAAAATAAAAATCTTTTAAAAAACGATGTTTAAAGGTAATTTTTAAAGATTCTTTTTATCATTGTGTGCTATGATATGAGAAGGGGGACTATTGCACAGAACACATGGAAAACACTTTATCCATCTCTGGCTACCCCTTATAATATTGTAAATCCAACCATTTTGGAGTGTTTAAATGGAAGACAGAGCTGTCATATGAAAAAAAGACTAAGAGACTAAGAATGCAGCAGCAGATAAACAGCTAAGCTACAACCCCCAAACTGTAAAGTCAAAATTCAACTTTCTTCCACCTCACCTTAAATACACTATGACTGAGGTTATGATTCAGTGACAGAAGCATGCAGGTCCTAGGTTAATCCCATAGTACCACCACCACCCCCCCCAAAATCTCTAAATACCCCCACTAAGTATGTCACTTAGGCATGGTGTCCTCACTTTTATCTCAAACTCATTAAATACACAATTTCCTGCCAGGTAAGGTTTTTCCATGGAAAATGAGGAAATGAAAATTCAAGTGAATAGGATTTAACTGAGAATATCAACTTAATTTGAAAATTTACCCATTCAAATCTTGATTTTTATTACCTATAGAAAAATTTAAAACTACTTCACACTTTTGTCATGCGACTGAGAAATTACTTGGGTGGCACAACTTTAATCCTAGCACTTGGTAGTCAAAAGCAAGCAGATCTGAGTTTGAGGTCAGTCTGGTATACAGAATGAGTTCAAAGACAATCAGAGTTACACAAAGAAACTGTCTCGGAAAAAATAACCACCAAGGGATCTTAAATCCTCTTGTCTTCCTCAGAGACCAGGCATAAATATGATGTACATATATATACTGCAGGTAAAACATTCATATACATATACAGACATGCCCAATGCATAAAAATCGCTCACTGAATTTTAATATACAACTTATAATACAACAATTTTTAAAAAATGAGTCTGAAGGCCACACATGGTGCTGCACACCTTTAATCCCAGCATTTGGGAGGCAGAGGCAAGTAGATCTTTTGAGTTCCAGTTCTACCTGGTCTACATAGTGAATTCCAGGACAGCCAAGATACAGAGAAACCTTCAAAAACAAAAAAGTGTATTGTGTGGATTTTTTATAAGTAGGCATGTAATTTTCTTTAAATATACATTCAGTAAGCTGGGAATTACTCCACCAATGGCCAAAGTTTAACCGAACACAAGGTAGCTAGCAATATAGTCCTTTAATCTCAGCACTGGGGAGGCCAAGGCAGTCAGAAACTCTTCTCTGAGTTCCAAGGCAGCCAGGGCTACAAAGAGAAACACTATCTGGAAAAACTGAGAAAGGAAAAAAAAAGCTGAAGATCTAACCCCAAGATACGCTAGGCAAGTTTGAGCACTCTCAAACTGTAAAGTATTGGAAGGAAAAGGATCCCAATGTAATACAAACAGCTGTTCAGAAAGCACCATAAATGAAGATTCTTTCTGTAATAATATCTACAGAATTCCCAAACCTAATCTACTCTGGTCTTAAATTTAAAAAAAATCAATTTAGAGGAAGTAGGAAAACGGAATCTGAAATTAAAACTGCACTTCCCAAATGGTTGAGTGGTTTGAGAATCACTGATTTTCAAGAACCCACTAGGAAAGGAACCAAAAGGTGATAGGGTAAACTGACTGAGTGAAATGTTAACTAAAAACATTTCAACCTATAGGAAAGAAAGAAAAAAAAATCACTCAAATATTTAACAAGCACCTTTACCCAAAGACAAAACTTTGAAATGCTCAAGAGACAGAAAAAAAAATATCAAGCACCTAAAAAAATTAAGGAAAGTTTGGAAAATCGAAACCTACTGTAGGGAAAATACTTCTTTCCTCAAACTGATGGATGTTTCTGTGCACTAAACGAAATAGTGCATGTTTGATTAGCACTTTAAAGCTCTCAAATCAATCAGTCATTCTTTGGGGTCCTTTTGCTTGGCAAACTCATTTAGCAAGTAAACACTACTTAGACTGAAAGTTCCATGCAGCCTTTACCGAAGACGCTACACAAGTGAAATGTCTCTTGAAGGAACAAAATCTCCGACCCATATACCGAAAACCTAAAGAATCTCGGCACTTCTCCACAAAGGTTTAAAGTTACAAAGCTTCAGCCCCGTAACCACCCTGATTACTGTAAACCTAGTAGGAGTATAGAATAAAATCCACTGCGCACCACTGCTCCGGCAAAAGTAGCCTCAACTCCAAACAATGGAGTTTTCCCGCCTCCTAAAGGCCCCGCCCACTCCGAAGAGCCAAAACTACGACGGGCGGCATGCAAAGCCCCGCCCTCTAAGAGGCCCCACCCACCCGAGTCCCCTGTTCCAAGCCTTCATCCTCATGTGGATTTTTTTTTTTTTTTTTTTTTGGCGCCAAATCTGCTGGCCAATTTCTAGGTTCGTCTACCGACTCTCTACAGAGGCGCACCCTAGGAGTGCGCGGACAGTAGGAGCTCAAGAACCGGCTGCAGCCGGGGCCCGCCTACCTACCGGCAACCTTGGGCCGGGGGTGGAAGAAAAGGGGCCGGCGATGGAGACAGCCACCGCTGCCCCCGGCAAGATGGCGGCCGTGAAAAGCCGGGCAGGGGGCGCCAGCCACCCGCCGTTACCGCTAGTGCGCCAGCTCTTGGCAAGTGGGGCTTCTCCACAGACCAACCCTCTCCGAACATCCGCACTTGTTCAGGGGAGGGCAGCTGTCCCACCCACCAGTCCATCCCGCCCGCGAAGCCAAGTCCACCAGCTCTCCCTGAGGACTGGCCAGTGCCTCAAGCTCGCCACAGTCCCGCTTACTTGTCAGCGGAAACCAGCTCCGCGGCGATGGCAGCAGTGGCTGTAGACTCTGTGGCCATCGTTCCCCTGAGGTGGTGGGCCAGTGGGCAGAATACTGCCTGCGAAGAAAACGAGAGAATTCCAGACAGTGAAGACTTACTCGGGCAGAGAAAATGGCAGATTGGAGACCCCGCGCGGTTGAGGCCCTCTTATATATCAGTGCCGCCTTGCCCCGCCCATCCACTTCCGGATCCTCCCCCCTCGGGTTTAAAGGGACAGGACTAAACACTTTTCTGTCGCAAGGACACAGCCCCGTATCCCTTCCCGTTTGGGTAACTTAACGCCCTGGCCCGTTTTTCCTTAAAAAAGAAAAAGAAATTAAGATAGGAAGGAAAAAGAAAACAAAAATCAAACAACTTCCTGCTTCTGTGGCTAGTCGTGTTAGAAGCAAAAACTTCTGAATGGGAGCCAGCCTAGAGATTCCACAATTAAGTGGAGCCAGTGAGTCTCTGCGACTGTGAAAAAGTAGACCCGAGGGTTTCTTTCTGTCGGGGATACCCGAGAAGGTGACAGGTCTTCCCTATGCCCTCTCAGTCTTAACGGATGGAAACGCAAGAGCTGGGCACGAGTACAGCAGCAACGGCTAGAACTGACCAGAGAGACGCGTGGCTCTGGGCCTCAGCAACTACTGACGAAACAAGATTGCTGCTCTAGGATTGGCTACAGATAAAACTATCGCGCTTGATTCAAAACTCAGAGAGGCCAAGGGATACGGGTGTTTAGATCCTTTGACTGATCCAATATGTTGATGCCATCATCTTACTCTACGCACGGCCAAGTTGTTGAGCTAAATCCTGTACTTAAAACACTTTAAACACTTTAGCTGTCTCTTTGTTTTTTTTCTTTCATATATATTAGACAGGGATTCACAGTATATCTCTGGCTAGCCTGAAACTTGCTATTTAGACCGACTGACCTAACCCACAGAGATCTGCCTGCCTATGATGGCAAGAGCTGAGATTACAGGTGAGCACCACCACACACAGCTTGTTTTACAACCGTTTGTTAACTCCAGTTCCAGGGCATTCAATCAATGCCTTCCTCTGAACTCCAGAGACACTAGGCACACACATGATACACATGTATGCAAGTAAACACTCATACACATTAAATAAAAGTAAATGTGGCTAGAAGGTTACCTCAGAGGTTAAGAACTCTTGTTATTCTTGCAAAGGACCCTGTTGCAATTCCCAGCATCCACAAGGAGGCTCACCACTTCGTTAGGCACCAGGCATGCATGTGGTACACAGACATGGATATGGGTAAAGCACTTATTCACACAAAATGAAAAAAAAAAATCTAAAAATGAATAGAAATAAGTGAATTCTTTTTAAAAATAACTTTTGTGGGGCATGGTGGCACACACCTTTATTATTTATTTATTTATTTATTTATTTATTTATATTTTATGTACATTGGTGTCTTGCCTGCATGTATGTCTGTGTGAGGATCTCTGATCCTTTGGAACAGGAATTACATATAGTTTGTGATCTGCCTTGTAAGTCCTCTCCAAGTATAGCCAGTGCTCTTTAACTGATGGGCCATCTCTCCAGCCCTAACTCACACCTTTAATCCCAGCACTCAGGAGACAGAGGTCTCTGTCAAATCCAGCATGCTTTACAGAGCTAGGTTCAGGACAGCCAGGGACACACAGAGAAACCCTGTTTTGAAAAAACAAACAATCATAATAACAACTTGTTTAAAAGTCCAGGTGTGCTCACAAACACCTGTTTCAGTACTCCAAAGGCAGAGGCTGTTGAGGCAGCCTGATCCATATAGGGAATTCCAGGACAGCTAAGGCTTCATAGTTAAAGCTTGTCTCAAAAAAATACCTTTGATCTTTTAGATTATGTATACAAATATAGATTTGTGATTGTGAGTGCATTGAAACAGAGGTAAGAGAAATTGTTTCCCCTGGAGCTAGGATTACTGGTAGTTGTGACCCTCCAGATATAAGTGCTAGGAACCAAACTCCAGCCCTCTGGAAGAGTTACCAGTGTTAACTGATGACCCACCTTTCCAGCAACTGGTGTTACATGTTTTAGTTAACTGTCAGATCTTTACTTTTCCCTTGAGATTTGTTTGTTAATGTTAAGCAAGATGAGATATTTGAGTCAAGAACTTAACAAAAGCCGGGCGTGGTGGCGAACACCTTTCATCCCAGCACTTGGGAGGCAGAGGCAGGCGGATTTCTGAGTTCGAGGCCAGCCTGGTCTACAGAGTGAGTGCCAGGACAGCCAGGGCTACACAGAGAAACCCTGTCTCGAAAAACCAAAAAAAAAAAAAAAAAAAAAAAAAAAAAAAAGAACTTAACAAAAAATTAAGGCAGGGCAATGGTGGCACATGCCTTTAATCCTAGCATTTGAGAGGCAGGAAGATCAGAGTTCAAGGCCAGCTTAGTCCAAAGAACAAATTCCCAGGACAGCTAGAGCTACACAGAGAAATGCTGTCTCAAAAACAAACAAACAAACAAATGAAGAACAACAAAAACAAAACTAAAAACATTTAATTTACTTTTTTAAAGATTTATTTATTTTATGTATATAAGTACACTGTAATTGTCTCCAGACACACTAAACACACTAGAAGAAGACATCAGTTGTGAGCCACCATGTGGTTGCTGGGAATTGACCTCAAGACCTCTGAAAGAGCAGTCAGTGTGTTTAACCACTGAACCATCCCTCCAGCCTCAAACTGACTTATTTATGTATATGAGTGTTTTACCTACATAGTACATCCATGCCTGATGTCCATGAAGGAAAGAAAGGTGTCAGATCCCCTCAGACTGGAGTTACAGATAGTTGTGAGCCAATATGTGGGTGCTGGGAACCAAACCCAGATCTTCACAAGAGCAAGTCCTATTCAACATTGAATCAACTTTCTAGCTCCTTAAGAACTTTTTTGTTTTCTTTGAGACTGAGCCTCACTCTGCAGCTTTGGCTGGCCTTGAATTCAGAGATCCACCTTCCTCTGCTGTAATTAAAGTAACTCACTACCATGCCTTGCATTTTTGTTTTGTTTTAGTAATTCTGCAATCTAACCATGCCCTCAAATCCCAAGATAAGTTTTATTTTATTTTTGTTGGGGCTTTTTTGGGGAGGTGGGGAGAGTGAGACAATGTTTCAGTACATAGCCCTGGCTGACCTGGAACTTGCTATATAGATCAGTCTGGCCTTAAACTCAGTGATCCCCCTGCCCCTGCCTCTGCCTCTCTGCCTCTCTGCCTCTCTGCCTCTCTGCCTCTCTGCCTCTCTGCCTCTCTGCCTCTCTGCCTCTCTGCCTCTCTGCCTCTCTGCCTCTCTGCCTCTCTGCCTCCTCTCTGCCTCTCTTCCTGCCTCTCTTTCTGCCTCTGCCTCTCTCTCTCTCTGCCTCTGCCTCTCTCTCTCTGCCCCTGCCCCTGCCCCTGCCTCTCTGCCTCTGCCCCTGCCTCCTGAGCACTGGGATTAAAGGTGTTTGCCACCATGCCTTTTGTCTGTTTTTTGAAACAGTCTCAAATAGCTGAGCCTAGCTTACAACTTGATGTAGCCAAGGATGATCTTGAATTCCTGATCCTTCTACCTCCAACTCCCAAGTGCTAGGATTATATCTGTGTATCACCACACCCAATTTTTCTGGGGTTTGTGAGACAGTAACACAGCCAGTGTAAGATAGAATTAGATCTTGCCTTTTTAAAAAAGAAAAAAAGTTAAGACAAAGTATAACTTTAATTTTTTCAAAACCTTTTTTTTTTTTTTTTTTTTTTTTTGGTTTTTTGAGACAGGGTTTCTCTGTGTAGTCCTGGCTGTCCTGGAACTCACTCTGTAGACCATGCTGGCCTTGAACTCAGAAATCCACCTGCCTCTGCCTCCCAAGTGCTGGGATTAAAGGCGTGCGCCACCACCGCCCGGCTCAAAACCTATTTTTAATGATGATTCTTAAACAATTTAACCTCCCTTTTAGCCCACCACCCACCAGAGGTAGTGGAAAATAAAGGATATAGGGAAGTGGACCTGTTTAGAAAGGTTCTTTGGAGCAACTCCCATCTGTGTTGTCTGGAAATCAGCAATTCAGTTCACAGGATAGCAGCGGCAGCTCAGTCCACTCATAAACACTTCATGGATACACCACCGCTCAGTTAAGTAGAGTCGGAATAGCAAACATGAGTCGGCAGTGGTGGCACTACCTAGCAGACACAGCCAGGCCTCAGCCAACAGGAGGTACCAGCAGGAACACCCGGAGAACCTCTCAGCTGTGCCTCTCAACAAACATCAATGAGGGTCAACAAGGATGAAAGACCAACAAGTGTTGCACAGCTAACTCTATAAGCAAGCCTAGCTCTGCCTTCATCACTGTCAGTTGAGTTCTAGTTATATCCCTCCAAATGTCACATGTCCACCAAGATCTTGCCTCAGCCTGTGCATGTGCATGTCTCAGCTGACATCACTCTGCCAATCAGCAGGAGTCTGCAGAATTGGCAAGAAACTGCAACACAACACCAGATTTTTCTCTCTATGGAGTCCTGACAAATGGAGCTCAACCACACTGCAGTGTAAAGCGGACAAATGCATGCATGTCATTAGCAAAGAATTCATCATGTGTCCTTTCACGTGCTTGCTTTAGCAGAACATCTTTTCTCCTGTGTCTGCTTCAGCCAAATGCTCCTTCATCAATCTGCCTTAGCTTTTCACCTGTGTCCACTTTAGGAACACACTCACATATTTGCCCCAGCAAAACACCATCCAACACGATTAACTTTCCAAAGAACTATTAAATTTCCACTTCAAATGAAGTCATTAGGATGTGTCTTAAATCCTATGAGTGGTATACTGAAGAAATATTTATGTATGTATGTATGTATTTATTATATATGACTACACTGTAGCTGTTTTCAGACACACACCAGAAGAGTGCATCAAAACCCATTATAGATGGTTGTGAGCCACCATGTGGTTGCTGAGAATTGAACTCAGGACCTCTGGAAGAGCAGTCAGTGACCTTAACCGCTGAGCCATCTCTCTAGCCCCTATGAGTGGCATACTGATAAGAAATTGGGGGGGGGGTGTCTTTAATTCCAGTACTGGGGAGGGGAGGTAGAGACAATCCTATCTCTGGGAGTTTTAGTCATCATGATCTACATATCAAGTCCCAGAATGGCTCCTGTAGTGAAACCTCATCTCAGATAGAAAGAAAGATGGATGGATAGATAGATAGATAGATGGATAGATAGATGGATGGATGGATAGATAGATAGATAGATAGATAGATAGATATTGATTTAGAGAGTTGATAAAATGGCTAATCAGGACAGAGGAGCTGAATTTAATCCCTTGATCCTATGAAATGTCAAGGGAGAACAGCCAAGAATTGTCCTCCGACCTCCACCCCATCTTACCATTGAGCTCCACCTCTGCCCTGACTTGCTTTGTTTTAATTACTTAATACAAGAGGAAGTTGTAGAATCATTTAGAGCCACAACCTAGAAATAGGGGAATAGCTCAGTGGTAAAATACTTGTATTGTCTGCTCAGACCCTGGTTTTAGCCCCCCACCCCAAAGAAAAACAAAGCAGCCCTGGTGTAGTTACAGAAATGAATTGGAGGAGTAAAAAGAGTATAGAGAAAGACATAGGAACCGAGCTGCTCTCGACTCAGGGAATCTTCTGCCTCAGCCTCCCAAGGGGTGGGTATCCAACATGCCTAAGATTGGTTCCTTGCCACAGTGGAACCCTTAATCCCAGCACTCAGGTGGCAAGGCAGGGGGACTCAGAGTTCAAGGTCAGGCTGATCTATATAGTGAGATCTAGGTTACCAAGGATATATAGTGAGGCTCTGTCAAGAGAGAGGGAGATGGAGAGGGAGAAAGAGAAATTCTTTCCACTTTCTAGGCCAATAGAGTTCTATTACAGGCCACTTTATTTGTTTCATAGATTGTGTTATGGTTTAGATGTAAAATGTCCCTGTGCTGAGTAGCTCTATGTCAGTTTGACACAAGCTAGAGTAAAGGGCAAATTTCTGGCTTCTTTGGAAAATCAGTTGTGTTATGTGATGTTTTTCTAGAAGTTGTCTTGTGAGAGAATGTTTTGTTGAAACAGACACTTGTGAGGATGTTTTGCTGAAGCAGACATGTGAAAAGGCATGTGACGGTTTGTTGGAGCAGATGCTAGAGAGGGCATGTGATATTTGGAAAGAGTGTAAGTAAAACCTCATAGACAGTGGAAGGACTTCTTGCATTGCTAAACCTTGCAAAGCTTCACTGGCCTTCAGTGGCCGCAATGCTTAGATGGTCTTCACTTCGTAGAGAGAAATGTGCCAAAGAACTTCTCATGGTACTTCAGCCAATTCTTGCTGCTTCTACTGACTCATACAGATTTGGGAGTCTTGCGATTTCTGCTGATCGAGCTACAGCTTCTAATGCATGTTTGCTATTGGACTGAAGTGCTGGTATCCTAACAAGAGTGGAATCGCCTGGGGCTGGAGAGATGGCTCAGTAATTAAGAGTACTGTCTGCTCTTCCAGAGGTCCTGAGTTCAATCCCCAGCAACCACATGGTGGCTCACAACCATCTGTGATGAGATCTGATGACCTCTTCTGGTGTAGCTGAAGATATCGATGGTGTACTCATATAAATAAATAAAATTTTTTTAAAAAGTGGAATCGCCCTAAAGAACTACTATTAAACAGGACCACAAGCCCCGTTTACTATAAACCTCTTTTTCACCTAACTCTGGTCGGTGGGTTAGAAGGGAGGTTGAAGTGTTCCAGAACCCTAAATGAAGTAGGTTTAGAAAAATCTAAGCCTACACTAGAGTCATTGGGGAAGAGGGACTCTCAATTTTCTTTAAAAAATGCTCCCATAAGATTTGCCTATAGGCAAGCTTGTAGGACATTTTGTTAATTAGTAATCATATTGGTATAGCCCATTGTGAGTGATGCCACCCCTTGGTAGGTTGTCCTGGCCTGAGCAAGCCATGAAGAGAAATTAGTAAACCTTGCTCCTCCATGGCCTCTTGGTCATTTCCTGCTTCTAGGTTTCTGTCTTGAATTCTGGCCCAGACTTCCTTCGGCAATGGAGTGTTGTAACCCGGGAGTTGTAAACTTAAATAAACCCTTTCCTTCTAAAGTTGCTTTTGGTCATCGTGTTTTATGACAGTAACAGAATCTAAGACAATTCCCAGTCTTCTGTTTGAACACTTGGTTCCTAGTGGTAGGTGCTGGGTTGATTCTCGGATCTTTAGGAGGTGGTGCCTCACTGAGGAAGTGGGTCACTGGGGGAGGACCTTGAGGTCTGTAGCAAATTCCATTTGATGTCTGATTAGCACTTCCTAATCTTTCTGATGTGAGCAAGCTCTCTCATTTTCTCATCTCCATGCCTGCCACCATGTCTTCCTTGCTACAATGGACTATGTCCCCAAAATGCATCTCTTCTTATTGCTGAACTGTCTGGACCCATCAGTTGGAATAGCGACACAGGCTTTTTGAAAGCTTTAGGCTTTAGCTTAGGCTTGTTCCCAACTAGCCCATATAACTTAATCCATTTACTCTAATCTATGTTCTGCCATGAGACCCATTAACTCTCCTCAGCCCTGACACCTACTTCTTCCTCTGTGTCTGGTTGGCAAATCTTCTGTACCTGATTCTGTCCCAGAGTTCCTATCTCTGTTGGATGTCCTACCTATCTTCTGAACTGCTATAAGGGCAGCTTTTTACTAAATCATTCAGAAGAGGATGGAGATGCTTACAAAACAGAGACAGGTGATGCTTTATAAAAATAATACCAAAGTCTTCTGTACTCATATCTCTGCTGGTGCAGAAGTCAGCATCTGAATAATACAAAGACAATCTTTACACAGTGCACAAAAAGGTCGCCCCAACACCTTATTTTCACCAGGCATTTGAGCACAGCAGAGTAATGCATATGGTGTGGTGTTTTGAATAAGAATGCCCCCAAAGACTCATATATTTAAATGTTTAGTTTTTAGGTGGGGCGGGGAACTGTTTTGGAAAGGATTTGGGGTATGGTCTTGGAGGATGTGTCGCTAGAAGTGGGCTTTGAGGTTTAAAAATCCAAACCAAGCCCAGCCTCATCATCTCTCTGCCTTCAATTTGCTGATAAGATGTAACCTCTCTACTACTGCTCCAGCTCTATGCCTGCCTGCTGCCATACTCCCACCATGAGGATCTTGGACCCACCCTCTAAAACTGTCAGCAAACTCCCAATTAAAGGCTTTCTTTTACAAGTTGCTTTGGTGGTGTCTCTTCACAATACAACAGTAACCAAGAGATGTGTTGTCCTGTTTCCGCATGTTACTTTCTTTCTATATACATCTGGGTTCAACTTTCTTAGGCCAGGCAGAAGCAGCACACAACTTTAATCGCAGCATTTAGGAGTCAGAGGCAGGTGGATCCCTGAGTTTGAGGCCAACCGGGTCTCCAGAGATCCAGGATGGCCAGTGCTACACAGAGAAAGCATCTTGAAAAACACAAACAAACAAAAAGCCCTAGTGTAATGAGGTTTTTGTTTGGTTCATTTGGTTTCTTGAGACAAGGTTTCTCAGACCAGGCTGGCCTTGAACTAACAGAGATTCACCTGCCTCTTCTTCCAAGTGTTGGGATTAAAGGCATGTGTCTCCTGGTATAAATGTGTTTGTATGCAAAAGGCACATGTCAGAGGACAACTGTGGGGATAGTTTTCTCCTTTCATCTTCATAGTTCTGAAGATCAAATTCAGGATGTCACAGGCACCTTTACTCACTGAGCCATCCTTTGGAATCTATTATTTTTTAATTATACATTTATATCTATGTGTATGTGCATGTAAGTATAGGTGGCCACAGAGGTTAGAGCTATCATATTGCCCTGGATCTGAACTTACAGTTAATTGTGAGCTGCCTGAATCAGGGGAATCAAACTCCAGACCTCTGCAATATATGTGCTCTTAACTGTTCAAATATCTTTCTGGTCCTCATTGACCATCTTGACAGCCTCGTTATTTTATTATTTGGAGAGGTCTTTGGGAATCTCAGGCTGGTCTCAAACTTGACTTACTTAGCTACAAATGACCAAGAACTTCTGATCCTCCTGCCTCCACCTCCCTAGTGCTGGGATTGCAGGTTTTCATTCACATACTAACTTTATTTAATGCTGAAGATCAAACTCCAGGATTCAAACTTGCTAGGTAAGTACTATCCGGACTGAGCTACATTCCTGGCCCGTCTAGAACAGCCTTCAGTCAGTCAAGCCCTTTATTACCAGGCTCCTACCAACTTGGCATCATTCTTTGCCTCCCTTCACACTACTAACTTTTAGTTTCTGTCACATCTTTGTTTTTCCAAAACCTTCCAATTGCAAAGCTTTCCTTCCCCCAAGGTGTCCAATTTGGAGTCTGTTCGTTCCCACTCTTACCTCCTTAACTAATTAATCTCTCTATTCATCCTTAAGATCTCAACTAATTAAGTAAACTCATGATGCACATCTTCCAACTATAATTAAACTAATTATACAATTACTTAAGTCTGTCTCCTCAAGTAGACTACAGGGACCTGCATATCTTAGTTGTACTATATCCTCAGGGTCTAGCACTATGCTTAATCCACATGTACTCATAGATATCAGTGAATAAAGACAAATGCGTTAACTTGGAGGCACATGGATAGTTTAAAGCCAGTTTGAGTCACCAAAATCCTTCCTAAAATCTATTAGTGACCTCTAGTGGTCTTTATCATTGTAGGTGAAGGCTTTAGGTGACAGGCTTTGGACCTGATACCTGCATCACTCAGATGGCACATGCACATTCACTGTAGTACCCAAAAGAAAAAAAAAAAAAAAAGACCCCACTCCAGTCTTTCATAATTCTGCAAGCTGAGATCCTTAAACATTCAATAATACACTTGGGGGGAGGAAACATGTTCTTCTTCCTATTTTTAAACTTAGGCACTGGCGCTGGGCGGTGGTGGCGCACACCTTTAATCCCAGCACTTGGGAGGCAGAGGCAGGAGGATTTTTGAGTTCCAGGCCAGCCAGGCCAGCCTGGTCTACAGAGTGAGTGTCAGGACAGCCAGGGCTACACAGAGAAACCCTGTCTCGAAAAACCAAAAAAAAAAAAAAAAAAAAAAAAAAACTTAGGCACTGGCTAGGAATGGTAAAAATTAAAGATCCAGTTTTGCTTTTAAAACTTTGTTAAGTACCAGTGTATCAATTAGAAGTTGTAAGATTTCTGGCATTTTTGTAGAGTGCTAAGGAAGCACGTAGAGCTTCTCAAAATAATAATAATAATAATAATAATAATAATAATAATAATAATAATAATAATAATGGCAAGTCACACCCAGCAGCCCTAGGTCTGTGTTGTCCCTGAAAACAACTTCTACCTCACGCCTAACCAGACAAGTAAATCAAACACACAGTATATACACTTCAATGGCTTTATTGATTCCTTCTTTCTGGGGAGTAGCAGGCAATGCTTTAGCAGGAGAACTGAAAGGGAAGCTGAGAAACTATGGGTCTCAGTATGGGTCATTAAAGGGATACAGAGGGTGTCCAGCATCTCTGGGGACCATCTTCCCATCCACCTGAAAAGAAAGATAAAATAAATTAACCCAATAGCAAGCACTGACATTCTGAAGACCCAGGACATTACCTCCAATTCTTCTGAAGAATTCCACCTATCTCTTGTATTATGCCAGGCGACATCAGCAAGGCCCATGCCTCAATTAATGTTACAACATCAACAGTAATTCCAGCATCAAATTCACAGTCTGCTACATGGTTAGCCCTACCCTAAGGTTTCCTTGTCTCAGCTAGAATACTGTGCCCAGATCTGTTTACTTTCTTATATGGAGCAGACCTCAACAAGCTCAAGAATGTTCTTGAGCACTACTCTCATTATTTAAAGAGGGAAACTAAGTAGGCTACAAGATGATCACTAAGCACATGAAGACTCACAGGTTATATTCATTACACAAGATCACTGGAACAAAGCTTGGTGTGGCCCAAAACTTGGTAGGCTGAGGCAAGAGAATGAAGAATGGAGTTTAAAACCTGCCTAAAAGGAAGGAAGGAAGGAGAAACTCAAAGGGAAAGAAAGAGAAATCAGGCATGAGGAAGGGCAGGAGTTCAAAGACAGCCTGAGCTATATAGTGAGTTCCACGAAAGTATCAACTATAGTATTAAGTGCCCATCTCAAAAAACAAAACAAAAAACAAAAAGGGAGTCAAACATGATGACATACACCTTTAAACCCAGCACGCAGGAGGCACAGGCACAAGCAGGCAGATCTCTGTGAGTTTCAGGCCAGCCAAGGTTATATAATAAAACCTCATCTTTTTTTTTTTTTATTTTTTTTTTATTTTTTTTTTAAGAAGGGAAAGAAGGAAGACAGGGAGTGAGGAAGCAAAGAGAAGAAACAAGCACTGCACCTTGGGTAGCAATCCCAACATTCTGTCCCTTCTCCAAGCAGCAAGCCTGAAGCACACCTGGACCACCATACTCCAGACCTCCTACTAAAGGGGCTCTAGTAGGCCTGAGCACATCACCTATTCACTGTTCCCTGACTCTGAATGGTTGCATATCCTTACCGGAATCATGGGCACAATATACCGCCAATTTTTGTTCAGAGCATCTAATTGCTTCATCTCCTCTGGGCTAAAGGTGAAATCAAATACCTGGGGGAGAGAAAATCAGCCTTGTGAGTGATAGCTGGAGTCCCCCAATACTGGTTTCTTAGCAGGCAGAACCAGGTCCAGAACATATCTCAATATTCTAAAGAATATTGAGTATTGGCCAAGTACCTGAATGTTCTGAAGGATGCGGGAAGGAGTGATGCTTTTGGGGATGCAGATTACTTTCCGCTGAACCTGCCATCTAAATAAGAAATGGAGACAAGGTAAAGGAGTTAGTATAGAGAAACAGTATCTTGACCTTAATGCAACTCTCCCTAGTTCCTAGACCACCTGAGCCCATAGGAATAGACAACATGATTCATGGTAGCCTCACTCTAGACCACACAGTAAAATCCTCAGCCTTATTCTGGCAAAATAAAAAATTAAAAAAAAAAAAAAAAGTAAAGTCAATAAATAAATTAATGAAAATATAGTGAAAGAGAGAGAGAGAGAAAGAGAGAGAGAGAGAGAGAGAGAAAGGGATCTCCTTTGTGTTGGGTGTGGTGGCCCAATCCTTTAATCCTAGCACCCTGGAGACAGAGGCCAGTGGATCTGTGAGTTCCTGGCCAGCCTAATCTAGATAAGGTTCCAGGGCTTTTTCAAATAAAGTATTCCCTCAGTCCTGGCCTCCCAACTATACCTTTTCCTCAAAAATGTCCCATACCTGAGCAAGATCTGAGCTGGAGATCGGCCATGTTTTTCAGCTAGTGCCAAGACTACTGGTTCTTCAAGCAGGACTGGCTCATCAGGATGGCGCCAAGCTCGATCAGAGGAACCCAAGGGGCTATAAGCAGTCACCTCCAAGCCTCGTGCTTGACAGTGGGCAATGAGTTCGTTTTGAGCCAGATATGGATGGCATTCCACCTAAAACAAATAACAGCCCTTCAGCATGGGGTGGCCACGCCCAGATCACCTGACCCCTTCTACACTCTGAGTGGAACTCCACTGTTAACCTCTACTGCCTTTAAGCCCACTTGTTTTCACTGGTGAGTTCATGCTCTTCCAGGACTTCAAGTTCACTGTTATACAGAGAACTCCTTCAACAACACTTCTAACAACTTGCCACCTCCATTAAGGAGATTCCCCACCTGATTCTTCATGTTCTGTACACACAACACATCTTCCATTGGTCTGTTTGTACTGCTCACCTGCAAGACAGCTGGGCGCACAGAGGCCACACTGAGGACATCATCAATCTGCCGACTGCTGAAGTTGGACAAGCCCAGGGCTTTCACCAGCCCCTTTGCCACCAGTGCCTCCAGAGCCTTCCAGGTCTCCTTATAGTGAATCAAGTCATATCTGACAGTTCCATCGGCATTCTTGGGAAAGGGATTGTCTCCCCGCCTGAGTAAGCAGACCCCACCCAAGTGTCAGCAAAAGGTCAGGCTTTTGCCCTGCCTGCCCATCCAGCTATTCTATGTACCACATCATAAGACCAAGGGATAAAGTGACAACAATTAGGAACAGCAATGCTTTCTTATCTTTCTAGTGTATAACTCAGGCATTTCTTCTACACGGAATGCCCATTCCTTCACTTATTCATAGCACATGCTTTTTATGTTTGGGCTTTGTTTTGTTTTTGTTTTTCAAAACAGGGTTTTCGTGGGTAGCCCTGGATATCCTGAAACTAGCTCTGCTAGCTTTGAGCTCAGAAATTCACCTGCTTCTGTCTCCCAGGTGCTAGGATTAAAGACATATGCCATCATTCCTGGTTCACAGGCCAGACTGTCTCCTCTAGTATAGCTTCCTTAAGGTCACTTTCTTCAGGGGGGTTTCTGCCCATCTGACAAGGGCAGAGTGCTTACATAAGACTATTCAGACCCTCCTCAGCCGAGAAATTCATGGCCCAAATCTTAGGGGTCCTACTTCAAAAGAAGAGCAGCATGTGTGGAGCACTAGGGTACATACCATTCTGGGGGCTACCCTCTTTATCCACCTAAACACCTGGCTGCAGAAAAGGCAAAGATCCCATGGTAGAGTAAGCACCTCTGCTTGCTTCACTAATTAGAGTTCTTCCCCTACTCTGCAGCTGTGAATATAATCTATTACCAAGGCTACCACACCCAATCCTCAACTTCCAGAAAATGTTGCAGGGCAAGTCTTACTCAAAGGCATAAGGCCAGTGCATCAAATAGAGGTCCAAATACTCCAGCTGCAGATCAGCCAGTGTCCTCCGGAGGGCAGGCTCTACATCCTCAGGGTGGTGCTTAGTATTCCAAAGCTTGGATGTCACAAACAGCTCCTCTCGAGGTATTGCCTATGACAGAGGAGAATCACTGTGAGAAGAGTCCTGAGCACCCAAGCTTACCCACAACACCTCTGAGAGAGAAGCACAGTGTGCCCTGGAACATGACCCAATGCAAAATCGTAACTTACTTAACGTAGTGGTTTTCTTTTTCTTTTCTTCATTTTCCTTTTAACTTTTATTTTATGTGCATTTTTGTTTTGCCAGCATGTAAGTCTATATGACAGTGTCAAGATGCCCTAGAACTGGAGCAATAGGCAGCTATGATCTGTCATGTGTGTGCTGAGAACTGAATCCAGGTCCTCTGGACTAGCAGCCAGCACTCTCAATCAGAGCCATATATTTTCCAGCCCTTTTGTGTTTTTTGTCCTGGAACTTGCTCTGTAGATTAGGTTAGCCTCAAACTCAGAGATCTGCTTAGCTCTGACTCCTGTGTGCTAGTATTAAAGGTGTGCACCATCACCACCCAGTGAGGTGTTTCTCTCTCTCTCTCTCTCTCTCTCTCTCTCTCTCTCTCTCTCTCTCTCTCTCTCTTTTCGGTTTTTCGAGACAGGGTTTCTCTGTGTCCTGGAACTCACTCTGTAGACCAGGCTGCCCTTGACCTCAGAAATCACCTGCCTCTGCCTCCCAAGTGCTGGGATTAAAGGTGAGCGCCACCACTGCCCAGCTGAGGTTTTCTTTTTAATGCCATCATGTTACTCTCAAGTAACTCTTTGCCGGTAACAATGTCAAAAGATTGGACATGCTGGGAGCTGATGCCAATTTCTCTTCTCTAAGACTTCAGCCCAGCTTCAGCCCTAAATTCTCATATCCCATTTTCTTTATAGTCCCAATACTTACCTTGCCTGGTCCCACAATCTCCTTCAGGGCCTCTCCAATCTCAGTTTCATTGCCATATACAGAAGCACAATCAATGTGGCGGTAGCCTACGCTAAGGGCATGTTTAATGGCTGCTTTCACCTGCATTGAAAAGAAGAGGGAAAAAAGATTTCAGTTCCACTGGTCTGAGCTGGTAAGGGAGAAAGATTATATGAAGGCCACTCATGCAGATCAAAGTGAGAAGATGAATAATGATTCTAGACTAAGGATATAGCTCAGTTTGGCAGAGTGTTTGCCTAGCATGTATGAAGCCCTAAATTTGATCTCTAGAATAAACAGACTATGCTGGCGTAAGCCTATAAATCAGCACTCAGGAGATAAAGGCAGGAGGATCAGAAATCCAGGCTCTGGTCTGGAGAGATGGCTCAGCAGTTAAGAGCTCTGCTCTTCCAGAGGTCCTGAGTTCAATTCCCAGCAACTACATGGCAGCTCACAACTATCTAAAATCCCAGACTAGGAAAAGAGATGGAGGTTAGGCATTTAAAAAGGTTTCTTAGGCTGGAGAGATGGCTCAGCGGTTAAGAGCACTGACTGTTCTTCCAGAAGTCCTGAGTTCAATTCCCAGCAACCACATGGTGGCTCACAACCAACTGTAATGGTATCTGATGCCCTCTTCTGGTGTGTCAGAAGACAGTGATGGTGTAATATACTCACGTACATAAAATAAATAAACTTAAAAAAAAAAAAAAGCTTCTTAAAAATAATTAAGATTCATTTATTGTGTTTTATGTGTATGAGTATTTTTCCTGCACGCATGTATGTATACACATGCACACCTGGTATCTGCAGAAGTCAGTAGAGGGCTTCAGATTTCCTGGAATTGGAGTTATGGATAGCTATGAGCCACTATGTGGATGCTAATAATCAAAGCAGGTACTGCACAGATCAACGAGTTCTCTTAACTGCTGAGGCATCTCCACAGCTCCCAACACCATTCCCACACCCCCAAAAATAAGTCTTCTAAAAAAGATCAAAATAGCCGGGCAGTGGTGGCACACACCTTTAATCCCAGCACTTGGGAGGCAGAGGCAGGTGGATTTCTGAGTTCGAGGCCAGCCTGGTCTACAGAGTGAGTTCCAGGACAGCCAGAGCTACACAGAGAAACCCTGTCTCGAAAACAAACAAACAAACAAACAAAAGATCAAAACAGAAACTGGAACTAGAGTCCCTTAATGGAGAGAAGAAAGCAGAGACCAAGTGGAAGAATAGGTCAGTTAATCTGCAAAAATAAATAAATAAATAAATAAATAAATAAACTAATGCAAGCACTCAGGAGGCCAAGGCAAGAGGATTGCCAAAATTTCAACTGTAGCTTGAGCTACACAGTGAAGTGAGCACCAGGCCAGCCAAGGCTGCTCAACAAGGCCCTGTCTCAAGTACAACAATAACCATAAAATGCTGAGAACATAGCTTAGTTAGTAGAGTGCTTGCCTAGCAAGCACAAAGTCCTAAAGTCCTAGGTTAAATTCCCTAGATGGACTGGGCATGGTGATGTATTTCTATAATCCCACAACAGTAGGAGGAGGAGGATCATAAATTCAAGGTCATTTTCAGCTACACTGAAAACTCAAGACCTATCTGGGTGATATGAGTGAGACCTTTTCTCAACAAACCAACCAACCAACCAACCAATCAACCTCAACTTTTTAAATTTTTTTTGATTTATTTATTTACTTTATGTATGAGTACACTATAGCTGTCTTCAGACATACCAGAAGAGGGGGTCACATCCCATTACTGGTGGTTGTGAGCCACCATGTGGTTGCTGGGAATTGAACTCAGGACCTCTGGAAGAGCAGTCAGTGCTCTTAACCTCTGAACCATCTCTCCAGCCCCCAACCTCAACTCTTACTAAACAGATATACTTTCTTTAGCCTCTCCCTAGGCTCCTGCCTCCTCCTGAACCCTGGTAGAGAGCTCCCTTCCTTAATCCTTATCCCTAGGATTGGACAGAGTAGAGTGCCTGCCTAGAGCATAGAGACCCTGACTATACTTCAGGGTCCTAGGAAACTGGTGAGGAATGCAAAAAACAAGGCAGATACCATCTAACTACAGTAGAGATAACAGCTTAACTCAGAGGCCTGACTTCCCAAGCTTAATCCCTAAACCAATATTAACTCTAACTCAGATTTCTAAGGAAAAAGGGAAGAGCAGAGATTTAGCAGCATGTAAGACCATACTTAGGTAAGACTTTTACTCTATTTTCATTTTGGGGGTTTTTTGAGACAGGTTCACATTTGGTAGCCCAAGTTGCCTTGGAACTCACTTGGTAGCCCAGGGTACATAGCACCCAGCACTCCCAAGTGCTGAGAGAACAGGCATGAGCCAAATAGCTTTGGTATTCTTAATTGGTTACCTATTAACTGACAATATAAGAGTACAATCAACCAGGCATCGTGAAACATGCCTGTAACCCCAGTCCTTGAAAGGCTAAAGAAAGGCTGCACTTTAAGCCAGCCTGAGCCATATGATGACAAATCTCAAAGAACAAGAATAAAATCACCTTCATTCTGAATCTCATTTTAAAAAATCTAAAATAGTAACTACCTGGTCATTAAGAGAAAGTGTATTGGGGCTATAGAGATGGCTCGGGGATTAAGAGTGCTTGCTGCTTCCACAGAGGACAGGCGTTCAGTTCCCAGCACTAACAACAGATGGCACCCAACTACATGTAAGTCCAGCTCTGAGGATCTGACACCTTTTTCTGGCCTCCACAAGCATGCACTCTCACTTGGGTACGTACACAGACACGTACACAGACACACACACACACACACACACACTTTGGAAGCTAAACTAGGACTACTGCCTGAGCTGAATGGTGAGTTCCAGATAAACTTGGGCTACACAGAAAGATCTTGTCTGAGGAAAGAAAAGAGGGGATAATTGTGGTCAGTATGTATTACTTACATGAATGAAACAATTACTTTAATTTTAAAAGTTCAGTTAAAACCTTTTTCCTAATTCTTGTCTATACAGTTATCCCAGTAACAACTTCTCAAGTTTCAGACTATGCTCCTAACTCCAAAATATGCACTCAGGAAAGGCCCAGGTGTGCAGGAGATGTGAAGACAGCATGGGGAGGTAAGTAATATATTGGGACTCAGCCCACGCCTGGAAACAAAGAGGGTCCAACACTGCCGTAACTCTGCTCTACAGGGCCCTGAGTTAGCTGGGAAACTAAGGGCTCATAGTTGTCCTTTCTTCCCTCATCTCTCCACTATCTTTATCTTTACCAGAAACAATAATGTAGGTTATTGTTGGAAAAAATACAGGGCCCATCTTGCAAATCCCTCTTTCTCCCTGACAGAGACTCAAAAAAATCTGTCCTCTTTCCAATTCCTCACCTGACCAGGCTCACTCTTCCATGTCCCCAGACCAATCAGAGGCATCTTCTGTCCAGTGTGCAGGAGGACACTGGAGGCCGTCATTGTCCCCTAAAACACAGAGAGGAAACAAATGGTGAGGAAATTAGTGCTGCCTTGAGCCTTAGCCATCCACTGCTGTAAAGCATACTTCAGAAAAGGATGGAGAGCAGTGGCAGACATGGGAACAAACACCTCACATAAGCACCTGTGTGCTCGTCTCTATAGACAAGGTACCTGAAATCAAGCAAATCCAGTAGCTCCTGAACAAACACTAACCAGACTGGCCTTCACACAAGGCTACAGGTCAGTGTTCAAAAGCTCCATTTTCCGAGGTAAGAGCAGCTCTGTGGTACAGCATTTGTCTAGCATGTACAAGGCCCAGGACGTCATCCCCAGCAACACACACACTACAAACCCAGCATAGAGATAGTCTATAATGCTAGCATTCAGAAAGCTGAAGTAGGAAGATCAAAAGTACCAAGCCAGCTTGTCTCAAGAAATCAAAAACCTTTCCCAGCACTCAGGAGGCAAAGGCAGTTGGATCTATGACTTCTAGGGCAGCCAAGACCACAACGAGAAGCCCTGTCTTGAAAAAAAAAAATGAAAAATAAAAAGACAAGGGTCATTATGAGACAAAGATTTCATAAAAACAGGCCCAGAAAAGGATGACTTCTCTGAGGATGAAATTAATGCCTCCAGCAGGAACATGTCAACATCAGAAACTAAAGCTTTTTAACACAGAGATTCTCTGAATCCCTCTCACACACGTCCGACTGGCTCAGTTCAGAGGCTTAAGTGGGCTCCTTCAAGAGAAGTGTAGTACTTACCACTTCTCAGATGAGAAAATATAGGCAGCAAAGAGGACTTAAGGAGATAAGGAAAAGCTGTGAAAGAGACAGGTAAACAGATCTATAAAGCATATACCCCTTGCCGGACATGGTTGCACATGTCTTTCATCCCAGCACTTGAGAGGCAAGGGTAGGCAGATCTCTGTGAGTGTGAGGCCAGCCTAGTTCATATAACAAACTTCAGGCCAACCACAGCTGTGTATTTTAAGACTTTATCTCAATAAATAAACAAATAAATAATATATATACTCAACCAGGCAGTGGTGGAACATGCCTTCAATCCCAGTACTTGGGAGGCAAAAGCAGGTGAATTTCTGAGTTTGAGGCCAGCCTGGTCTACAAAGTAAGTTACAGGACAGCCAGAGCTACATAGTGAGACCCTGTTGAAAGAAAGAGAAAGAGAAAGAGATCGATCGGTTGGTCAAATAGCACAAGAATTCTCAGTCAACCAATGATGAATATTCCAGGAGTTGAGAAACACATTTAAACAGGCTTCCTGCCCTCCTTATCAGTATGGTCTAGGAGGAGAAACAGATTATCAGTACAACTGACACGAATTTTGGCCAAAATCTGCACAAAGGCTACACATGGACAACAGCAAAGATTAAACCACCTAGGATAGTTTCTTGGAGATGACATAAACCTTTAATCCCAGCACTTGGGAAGTGGAGGCAGAGACAGGTGGATCTCTGAGTTCAAGCCTGGCCTGGTCTACATAATGAGTTCCAGGACAGCCATGGCTACACAGAGAAACCCTGTCTTGAAAAAAACAAACAACAAAAGTGAGGCTGAGCACAGTAGAGTAAGCCTGTAATCCAAGCAAATGGGAGGTAAGGGCAGGAATATCAGGAGTTAGGTCATCCTCCATAAGAGACCTTTGCTTGCAAAGAAAAAAAGAATAGGAATGGTTAGTTCCAGTACTCCGGAGGCAAAGGTAGGAGAGTGTTGGGGGCCGACTTTTAGCAGAAAGCAGCTATCAGCTTTGCAGCCATCTTGAGCCATATACCCTGACATGAGACTTGGATTACAATAGCCTACAACAGCTGAGCACACTCCGATAATCTTGGTTTAGATACCTTGGGTGTGTGAGATTAAAGGTATGTGAGATTAAAGGTGTGTAACTTAAGAGTATGACTTAGAAGTGTAAAGATCAGATTTAGAGACAAGACCTAAGGGCATGATTAAAGATGTGACCAAAAGGCATGGCTTAGAAGTGAGACATATAAAAGGCAGAATCAGACAGAGATCAGAGAATCAGACAGAGGAGACAGAGAAGCAGGCACTTGGGAGAGAACTTGGAAGAGGTAACTTGGAACTTGGAGGCACTAGAACTAGGAACTAGGAACTTAGGACTTGGGACTTGGAGAGAAGAAGAGAGACTGGAGAATAAACGGGATTGAAACACACTCTGTCTGGTCTCCATTCTTCGAGTCTGCCCTCACTCTCTCTCTCTTGCTGAACCCTGACCCGCGGACTGGAGCGGCAGCTTGGACCGGGATACAGTGGCCGCCAAACGGGCCGAGACAGGAGAGTATCTGTGAGTCTGAGGCCAGCCTCACCTACATAGCAAGTTTCAGGACAGTGAGGACAACACAGAGAGACTCTGTCTCAAAACAAGTGAAAAGACAGGCTTGGTGGTAAGAAACCTGCAATCTCAGCTGCTTCGGAATATGAGGCAGGAGGATTGCAAGGTTAAGGCTTGGCTGTGCTACACAGTGAATCAAAAGCCATGGTAGGCAATAGAGTGGAACCTGGTCTCAAAATAAAAAAGTAAAAAGAAGTCTGGGGGTATAATGATAAACCAGCCTGCCTCCATCTTCAGCTTGACAGCCATCTTATAGTAAGACAAACTAGGGTTCGTTCCTGTTTATGATTAAGCCTGTTTCTCAAGAATTGGGCTCTGTCCCACCTATAACCTTGACTACAAATAATGTTTCTGTACTGTCTGTCCCAGGAAAGACATGGCAACCATGTCTTTGTTTCAAAAAGTTATGACCACAGTTCAAGTGTTTCAAGAGGCTCCTTTGTTTCAGGAGGCTGTCATGACTACCTTACGATGACCACCTTGCTATGTTCTACTGCCTTAACTCTGCCAATTTCCCTGCTAAATCCCCCATTTGAAAACCCCTATCTTCCACACATCCAATACTGACCTTTTGAACCCCACCTTAGAGGGAGGCAGCCCGTGTACAGGAATGAAAGTTTGCTTTCATTAATTTGGGCATGATGAATTTGGCTCAGTGGTTTTTCACCTCCCATCTTTGAAACTAACAATAGCTTAGTGGTAGGATGCTGACCAGAATGTTTGGGACTCTACATTCTATACCTAGCAAGTGGAGAAGAAAGTGAACAGTTATCAAAAAGAGAAGGAAGAGAGAATATTTGCTCCAAGAGCCAATCAAGTAGAAATAACCTTTCCTTCCATCTTATCAGTACCATAAATATTCTCCTGGAACTGATATAATTGCCACTAACATCTTTATAAATATAAACTTTGTTTCCAAGTTTTAAAAGATATAAGGAAGGGCAGGTGATAATGTAAGTGGTGAGTAAATGAACACAGCAAAACTGTCTTTCCAAGTATTTCTGACGGAAAGAATTGTATTGCCTAGCAAAGCTTGAATATACAAGCGATTCTTTCTGCTGAAACTACAACAAAACCCATTAAACCTCTAAGAGCATGGTCTTTGTAACCGCACACTTCCCAGGGATCAAGCAAGCAGTTCTATGGCTAGGTTCCTGGGCTTGATCTCAAACAATAACCTGTTTACTTCTCCCAGCACTTGAGAAGGCTCTGAAATTACACGGGTGGAGACTGCACAAAGGCCTAGCTCACAGGGAACATGGAAGGAACCTTAATCTTGCTTCTTCATTCCTTTTGCAGGTGAAACTGAACACCAGAGGAGTGGGACAAAAGGCAGGAAGAACAATCACAGATCTGTAAGGAACTTCTGAGAAGGGAATAGAAAGGCCACAGCAGAAGACAGACTTCCAACAGAACAGAAAGTAATCCTCTGCCAGCATGTGATTTTCTAGTAGTCTGCTTTAAGCAACAGCTTTCCAGTATAGCTAACAAAGTTGCTAACAAGACACAAAGTACAAAGCACTTACAGAAGGGTCTCCTGACGTTGACGACCTCCCTCCCTCTGCCTCTCACCAACACTGGCACCCGTCGACTTCTTTTCTTTCCTTTGGTCTAGTTTGTGTTTTCAGTAACCATCTAAAATAAACTTTTCCGGGCGATGGTGGCCCACGCCTTTAATTCCAGCACTTGGGAGGCAGAGACAGGTGGATTTCTGAGTTCCAGGCCAGCCTGGTCTACAAAGTGAGTTCCAGGACAGCCAGGACTACACAGAGAAACCCTGTCTTCTGAGTCATTCTACCAGCATGATCCACAGGTATCTGAGAGACTAAAACTATCTCATCAGATCCATCAGCAGAGTGCAGAATCATCTAGGATCTAGAATTGCACAAACTTGGTTTGAATCTCAGCTCCACTATTTCAAGAGTTTGCACAGTACCTGACTCATTCTCTGCTTTCTGTATACCCAATTCACCAGAGAGCCAAAGCCCTGGACAGCAAATATTAAAACAAACCAGACAGAGTCAGGCAGTGATAGATAGTACACAACTTTAATTCAAGCACTTGAGAGGCAGGAGCAGGTGGATCCCTTGAGTTTGAGGTTACCCTTGTCTACAGGGGTAAGTTCTAGGCCAGCCAGGCCTACAAAGACATACTGTCTTGAACCCATATCCCCTGAAAAAAAGGGAGAAAAAAAAAGCTGGAAGTTATCCTCTGACCTCCACACTCATTCATACAATAATAACATAATATTTTTAAAATTAAAACTCATATGCCAAGCAGTGGTGGCACAAGCCTTTAATCCCAGCACTTGAGAGGCAGGCGGACGGATTTCTGAGTTTGAGGCCAGCCTGGTCTACAGAGTGAGTTCCAGGACAGCCAGGGCTACACAGAGAAACCCTGTCTTGAAAAACCAAACCAAACAAACAAAAAAACCAAAAACCAAAAAACTCATGTAAGGGGGCTTTTATCTTCTTCTGCACTTCAAGAATCCTGCTTAAAAGTCATCCTCAATACATAATATTGGCCCAGATCTCTTGTTTTCTGCATTAAAAATCCTGTTACTAGGTCACCATGGTGCCTTGTGCATTTAATCCCAGCACTTGGGACGCAAAAGCAGGGGGATCTGAGTTCAAGGCCTGAGGAGGGCAAAATGAACAAAATAAATAATAATAAAAAACAAAAAAGCCCAACCCTAAAACCTTCAAATCTCCAAAAATATATACTTCCTAAGTATATATTGTATGATGATGCACATCTGAGGCTAAGTAAAGCAAAAGATCCCCACATGTTCATGGTAAGACTACATACACTACATATTAAAGCCCTGTCTCAAAAACACAGAAAGTAAATAAATATAAAATAAATTATATAAGCTGGGTCGTGATGCCTGCCTTTAATCCAGCACCTGGAAGGTAGAGGCAGGTAGATCTCTGAGTTCAAGGCCAGCCTGATCTACAAAGCAAGTTCTAGGAAAGCCAGGGTTATACAAAGAAACCCTTTTTGGGGGTTGGGGGGTGACAAAAACAAAAAACATGCATACCTTTACTTTCTGATGCTGGGATATAAATCTTTCCTAGTAATTTACATAAGCCTCCACTGCTCCTGCCCTAGTTGTGACCACTACCATCCCTTGACTAAACCAGGCAATATTTTTAATTTGGACTTAATCAAAATCCATCCACCAAATCCAATCCTGTGACTGGTTGACTGAAGCTGTTGGGCAATTCTCCCCAGGTTAAAGTCCAGACTCCTTTAAAACCTAGGTCCCATATTTCTCATTTCGCTGTCTCATCATTTCAGACTGAGAAGCAAGCACCAACTCCAGGTCTTTGCACATTTTCTTTCCCCAAACTTCACACTTGCCTAACTGTTACCATTGAGCTAGTACATGAAAATTCTGGTTCCTCCCTGAAACTGCTAATCACTTTCACACATGATTGTGTGTGTGTGTGTGTGTGTGTGTGTGTGTGCTGATATAGACTGTATATCTCAATGAATCTTTTTGTCCATAAAAAAGTTTCCCCCACAAGCCAGGGTCATTCATCTGAACACTTTACCATGCAGACACAGAAGTTACTAGAAGAGAGACCTTGAATACTGGGGCTTTGCTTTTTTATTTGGTTTGGGTCTTTTTTTCCAGATATGGTCCCATGTAGCCCAGGATGGTCTTGAACTGTCTGTAGCCAAAAATGACACTGAATACAGGATCCCCTAGCCTCTCCCTTCCAAATACTGGCTTTACAGGCTCGAGATGCCATGCCATGCTAACTAGACAGCTTAGCTTGCTAGAGAAGGAAGTCACTGACTCCATCATTTTCAATCCATCTTGAAAAAATATAAAAAAAAGTCATGTATCTGTGTGTGTATGTGCCGGGGAGTGATCCCAAGGCCTTATACATGCCAATTCTACCACCGACCTATACCTGTTAGTATTTTACTAACTTTGAACAAGTATTTAAAAAAAAAGATCTGGGCTGGAGGTGTCGTTCAGTTGGTAAAGGACTTGTCCTGGGATTTGACTCCCAGCAACTCATAAGACCCAGGATAGTGAAAACTCCTACAATTCCAGCACTCAAAAGGTGGAGGCAGGAAGATCAGAGAATTCAAGGTAATCTTGGCTACATAACACAAGTTCAAGGCAAGACTAACCTACAAGAGATCCTGTTTCTATGGTTAGAAAGATGGCTCTGCTGTTTAACTCTCATTTCTCTTGCAGAATACCTGGGTTTGATTCACAGAACCCACATAGAAGCTCACAACCATCAATAACTCTAGTTCCAAGGAATATGTTGCTTTCTTCTGACCTCCATGGGCACCAGGCACCCACAAGGTGTACATACTTACACGCAGACAAAACATTAATTTTTAGAAAAATTACCTTAAAAGAGACTCTGTCTCAAAAACTACCTACAAATAGTAACCAATTCTGCCGGACAGTAAAGGATCATGATGGAATTAAACCTATATTGTTGCTTAAATGGAACCTTGGAAAAGTAACAGGCCTGATTAGAACCTAAGAAGGCCCTACAGTCCTAGGCTCGGTGATGTGAAGGCTCAAGTATTTTTCACTTTAAAAAATATCCATAGCGATAGTATATGTCCAAGTTTTCTCAAACTTAAGGCGAAGGCTTGAGCAAGCTAATCTCTGGCTCCCAATTCTGCCACTTCCTAGAAATATCCGTGTACCTCCATTAGGAAAAGCTGAGAGCCTAGAAAACTCGTGCAGATGAACAAAGAGATGGCGAAAGCAATAGATATGTATCAGACACGTTCAAAGGTTTATCCCAGTTCTCCCTATAGCACTGATAATTTTCCTGCTTATTCAACTCTGAGGAAACAGAGGTCCAGAAACACGTTCTCTGAGAACAGAATAGGAAGAAGTGCTCAAACCCCAAACTCAATCTCATCCCCTGACCTGCCGGCGCCATTCGCGCAATCCCCGGCCTGACCCGTGGTACTGAAGGACCCCGCTTTTTCCTCAAGAGAAAAAGATGGGCCAGCAGCAGGAAGAACTCACCTTGGCAGTGAGCACAGGCTGTGGAGAAGACAAAGTGGCCAGAATTCAGCTCTGCACTCCAGTACTGAGCCAACAGGCCCCGGCTTAAGTCTGGTGGAGAAGCAGCAGCCCCACCCCAGGGAGGAGCAAGGGCCCGGCTCCCAGAATTACGCGCAGGACGGAGGAGACCCCCGCTGTCCTGCGAAGTAGAAGAGGGGGTAGAAGCCAAAGCAGGGACTTTGCACATTCCTCCCCTGGGAACCTCTCACTCCGCCACGAACGTCTGGATGGGCCGGGGTCCCGAAACTGTGCATGCGCACAAGCTACGTGGACAGTCTTGGGCGACTGGCCGCGCCCACAACCGGCCCACAGTGCACCGCGCAGGCACCTCTCTAGATATAGATTCCTGTACTTTCTGAGAAGATCCTCTATGATACCTACTGGGTCCTTCTGGCCGCCCACCTTTCTTTCTCTAAAGTGAATTTGTCGGATTCTCAGAGCAGGCCTGATACAAAGTTTGACCAAAAAACACAGAAAATCTTGCCTCTGCAAACCCCATTTTAGAAAATTACTGATCTTTCACTCAGTACCTTGCACTTTAGCACTGTGCAAAAGACTTCATAAATATGAGCTGGGGGTATAGCTAAGTTAATACAGTGCTTACTTAACATAAAGTTTTGGGTTCAAAATCCAAGCACTGCATAAAATTGAGTCGTGATCCCAGCACTTGGGAGGTGGGGGCAAGAAGGATCAGACGATTCAATATTTCTTGCCTCCTATATGTTGACTTTGAGGCCAGCCCGAGATTCATGATCCCCTATCTAAAAGGAGAACATTTGAAGCTGGAGAAAAGGGGTGGGGGTGTCAGGAACACTTGCCGCTTTTTCAGAGAACCCAAGTTTAGCACCCAGCACTCATGTGAGGAGGTTCTCAACCATCTGTAACTCCACCCTCTTCTGACTTCCATGAGCACCTGCATAAAGGTGACTTGTGTGGGTGTGTGTGAGTGTGTGTGTGAGAGAGAGAGAGTTGAGAGAGAGAGAGAGAGAGAGAGAGAGAGAGAGAGAGAGAGAGAGAGAGAGAGAGAGAGAGATTGAAAGCTACGGCCACGAACATTTCCCAGGACTAGCTTATAAAGGAAAAAACACAATGGACTCATAAGTAGGTGAGGGAGGGCTTTAGAGTGGTCAACCCTTTTCCAAAATATTTTAGTAGTTTGGACATAACAGTTCAAGCTGCCTTCTATCTTGCTTGGCTGAGTCAAGGCTGCGGTGGTTAGGGAATTTCCAATAATCATCATCGTCATCCTCAGAGTATATATGGTCAATTTGATCTTGCTCTGAGCCAAATTATTTTTGTGTGTGTATCTACAATCAAACTACTTTTGTGTCAGCAATATGGGATGGCCAACAGACATAAATCAAAAGAATTACAGCTAAGCTAGAGGTGATTTTAAGCCAGGAAGCAGGTTTCAACATGTGGACCAGACTTCAACAGTCTTACTCTAGCTGTCCTGGAACTCACCATGTAGACCAGGCTGGCCTCCAAATCAGTAATCTGTCTGGCTCTGCCTCCCAAGTGCTAAAATTAAAGACATGCAGTACCACACTCAGCTCTTTTTCTTTTAAAAAATTATTTTATTACCATGTGATGGCAATACATGCTATTAATCCTAGCACTCAGGAGGCAGAAGCTGTTAGATCTCTAAATTCAAGGCCAGCCTGTTATATAGGCTGAATATAACCCTGTCTCAAAAAACAAAAACAAAAATTTATTTTTATTTGTATGTGTGTGTGCCTGAGTATATGTCTGTGTACCACATGCATGCAGGAGCTTGAGGAGGTCAGAAGTGACTTAGGCCTGCTTTCTTTCATTCTTCTGTGACATAGTCCTGAAAGAGAGGACCAGGAGATCAGCAGATAAGCAGAAAGGTAAAGTTTGAGATGGGGAGGCCTTTCACAAACTAGGTCTGTTAAGACATACAGCATCTTATATACTATTTCCAGGAGAGAAATGGAACACAGCAGAAACTGTCATACAGTGGGACTAAATCTGAGGAAAGCTAATCAAACAATGTTGATTAAGGGGAACACAGGGTATCTCAAAAACATTACAGACCAAGCTCTCTGCAGCCTTTGGACTGATAACTAAAGCCCCATTTGGTGGGAAGAGTTGGATTCTCAGGATCTGAAGCAGAAGCTCTCCCAAACCCTGGCTTCAGGCCATTACTGGCCTTGCCAAGCGTATTCCTGGTTTGAGAAGGAGTTGTGCTACATCCACAGGGGGCAAAAGAATAGAAACTGCAGCAGAGACATTTCTGTGAGGGCTGTCAGGTAGTGTTTCAATGCCAGGGGAGCTCTGTTGTTTAGGTCTTACTGGGTGGGATGCCTCTGAAAATTCACATGTCAATTATTAGGTGGTTATAACATTTTTTTTTTTTTGCCAAGGAATAAGTTTTAAGAATAGATATCTGTTTCAGGGATGTACAAGACAAATATTGGTCACTGACTGAGTCTCTCTCTCTCTCTCTCTCTCTCTCTCTCTCTCTCTCTCTGTGTGTGTGTGTGTGTGTGTGTGTGTGTGTGTGAAACTTTTGATTGTCTGAGCCTATTTATTCTCTACACTGGTACAGGATTGATAACAGCCAGGGCTTGTTGAGGTTAACTCTTCCTGGTTCTGTCGGAATCAACAGGGGCTCTACTCTGAGCCTACCCTCTCTGAAGCAAAGCAGCCTTATTCTGAAGTTACAATAGTTCAGCACAGCCATACTTTCCAGAGCAGTGTACACTCATATGTCCAACATGTCACTCTAGCATAGTAAAATGCAATCAGGAACCAGGTATGGTGAATTGTAATCTCAACAATGCTGGCAGGAGAATTGACCTCAGTTTAAAGCCAATCTGGGCTACAAAACATTCAGGCCAACCTGAACTAGAGTAAAACCCTGCCTCAAAAAATAAGTAAATTCAGATTCGAATTAATTATTAGAATTTAGAATCCTTCAAATATATCTTACCATCAAGAGACACATACTGTATCTCCCTTTGAGGAGGGATCTCTGCAGGTGTCAAACAGGAGACTGAACCTCTCAAAGAGGTAAGAATGAAAACATGGCACAGATTGACTTTGTCAACCTGGATCAGACTTTTCAGAGTCTAATGCCAGAGGCTGCACTGTCAGCATATTTATAACACAGTACAATTTGGGGAAAGGTTTCCAGGAGACGATCAGTCCAATCACAGGTGCACAGTAAAGCTTAAGATGTGACTACATAGAAACTCCTTCACAAAGTACATGTGGCCATGAAGGTGGGTTCTAGAGCTAAAGGGTCTAGAATGGAGTACATGTATGTGGTCTCTGATTGATAGCATAGAGGTCAGCAGGCCATAATGTACTTGTGACATCCACCCATGGGTGGGTAGTAATCTAGGGAGGCCAGAGTCTGGGATAATCATTCTGAGGAATTTGTGTGTGAGGTCTGCCTCCATAGTGAAAAGTAGCTGAAGTCTGCATCCACGGATAGCAAAAAGGCCAACAGGCCATGAACAATATCCACTCTTAGCCTTCTGGATGGAATTCGGGTATTTGATTCTTATTACTTCCATTGAGGAGACCCATGCTCGGTAACACGTCTGCAACCTCCCACCTTAGAACTTCCACCATCTTCTCTACAAGGTCAAATGGACTCTCCATTCTTTTTCCTGATGAATCTGGCTTTTTAAAAGTCTGAAGTACAACAATCACTCGTGACCTTGCCACCGAATAAACTGCTGAATCATTGCTGTAACCCAGTTTCCTCCTTCCTGCCTTGATAAAAACTGTTAGGTTACATTCCTAAAGCTAGCCCCCCAAGGTTTATTCCCTTATTTGGCCACTTCCTCCTCCTGAATCTGACTACCAAGGTCCAGCTATCAAAATATTGAAGTTCAGCAAACAAAAGCCCCCTTTGAGTCCCCTAATTAACAGGCCCAATTAAAATTAAACACCTCTTCCAAACACCAGGCTTAGTTTTATAAAGTGCTATTTTCCTCAACTCTGAGATTACAAGGTGTCACATGCAAAGTGTAACCCCAGTCCTCCAAGAATTGTTCTAGCCTGGTTGGATGTCTGTTGTTTTCCAAACCTAATCTGTTTACTGAGCATTGTGGATCAAGTCTCTAATCCCAGGACTTGCAAATTGGAGGAGGCAAGATCAGTAGCTCAAGATCTGCCTTGGCTATAAAACAAGTTAGAGGCAAATCTGGGCTATGTGAGATCCTGTCACTAAATAAATAAATGACATAAATTTGAATGGTGTAGTTTATAGTTTGGGCCATTATTCTAGTTTGCTTTCTATTCCTCTACACAGATCAAGACCAACATGGGGAGAAAAAGGTTTGTTTCACCTTACACTGCCAAGTCACAGTCTTGCACTGAAGTCTGAACAGGAACTCAAGCAGGATCCTAGAAGTAGGAACTGAAGGAGAGACTGAAGGGGCTCTAGCAAGCCTGAGCATGGCAAATGCAGGCTGCACCTCAGCAAACATGGCTCTGCCCAGCCTTGCCCTTCCTAATTCCCTCTGCCTTGATAAAAAACTGTTAGGTTACATTCCTAAAGCTAGCCCCCCAAGGTTTATTCCCTTATTTGGCCACTTCCTCCTCCTGAATCTGACTACCAAGGTCCAGCTATCAAAATATTGAAGTTCAGCAAACAAAAACCCCCTTTGAGTCCCCTAATTAACAGGCCCAATTAAAATTAAACACCTCTTCCAAACACCAGGCTTAGTTTTATAAAGTGCTATTTGCCTAAGGGCAATGTTTGTCTGTCTCCTCTGTATCCAGAGGCAGTCCTTTGTCTCTCGAGGGCAAATCTCTCTTCCCCTTCCCCCTTGTTCCTTTCCCCTCTCTCCCTCTATTTCCTTCCTGTCTTTGCCTCTAGTTTCCTGCCCTTTGTCTCTCAGAGGCAAATAACTGAGCTGAAAACTTAGTCTTCAGGTATCTTGTGCCAATGCAGATCCTTTCAGAGACAATGGAGAAACACCTGCTTGTTCTCCATGGCTTGTTCAGCATGCTTACAGATAGAACCCAGGAACACCTGACCAGAGATGCACACTGGGCTGCAGCTTCTCACAGCAGTCATTAATCAAGAAAATGGCCCTGCCAGGCAGTGGGGGTGCACGTGTTTAATCCCAGCACTTGGGAGGCAGAGGCAGGTGGATTTCTGAGTTCGAGGCCAGCCTGGTCTACAGAGTGAGTTCCAGGACAGCCAGGGCTACACAGAGAAACCCTGTCTCGGGGAAAAAAAAAAAAAAAAAAGCCAGTCAAAGCTGCAGAAGCACCAGTTTAAACTGATTATTAGCCAAGGTCTCCTTGCATAGGCTCTAAGGATTGGGCAGACTAAAACAAATCCTATTAAAGGTGAAGGGGGTGGTCCACCTCTAGTAGAGGCCTCAGCCTACCCAGAGGGGAGGTGGGATAGCTGCTTTGGCTTTCAAGCATCAAAGCACAGTTGCTAAGCTAAAGCTATGTGTGGATAGAAGGGGGAAAAGAAAAGAGATTTGGTAAGTCCTGCAGAGATCCTGCAGAGATCTAGCTTGAATAAGGGGTAAAATGTGTAAAGCCTCAGAGGTGGGAGAACTGGACTGGGTTATTAGGATGTGGAAAAGTAGGATGAGAGAAAAAAGAACTCTACATATTGGGAACTTTCTGCCACTTGTCATTTTGGGTTCTTCTGTTATCGCCAAGATCCCCCAGAATTTGAAAGTCACACATGCCATTTTTAGGCTACTGGGACAATTTATATTAGAACCAGACAGAGTAATCACTTTATGCTTGAGGCACAGTTTAGAAAAGATGGATAGCCTGGCAGTGGTGGTGTATGCCTTTAATCCCATAACTCAGGAAGCAGAGGCTGGCAGGCAGATCTCTGAGTTCAAAGCCAGCCTGGTTTATAGAGTATGTTCTAGGACAGCCAGGACTGCACAGAGAAACTCTGTCGAAGAAGAAGAAGAAGAAGAAGAAGAAGAAGAAGAAGAAGAAGAAGAAGAAGAAGAAGAAGAAGAAGAAGAAGAAGAGGAGGAGGAGGAGGAGGAGGAGGAGGAGGAGGAGGAGGAGGAGGAGGAGGAGGAGGAGGAGGAGGAGGAAGAGGAGGAGGAGGAGGAGGAGGAGGAGGAGGAAGAGGAGGAGGAAGAGGAAAAGGAAGAGGAAGAGGAGGAAGAGGAGGAGGAAGAGGAAGAGGAGGAGGAGGAGGAGGAGGAGGAGAAAGGAAGGAAGAAGAAAAGATGGAAGGAAAGAAGAAAAGAAGGAAGGAAGGAAATTGAAGTTATTTGGAAAAGTGGGAACCCATGCTTTTTAGGACGAACTCAGGGTGTTCTGAGGATTCCAGATGCACTGACAGGCATCCCCATCAGTATTTCAGGCAGCAGCAGAACTTCTCCAGGAGAGGTCAGAAAGGGCACAAAATAAATGGCAGCAGACCTTGACCACACACCAAGCTTCAGCTTAGGCAGTGCCCAGGGGACTAATTTCACAGGCACCTTGGGAGAGAAGCAAACAGGCAGAAGGGATCAGGTGCCGATTATGGGAGTGGATATGAGTCCAGCACTGGGCATAAGCACAAGAAGCAAGAAGACTCCCAGGTCTTCAGAAGCTAAAGAAGGGAGGGTAAGCCGGGCGGTGGTGGCCTTTAATCCCAGCACTTAGGAGGCAGAGACAGGCGGATTTCTGAGTTCGAGGCCAGCCTGGTCTACAGAGTGAGTTCCAGGACAGCCGGGCTATACAGAGAAACCCTGTTTGGAAAAACCAAAAAAAAAAAAAAAAAAAAAAAAAAAGGAAAGAAGGGAGGGTAAGAGGAAAGAAAAAAAATACACACATATATATATCACCTGATGGATTACCAAAAGAGAATTCAAAGAAGTTAAGATCTGCTAAACACTGTATGTGATTTTGGGTTTCAGCAGAGTCATCCCAACAAGCAGACAACAACTCTCTTGTAATCAGAGGGTGAGGCTTGAAGGAGTGGGAGAGGACAGAATAAAAGCCAGGATCCTGAGAGGAGCTGCCACCATATGATGCTTTCTGGATTGCAAGAAGGTTGGATGGGGAGTGGTTTTGTGTACTGTGTATTCAGATGCTGAGTTTTGCACCCAGAGATCTGGTTGCAGTCCAAATGTTGGCATGGTCACCATTATTGAAGCATCTCCTGTCTCAATGTTGTGTAAAAATTGTTCTCCATCACCTCTGATTGGTTAATAAAGAGCTGATCATCCTATAGCTGGGCAGGAGAGTTAAGGCAGGACTTCTGATCCCATTGAGAGAGTCCCAGCTGGAGAGTGTGGAGGGAGTTGCCATGAGGACACAGATAGAGCAGGAGGACCCAGTGTGAGACTAAGATGACAGGTGAATGGGGCACATGACTGGGAAGTAGCCAGCATAGTCGTGTGAGAATAGATGAGTATCTGCCCAGTTTCAATCTTATTAATAAACATAATTGTGTCATTATTCAGGAACAAGGGAGGCATAGAAAAGCCCCAAATGATACTTTTACAGAGGTCCTTGCTCCAAGCACCTGTCCTCAAACAGGTACCAAATGTAAGAAGAAAGAGGAGAAGGTGGCTGTATAGAAGAGACTGGTTTATTTCAGAATAAATCTGAGAAGGGGGTCTCATCAGAGAAGAGAAAGAGTGGACTTATCTAACAGCTTAGGACTTTAGTCAGATCCGACGTGAGGGGGCTGAATTCCTTCTTAATTCAGCCACACAGTATTAATGGTTAAACTAGGACATTCAGGCTTGTTATTAGTTATTTTGACTTTGGAACTATTGCAGCTGGCACATGATCACAGGAGGAGAGAGAGCTGGAATGGGGTTGCCTCTGAGTCTTGCTCTTGTTCCCAGAAGCATTTACAACCAAGACTGAGGGCCTGGATTTGATTCCCAGGATACCCCCTGTGGAAGGAAAGAACAGACTCCCATAAGCTGTCTTTTGACCTCCATATACACAGTGTGACATACATGCAGACACAAACACACACAAGTACAGAAATGCAGTAGTTCTTTTACATTTTTTAACTAAAAATAAAAACAAAATAACTCAAAACTTTCAAATTTAGGCACATGTTTGTGTGTCTAGGCCACATATGTGCAGGTTCCTGTGGAGGCCAGAAAGGGTGTTGGATCTTCTGGAGCTAAGTCCCAGGTTGTTTTGAGCCTCCTGATGTGGAGGCTGGGAACGAAACCCCTGTCCTCTGGAAAAGCAGCAAGTGCTCTTAAGGGATGAGTCGTTTCTCCAGCCCCATAATAAGAAATAAATCTAAAAATGTTTAGATTTATTTTATTTTATGTGTATGTATGTTTATCCTACATTTATGTGTGTGCATCACATGTGAGTCTGGTGTCAGGAGAGGGCATTGAATCCCCTGGATCTGGAGTTACTAAGAACTGAACCTGGGTCCTCTGCAAGAGCAACGAGTACTCTCAGCTGTTGAGCCATCTCTCCAGCCCAATTTTTAAATTTTTAAAAGATTTATTTATTTTGATGTATTTATTTTATGCTTTGTATGAGTGTTTTGCCTTTGTATATAGATGTGTACTGTATACATGACTAGCATTCTCAGGTCAGAAGAGAGTATTGGATCCCATAGAACAGAAGTTTCAGGTGGTTAGATTTGGTACTGGGAATCAAACCCAGTTCTGCAAGGCAACAAGTACTTTTAGCTTCTGAGCCATCTCTCCAGCTCTACATTCAATTTTCAATATATGTTATTTTTACTTATAGATATATGTGTGGGTTATATGCATGTCTATGTGGATAGCCAGGAGTCCAGAAAAAGGTGTTGGACTGGAGTTACACGTGGTTGTGAGCTGTCTAATGTAGGTGCTAGAATGGAATTCAGTTTTTCTATAAAAGCAGTATGAGCTCTTAACTGCTGAGCCATCTCTCTAGCTTAGGAAAGCTAAATAAGGCTTTTGTTGTTGTTAAGACAGAATCTAACTGGAGTCCTGGCTGAACACACAGATATCCATCAGTCTCTGCTTCCTGAGTGCCGGAATTAATGCCATAGACCACCCTGCCAGACAAAAAGGTACATTCTTATTATCAAGTGCTCTGTTGAATCTAAGGAAAGCCTGTATGAACAAATCTTGTTAATTGAACTTAGCTTCCTAGTCACCTCTCTACACAATTAAGGACCCTATTGTCTTTAAAATAATTTCGTTTCTGCCAATATTGGTTACAATATTGAGACCCTGCCCCAAAATCACTAACACATAGAGTTACTTGTGCCAGCTCTTCCTAAAGCAACTAAAGCCAAGAGGTTATCAAGAAATTATTCTTATGGACACAAAATGAATGCCTTCTAATTTTGGCTTCTACTTTGTTTTGTTTTGTTTTGTTTTTTTGAGACAGGGTCTCATGTAGCTTATGCTGGCCTCAAATCTACTATGTACCCAAGTGTTGACTTTGAATCTCTGATCCTTCTGCCTCCACCTCTCAAGTGCTGGAGTACCAGTGCATGCTACCACTTACAGCTTATGTGATGCTAGGGGAAAACCCAGGCATAGAATGCATCCTGGGAAACCATTCTGCCACTGAGCTACACCCCTCCTGCTTCTGTTAATGGTGTTTGTTTCTGACACAGACATACTTCTGAAAATTTCCCACCAAATTCCTCAAAATTAGAGTCTGGAAACAAAAGCCAGGCAGTGATGGTGTAAGCCTTTAAACCCAGACTCAGGAGGCAGAGGCAGGAGGATCTCTGTGAGTTTGAAGGCAGCCTAATGTACAGAGCTAGTTTCAGGACATTAAGGGGGTGCACAAAGAAGCTATATCTCAAAAAAACTAAACAAAAAACAAAGAGGGAAAGAGAACAAATCAATCAATGGGGACGTCTTCCTGTTCTGGCAAGAGGAAAGATATTTCAAAACAAACATTTGTGCCTTTCTTTTAGCTACCAGATTGTTGAAAAGATGTCCCTAAGGACTTAGAAATTTCCCAGGGATCTCCTGTTGGGAGTAGGAAAAGCCTGGCTGCCAACCAAAAGTCGAGCTTGTCTTCCAGGAAGGGATTTCTGTCTGTACTGACTGAGGCAGGATAGAAAAATGGAAAATTGTACAGTGTGGTGGTATCCACCTTTACTCCTGGTACTGAGGGCTGAGGTAGGCAGATCTCTGAACTTAAGGCCAGCTGGGTCTACAGAGTGAGCTCCAGACAACCCATAGCTACACAGAGAAACACTGCTCTGGAAATCTACCCCACTTCCCAACAACAACAACAAAAAAAAAAAAAAAAAAAGGAAAAAAAGGAGAGAGAAGAAGAAGAAGGAAAAGGAAGAAGAGGAGGAAGAGGAGGAGGAGGAAGAGGAGAAGGAGAGAGAAGGAGAATGATGCTTGGCAGGGTAGTCACACTTACCACAGGTCAACTTCTGAAGGTGGTAGGCCCTAGAGACACAGTGGAGACACAGTGTGTGTGTCTTATTTCGACACTTTCCAAAGAATGCCATTTCTTTTGTCATCTTGTTTCTACTGACAAGGCCAAAGAGACCGGAAGAGAACTGTTTTGAACTTTCTATGTAGACCAGATTGGCCTTGAACTCAGAGATCCACCTGGCTCTCTCTAGTGCTGAGATGAAAGTCGAGAGCTACAATGCCTGGTTAACTTCTAAACTTACTGTAAGCTACATCTTAGATCAATGCTAAAGAGGGAAGGAGGATTCTTAGCAACTTCTGGAGCCACCAAAATCCAGTATCTTTTTATTGTGAAGAAACCTGATTGCCAAATCAAGCAAGGTGGTTATTGTTTTTATTCCCAGTACTGGGGAGGCAGAGGCAGACATCTGTTGAGAGATAGTTTTGTGCACTGGCTGCTCTTCCAGAGGTCATGAGTTCAATTCCCAGCAACCATATAGTGGCTCACAACCATCTGTAATGGAATGTCCTCTTCTTGTTTATCTGAAGACAATGACAAGTGACAGTGTAGTAACATACATAAAAAAATGAATAAATAAATCTTTAAAAAGAAAAGAAAACTGTAACTGGAGAGCCAAAGGACCTAACACACTTTTCTGGCACCCAAGTGGTACACAGACATACAGGCAGGTAAAACATCCATACACATAAGAAAGAAAGAGAGAGATAGACAGACAAAGAATCCTAACTGGCCTGGTGCCAGAAGCCTTTAATCCTAGCTCTCAAGAGGCAGGTACAGTTGGATCTCTGTAAGTTCAGACAAGCCTGTTCTATACAGAGAAACCCTGTCCTGAGGAGGGGGAAGGGGGACCTAATTGCACGTGTATGGTAGCTGTAGTTGTTACAACCTCTTGTAGCTGCTGTAACCCCAGAATGGTGTCCTGGGGACAGTCAAGAATTAAAGACCCAGCCCAACCAGCTTGTCTATTAAAGAGAAAACCGCAAAGGGTTCCAAGACAGGATGCCTACCATTCAAGTGGCAGCGACTATGTGCTTTTAAATGGTTACAGAAGAAGGAAATCAATAGCAGGGCAGGAATAAATGGTGTCCTGTTAACTTTCTGTGCACAAGATGACTGATTGCTTTCTTCACTTGGCACCAGAACTCTGTCATAAACCACTATAATTACCGAAAAGTCATCAAGAAGGCCCTTGGTCTGTGAAGCAACTACAAGCATAGGCACTTTGATCTGTGAAACATAAGCAATTGATGTCAGGAGAGTTTATCCAGATAACTGGGTCTCCAGAAAGAATCTTACTAGGGCCAGTTCCTAGTTGCCTGCCAAACTTCCGTTTCCAACCTAAACACTCCCTTGGGAAGCTCACACTTTTGCTCTCCAATGTGATTTTCTTTTTCTCTGGACATCTTGTTTTGCTTATTTTGTTTCCGTTTTATTTTTAGATTATTTTATTTTATGTGTATGAGTACTTTGCCTACATGTGTATGTACACCACCACATATATGCCCGGTGCCCAAGGAGATCAGAAGATGGCACTAGATTCCCACAACCAGAGATACCAATGATTGTAAGCAGTTATGTAGGTGCTGGGAGCAAAATCTGGGTCCTCAGCAAAAGCACGAAGAGCCTTAACCACTGAGCCGTCTCTCCAGCCCCCACCTTTCTATTTTTAATAAGTCCAGCTTTGTTTCATACTAGCTTATCCTGGGATTCTTTTCTGTAGTAAACCCTTAAATCCCAGTTTGGCCTGAACGGAGGTCGTTAAGGGGAAGGAGAACTCTTTATGCATGAGGGGAGATGCGGAGTGGAGCGGTGTCTCTGTCCCTATTTCAGGGAACATAGAACTTGTCTGACCATCCTGCAACGGAGTCTGTAGGCTCTACCAACTGAGCATCCCCAGCCTCAATTTCAATTCTTAAAATCGGGGTGGAGAGAAATGGCTTAGTGGTTAAGAACACTATGCCGGGCAGTCGTGTCGCACGCCTTTAATCACAGAATTTGAGAGGCAGAGGCAGGAGGATTTCTGAGTTCGAGGCCAGCCTGGCCTCTTCAGAGTGACCACTCTGAATGAGTTCCAGGACAGCCAGGGCTACACAGAGAAACCCTGCCTCTAAAAACCAAAAAAAAAAAAAAAAAAAAAAAAAAAAGCACTGGCTGCTGGAGTTGAATCCCCAGCACCCATGTGATGGCTCACAAACATCTATGTAGGGATCTAATGCCTTCTTCTGGCATATGTGTGTACAACATTCATACATTAAATAAATAATTTTTTAAAATCTTTCATTTTTAAAATTAAATTAATTTCAGGGCTGGCTAGACAACCTGCATTCCATCCCTAGGACCTACTCACCCACAGGATTAAAGGAGAGAACTGACTTCTGAAACTATACTCAAATCTTGAACACACACACACTCACACTCACACATACATACACACACTCTCTCACACACACACTCTCACACATACACATATACACACACACTCTCACACACATACACACACACTCACACACATATACACACACACTCACACACACACACTCTCTCTCACACACACACACTCACACACATACATACACACACACTCACACACATACACACTCACACACATACATACACTCACACACACACACACACACACACACACACCCAGCACCCTAGGCCAGCTCTAGCAACTATGTCAAGGTTACAGTTCTGAAAGCTAATGTGGAGCGGCAGAAACATGGCCTGGGAGTAAGTGCCAGCTCAGCTAACAGACGCAGTTAGAAAGTGAGCAAGTGGGCTAGGAAGGAGGTGTGCTCGCTTGGCATGCAGGATCCTTTCTAAACTAGGAGGCAGGAGGAAGGCCTTGAGAGTCAAGCAATCCTCAGTGCATTCTGAAAATATTATTATCTTTTGGCAGTTGATTCTGGCCCTAAGAGGACTGTAGTCAGGTCCAAAGGTCAAGGAAACACTCTGCTCCAGTGTCTTCAGTTCTCTGTTTTATTTGCTGGCACTTCCTGCTTAGGCTACTCTGGCTGTCTGAATGAGAACAGCACAGCTTAGGTTTTCAGAGGCTCATATTCAACTCAGTCCAGAAACTGTCAGGACCAAATTTAAGAAAAATCTGGTGGCACCTTTCATCCCAATACTCAGGATGCAGAGGCAGGTGGAGAAAATTTGAGACTAGCCTGATGGACATAGGGAGGTCCAGTCCAGGCAGGGCTACATAGTGAGACTCTGTCCCAAACAAACAAAACCCAGAAAGAATACAGATAGTCAAAAGAAAGAAAGAAAGGAAGGAAGTTTGTACTCTTTCTGATCCATGAGTGTGTGTGTGGGAGGTTATAAATAAAGTTTTATTTAGTTATTTATCATTTGTATGTGTACATGTGTATGATGGGGCATATGCTATGGCACTTGTGTAAATTAAGATAAGAGGACAACTTTGTGGGGAATTTATTCTCTCCTACATTTATGTGGGTTCCAAGGATTATACCACAAGTGCTTCAGCCAAGTATGTATGTGAATATGTATATGAAAATGTATAGAGTATACATATGTGTGTATATATGTATATGTGTATATGTGTCTCTATATGTACACATATAATTAAGCTTTATTAACTTTTTAAAATTATTACTACTGTTACTTGGTTTTTGAGACAGGGTTTCTTTGTATAGCCCTGGCTGTCCTAGCACTAACTCAGTAGATCAGGCTGGCCTCAAACTCACAGAGATTCCCCCTGCCTCCAGAGTGCTTGGATTAATGATATGAACTGCCTCATCTGGCTTGTTTTTGCTTTTGTTTGAGACAGAGTCTTATTGTGTATCTCTTACTGGCTTGGAGCTCACTATGTAGACAAGCCTGGTCTCCAACTAACATATATCAATCTGCCTCTGCTTCCTGAGTGCTGAGGTTAAAGGTATGGGGGATTTTTTTTTAAGATTTAATAACTTAATTTATATATATGAGTACACTGTAGCTATCTTCAAATACATCAGAAGAAGGCATCGGATCCCATTACAGATGGTTGTGAGCCACCATGTGGTTGCTGGAAATTGAGCTCAGGACCTCTGGAAGAGCAGTCAGTGCTCTTAACCACTGAGCCATCTCTCCAGGCCTGGGGGATGTTTTTTGAGACAGAGTTTTACTGTGTAGTCCTAGCTATCCTTAAATTCTCTCTGTTGACCAGGCTGGCCTTGAATTTACAGAGTTCTGCCTGTCTCTACCTCTCAAGTTCTGGAATTAAAGGTGTGCACCACTGCCATCCGGTTGAGGTGTCCTTTTAAAAATTGCATTTAAACTTTTTACTTTGTGTATATATGTACATGTGTGTCAGGAGTTGGTTCTCTCCTTTTACAGAGTGTTTCCAGGGAACTAAACTCAGGTTGTCAGTCTTGGCAACTGGGGCTTTTTCTCCTGAACATCCACTGCCCCCTTTTTGATTAACTGTGTAGCAAGTACACACCATTAGCGGTTGATTTGTTCTAAGTCAGCCCAGATTCCCTTGGAGGAGTACAAGGCTGATACCATCAGATATTAAGTATACTCAGAGGTTCAAGAAGTGCCTGAGGGCAAGATTGAGCCAACAAAATTAGTCAATACTTCAGCAGGCAGAACTAAATGGGTTCCATACACAACAAAGGTGAAGACATGAAGGTGGGAGGAAGACATGTTGGGGGTGTCACGGGGAACAAGAGTGAACATGACCATGTATGCAGATATGAAACCACACTGGTGAGGTGGCTCAGAGTGGGTAAAGGTGCTTTCCCTGTAGGCCTGAAGACCTCAGTTTGATTTCCTAAAGCTTATTTAAAGGTGGAAGGAGAGAACCAACTGTACAAGATGCCCTCTGACCTCCACACCCATGCACTGGCAAATGTGCACCTCCCACACACATACACTTCCACAATGATTAAAAAAAACTCTTAAAATGAGTAAGAAACAAATGAGGCAACTGGAGAGACGGCTCAGTGGTTAATGGCATTGAACTGCTCTTCCAGAGATCCTGAGTTCATTCCTAGCAACCACAGGGTGGCTCACAACCATCTGTAATGGGATCTAACACCCACTTCTGGTGTGTCTGAAGACAGCTACCAGTGTACTCATATACATAAAGTAAATAAATATTGGGAAGGAAGGAAGGAAGGAAGGAAGGAAGGAAGGAAGGAAGGAAGGAAAGGAATAGGGGCTGAAGAGATGACTCATGGGTTAAGAGCCCTGGCTGCTCTTCCAGAGGACCCAAGTTCAATTGCCAAAACCCATATGGTAGCTCAAAACTGTCTGTAACTTCAGTTCCTGGGGATCTGGCACCCTCATACAGATGTACATGCAGGCAAACCACAATACCCATACAAATAAAAAAAAAAAAGAAGTATCTGATCCCAAATATACACAGAGAAGAATCCGGGATACAGCAAGAAAAGCAAACATCATGAGTCAGACGGCTGCCCACCTGACTAGAGAAGCAAGCCTGAACTCTGCTACGAACAACTATGTTTTCTCCCCCACTGCTTTCTCCTTATATAATCTACTGGCATGAACATAGAAGGCGATTTTTGTTTGTTTGGCAAGGTGTTTAGTTTGGTGTGTGTTTGGTGTTTGGTATGGATGTATGTATTCCTTTGCCAAAACATATGTGTGTGTAGAGGCCAGAGATCAACGTAGGATGGCATTCTTCAGTCATGTTTCTGCCTTATTGTTTCATTTTTTTTTAAATCAATGAAAGGGTTGGAGAGATGGCTCAGAGGTTAAGAGCACTGACTGTTCTTTCAGAGGTTCTGAGTTCAATTCCCAGCAACCACATGGTGGCTGAAAAACCATCTGTAATGGGATCCAAAGCCCTCTTCTGATGTGTCTCAAGACAGCTACAGTGTACTCATATATATAAAGTAAATAAATAGTTGTAGAAAAAAATCAATGAAAGTATAGAATATCCATGAACAATACATTTATTTGTTTGTTTGTTTGTTTATTATGAATACACTGCAGCTGTCTTCAGACACACCTGAAGAGGGCATCGGATCCCATCACAGATGGTTGTGAGCCACCATGTGGTTGCTCAGAATTGAACTCAGGACCTCTGGAAGAGCAGTCAGTGCTCTTAACCACTGAGCCATCTATCCCTCCAGCCCCCACCTTATTATTTTTGAGATAGTCTTTCACTAGATTTGGAGCTGACTGATTGGCTAGACTAGCTGTCCAGGAAACTTCACAGATACTCTTGTCTTCACTTTATAGACCAAGATGGCTTTGAACTTACAGAGACCTGCCTTATCGGATTAAAGGCACTCACCACCAAGCCTGGTCCCTGTTGTTTATTTTATTGAGATAAAGTCTCACTTAGCTGAGATTGGCCTGGAACTTCAGATCTTTTTGCATCTACGTCTCAAGTTCTAGAATTAGAGGCTTACATCACCATTAGGAATATAGAAATGAGTATGGAGCTGAGAGGAAGTCTTGCAGATGGCACAAGTCATGTTCCTGTTTACACAGCCTGGAAAACTGTTGTAAAACCAGCCTTCATGACAAAGCCAGTTTAGAAAAACAACAAAATGTCTTAATTCTGGAATTACAAATTTTATTAACAGAGAGTTAGCCATGAGTTCAGTTATGGGACCTAGAGTGGTTTCAAAATCAAGTTAGATATGAAGTCATTAAGAAAACTGTAGCTGTACCTCTGTAGCTATGTCTCTGGACTATGAAAATACTCTTTTGTGGTTTATGTCCTTGGGGTTGCAGATAGTTGTTTTGGCTCCATCATAAACTTGTTGCTCTTCCAGGGGACCCAGGTTCAATTCTCATCCACATTGCAGCTCACAACTGTCTGTAATTCAGGTACCAGGGCATCTCCACTGGTGCACTAAAGGGTCTGCAAAAAGCCTTCCTCCCTGTCCTCCCTTTGTCAGCTACCTAGAGAATCATGACTTAAAATACCTTAGAAGAAAGATCTAGGCCGGGCAGTGGTGGTGCATACCGCTAGTCCTAGCACTTAGGAGGCGGGGGCAGTTGGATTTCTGAGTTCAAGGCCAACAGTTCCAAAACAACCAGGACTATACAGAGAAAACCCACCTTGAAAAAACAGAGACAGAGCAGATCCAATCCTCCATGATTTAGGAGGAAAAAAAATGCAGTTATTAACCCATAAATATGTCACCTACATCATAAATATTTACTTTTTTAAAAGCCACAATTCAGCATTCATTGTGCTACTATCCCTAATTTGGGGCAGCCTACCCCCTCTCTTTGGAATGCTTGCTTGGATTTGTTGCCTGCATCTCTCAACTGAATTCTCTCCATAAGACAATAACTGAGAGAACCCTGTAACACCACCATGCCCAATTTTACCAAGCCTGACAAAAGTACCCTCCCCCCATAAAAATTTATTTTCTGGAAGAAATATTTTTTTAAAAAAATTGTTATTTGTCTATACGTGTGTGTGTGTGTGTGCATGTGGGTGTGTGAAGACAGCTACAGTGTACTCATACTCATATTTTTAAAAAAAGAAAGAAGAAAGAAATTTGAAAGAAAAAACTCTCACTTTTTTGAGATATTTTGGGATCAAAGGAAACAGTGAAGAGCATTGAAAGGAACTGAGTGTAGTAGTTATTACTTATTGTTATTGAGGAGACTCCTGTAAAGACATCTGGGGTAGAATTGTCACCTCCCTTCTCCCACTCTATCCCTTGAAAGCGCAGCTTAGCCCAGCATAGTCAGGATGATGGGGAATGCAGCACTCCAGAGCTAGGTTACACTTTCCCCTCCTTTTACATGAATGCACACAGGCAGGCAGGCACACTCACACATGTAAATATTCACATACCTCTGTGTGGAGCGCCAGCTGTGGGCAGAGAAGATATATTAGGGAAGATAGGGAAGGAATCAGACAGGAAGATCAGTGCTGAAGTGAGGCTGCGGAAAGAGGACTGCAGCCCGCTAAAACTACTGGGCTGTGCTGGAAGGTGGGGAGGAAGGAGAGGGAGTCATATGGACAGAGCTGGCAAGGCAAGGGGAAAAAAACCGCAGAAGGAAGCAGACGGCCGGAGTCATGTGGCAGTACTGATTTCTTCTGTTAACTTCATTTCCTGATTTTACAGACTTCTATTGCGAATGTCAGCCACAAATGATGCTCTGTTAGAAGTGGGTAGAAGTGATTAACTTAGTCAGGCAATGTGGCCCCTGCCCATAAATTCAAGAGCACTGTAAATTTGGGTTTTTTGGTTTTTTTTTTTTTTTTTTTTTTGGTTTTTTGGTTTTTGAGACAGGGTTTCTCTGTGTAGTCCTGGCTGTCCTGGAACCCGCTCTGTAGACCAGGCTGGCCTCGAACTCAGAAATCCGCCTGCCTCTGCCTCCCAAGTGCTGGGATTAAAGGCGTGCGCCACCACCGCCCGGCAAGCATTGTAAATTTAAGGCCAGCCTGGGATAAATAGAAAGATCCTACCTTTTAAAAGAAATGCTGGAGCCCGGCATGGTGGTACACTTAGGAGGCAGAGGCAGGCAGATCTCTGTGAGTTTGAGGTCAGCCTGATCTGCAGAGTGAGTCCAGGACAGCCGGGGTTCTGTTATACACAGAAAACAAACAAACAAACCAACAAACAAAACCCACAAAAATCTAAGAGCAAAACTGAGTTTGATCCTCAGTACCATATACATAAAAGCACAATTTACTCATGCATTTGACAGATACTTAATAACTTAATACTTAATAACATGGTAAAAGCTTTCTGAAAGGATAAACAAGTGTCACTCAGGGAGCCGAGAAGCAGCAGCAATCTAGGCTGAAGAACTGACATATGCCAAATTGTGAAAGAATAAGCAGGGTCCTACATCCCAGCGCATTCTACACCTGTTGAATAAGGCAGGAGTGAGGCTGGGCTGTGGCTTGGTTGCAGACTGCAGCCTAGCATACATGAAGCCCTGGGTTCAAACTTGATACTGAATAAACGTGTATGTGTTCAGTGCTATATCCCTATAAAAACCAACTTCATAGTAAGTTCCAACCGAGCCTGGAGTATAGGAGGTCATGTTGCAAAAGAAGAAAGAAAGGAAAGAAGGAAGGAAGGAAGGAAGGAAGGAAGGAAGGAAGGAAGGAAGGAAGGAAAGGAGGAAAGGACTGAAAGGACTGGAGAGATGGTTTAGTGGTAAGAGCACTGTGTTTTTCCAGAGGATCCAAGTTCAATTCTCAGCACCCACATGGGGGCTGTGACCCATCTGTAACTGCATTCCAGAGTATCAGATGTCCTCTTCTGGCCTTCAGGGACAATGCATACTTGTACATTATATACAGACATACATGTAGGCAAGACGAATGACAATATGAGTAAAATAAAAATAAATAAATTTTTTAAAACAGAGGACATAGCCCCTGGAGAAGGTGTCACATGCTTTTAATCCCAGCACCCAGGAGGCAGAGGCAGGCAGATCTCTGAGTTCAAGGCCAGCCTGGTCTACAGAGTAAGTTCCATAACAGTCAGAACTACACAGAAAAACTCTTGTCTCAAAAAAAAAAAAAAAAAAGACCAATCAACTAAACAAACAAACAAACAAACCACAGGTGACTAGAACATGACTCTCTCTGAAGACGAAAGGATTTTAGGGGAAAAATTAAGTAAATACAATAAAAAAGGAGATTGGGAAGATAGCTCAATAACAGAAGGTTCCTAACATCCCATTCTAGACTCTATATGAACACATATGGGAGTATGAGATGGCTCAGTGACTAAGAACCCTGGATGCTCTTCCAAAGGATCCAGGTTTGGTTCTTAACATCTACATGGTGGCTCACAACCATCTGTAACTCTAGTCCCAAGTCCTCTCCTGATTTTTTTTTTTTTTTTTTTTTTTTTTTTTTTTTTTTTTTTTGGTTTTTCGAGACAGCCAGGGCTATACAGAGAAACCCTGTCTCGAAAAACCAAAAAAAAAAAAAAAAAAAAAAAAAAAAGAAAAAAAAAAAGAAAAAAAGAAACAGTAGAATAGTGAGAGATATTTGCTCGTACTTCTGGGGTTGAGCAAAGGCCTTAGGGGCTTACTGGTGTTAAACAGGCACTAACATGTTTTTTTGTGTGTGTGTATGTGGGTTTTTTTTTTTTAACTTTCTATTTTGAGACCAGCTCCCTAAGTTCAGCTGGCTTGACCTTGTAATGCTCCTGCCTCAGTCTCCCTAATAGTTAGGATTTCAGGGCTTTACCAGGCTCAGCTATTACTTTGTTTAGAAGAGAGGAAACATGCATAAATGTTCCTAAGAAGGAAACTGGAAAATAAATTATTATTCATCTATACTAAAAAAGGCCATACAGTCAAGAAAAAGATAAATCTCTAAGTGTTGTTATAGAATACTATCTGTGATATGTTAAGCGGAGAGGGGAAAAAGAAAACATTCAGCTATGGTTACCAAAGGTGGGCTTGGTATTAGTTATAGTCAGTTTATTCAGCTCCAAGGATCAAAGTCCAGGAACTATAGAAGGCCGGGGTGCTAGTTCCTGCCCCTGGACAGACATTGTGCAACTTGCAGGAGGAGGTTGGCCTTTGCCTGGGTGGGTGTGGGGATTTCTTCTTCAGCTCTGTCTCAATCAGGACTGAGCCCGGCAGCCTGCGTTTCCTTATCTAGACAGAATGTGGGTGAAAGTTAAAGCTGCAGCTATTATTAATAACATGTTCCCTACTTCACTAGGATGAGAGAGTGAGATGCGTTGGTGCTGAGCCTTGAGATTCTTGAGTCTTTTTCTTCTTCTTCTATTATTATTTTATTGACAGAAATCTAGCAGAGGAACTGTAGCTACAAAGCTAGTCTTTCAGTTAAAGGCCAATGACAACCAAGTTGCTTAGTTTGGCTGTGTTCTTGTCCAATTGTAGAGAGATATTTGAGTTCATTTCATGAAATTTCAGATATCCAAGAACTGAGGCACTGGGCATTTGATAAACATTGATTAAGTTTCATATAAGTCTGGGCTTACTGTGAGAACTTAGGGACCCAACTAGCTCCTTCATTAATCTTTTGGGACCTGAGTATTGGACAGACATTATTACTTGAATGGCCAATTAGTAGGTAATTAGAGCTCTGGAACTCCGTGGTCAGGTGCTGCCTAGAAACCCTCTAGAGAATGAAACAGTTAATTCAAGGGATAGAGGTGGCTTGTGGTGGCACAACGTGAAACCTAGCCCTAGGTAGGCTCAGGCAGGACAAACATGAGTTAGACTGAAGCCTGGGCTATATAGTAAGCCTCTATCTAAAGGAAAAAACAAAGGGAGAGAGGGAAGATCTAGCCTGTAACTCCTCTTTATCAAAAACATTCTTCACTGAAATTCCCACACTGGGGTTTGGGGATGTATGTCAGTAGTAATAGTGTGTGTTTAGCATGCCTGTAAACACACATATACTCAAATTCCTACATACTGAATTATCCCACCTATAATACTCTTAAATCACTGTGTCCTCTGTTTTGTTTTGTTTTGTTTTGTTCCTGGAGAAGTAAAGAGGGTACAGAAGTCACAGGTTATCAAATCTAGGTAAAGTTCTATTTGGACCATTGTCATGTGGGTAGCTAAGCAGCTCACACTTCTCTGCTCCTTGGTATAAAAGAAAGTAGTAATAAATGTTATATATATTGCCTGGCTAGAATATAAGAGGAGAGTGACTTTCTTGGTTCTAGATAGGTGCTCTATCAATGATAGAAATACACACAGGAACAGTATATACAGAAAAAGCACACACAAAAAGACAGACAGTTGGAAAGAGAACCCCTCCCCACTACCATCCCTTCCCCCCAAAAAAATCAGACTGGGAAAGGAAGAATTGCCAAGAAAGCTGTTTCAAAACTAGTAACTCTTTTTTTTTTGTTTTGGTTTTTCGAGACAGGGTTTCTCTGTATAGTCTTGGCTGTCCTGGAACTCACTCTGTAGACCAGGCTGGTCTCGAATTCAGAAATCTACCTGCCTCTGCCTCCCAAGTGCTGGGATTAAAGGCATGCGCCACCACTGCCTGGCTAAAACTAGTAACTCTTAACTATAAATTCATCTTTTAAAAAATGGTAATCTTTTCTCTATCCTGGCTAGTATCCAAATAAATGAGGCAAGTACTCTAAGATTTATTTGATAAGCATTTATTAACCTAGTCTACCCCTCTAAGGTACTCTACCTATCTCCCAGACAAAATCCCTGTGATGCTTGCATTTTTAGTATTGATATGCTTCTGTCGGCTTCAGGTATTTTTCCATAGTATCTCTCCAGGCCCCTTCCCCCTGGCAACCCTTCTCCTCCTCCAGTCTCTCTGTCTCTCCTTTTCTCAATGGAATGGGAAGTCCAGCCCTATTTTCTCTTCTGCCCAGCCATTAGTTGATCAGCTTTTATTGACAAATAGGAGAATAAATGGGGAGCAATGTTTACACAAATTTGAAGCAGGAGATACTTAGAATAAGCATTACAATGCCCTGCCAGGATTGCAACCAGATAAGCTGGCAGAGAAATCAGCATTTGAATAATACAAGGATAATCTTCACATAGTACACACACACACACACACACACACACACACACACACACAAATTGTGCCTACACTTAGCTCTGTTTTTATAAACAAGCAAGAGTTAGGCCATCGCCGGGCGGTGGTGGCGCACGCCTTTAATCCCAGCACTTGGGAGGCAGAGGCAGGAGGATTTCTGAGTTCGAGGCCAGCCTGGTCTACAGAGTGAGTTCCAGGACAGCCAAGGCTATACAGAAAAACTCTGTCTCGAAAAAACCAAAAAAAAAAAAAAAAAAAAAAAAAAAAAAAAACTAAAAAAAAAAAAAAAGAGTTAGGCCATCAGTGAACAGGATGTGGCACAGCAGAGTGATCTGATCTGCAGCTTCATAATGCACTGGGGTAATTCGAACAGTCCTCACAGCTGGAGCAGCATAAGGTGTGCAAGAGGGACAAGAGCAAAGGGTCAGAAGGTAAAGGCCTTGTGTATCAAGCTAGGAAGGAAGGCTGAACTTGATGTCAAAACAAATGCCACAGGCAGCAGCAGGGATTTGAAAATCATGTCACATGTGTGTAGTTGGGACAACAGAATATTTACTATAAGTCCAGCTTCAGTGATGTGCACAGTTTTGTGTGTATGTGTGTATTGTTCAAACTAGAAAGGACGCAACTCCTGGCTCATGAACCATAGATAATGAGCCGTGGCTGGCCTGCTATTTCAACCAGGCTGGCCTCAAACTCACAGAGATCTGCCTGCCTCTGCTTCCTGAGTGCTGGGATTAATGAAACCTCTCTTAGCCACTTTTTCAAGTGTCCAAGCCATTCCCCCATATGAGACGATTCTGCTTTGAACTCTTTTTGGTTTTACTGGTCTCAGATTAGTTTTCATTTGTCGGTCTTGTCATTCCTTAGGGGAAATGGAAGGAGAGGATGTAAAGAAGCCTCTAGATTTACCATGTGTATTCTGCTGAGAAAACATGACTGAGTGCTTTAAGGGAGGTGAGATCACTGATGGTGGTTAGAGGTGTGGTGGGACTAAGGATGAATCACTGAGGCATTCTTGCTCACAGCTAAAGTTTTCCTTTCCCAATGTATGTTTTCTCAGTCCTTTGTGACATTTTCATCCCCAGTCACATCTGCCAAATGGCAAAGCCACTATGACTTTCTTCTGTTTGAGACAAAGTTTCTCTACAGAGCCCTGGCTGTCCTGGAATTCACTATGTAAACCAGGCTGGCCTTGAACTCACAGAAACCTGCCTGCCTCTGCCTCCCTAGGGATGGGATTACAGGTGTACACCCCCATACCTGACTGTGGCTTTGTCTAAAAAGCAAGCCAAAGATGGTGTGCATCTAGTCCCAATTCATCAATCTTTTTATTTCTTCTTTTCCTCTTCTTCTTTTTCTTTCCAAGACAGGGTTTCTCTGTGTAGACCAGGCTGTCCTGGAACTCACTCTGTAGACAAGGCTGGCCTCAAGCTCAGAGAACTGCCTGTCCCTGCCACCTAAGTGCCAGGACTAAAGGTGTGCACTACCACCGTTTGGCTCATTATTCTTTTCATTGAAATGTTTTGAGAAGAAAGGACCCCTTTACTGGGAATTTGTAGCAAGGACAAAGGACTGGAAATACAGTGCATAAAAGGATATTTCCCCCTGTTTCTTGATGACAAAACTAACCCTGCCAATGAGGTCAAACAGGTTGGAGATAGCACAGGCTGGGAGTCCACCAGCCACTTATATCGTTTCCCTAGTGGTCTCAACCTAGGATGACTTTGTAACAGGTATACTACTAGAATTTAGAGGGCAGAGACCAAGATGTTACTAAATTTCTTATTATGCACAGGACAGGCCCTAACCCCTTAATAAGGAATTATAGGACTTTAAGTGTCAGTAGTGCCAAGACTGAGAAATAATAAAAACAATATTTTTACTCATAAAGATGTGGGGGGGGGTGTTGGGTTTTTTGTTTTGTTTTGTTTTGTTTTGTTTTTTTGGTTTTTTTTTGGTTTGGTTTTTCGAGACAGAGTTTCTCTGTGTAGTCCTGGCTGTCCTGGAACTCACTCTGTAGACCAGGCTAGCCTCGAACTCAGAAATCCACCTGCCTCTGCCTCCCAAGTGCTGGGAAAGATGTGGCTTTGAAACCTGAGCCTTAACTGCTTCTAGTGCATAGATGAATGTTTTGTTTTATTTTTATATGTGCATTGGTGTTTGACCTGCATGTATGTCTGTGTGAGAGTATTAGACTCCCTAGAACTGGAGTTACAGACAGTTGTCAGCTGCCATGTGGTTGCTGGGAATTGAAGCTCTGTCCTTTGGAAGAACAGCCAGTGCTCTTAATTGCTGAGACAACTCTTCAGCATGCACAGATGAAATTTAATACCAACTTAAAAAAAAATTAGATCCTAGGGTTAGGAATTTCACACTGTGGTAGATACTTGCCTAGCAGTACATGGCCTTGGGTTCGAATCTCAGCTCCAAAAACAGTCTCATAGTTCCCTTGGCTAACTTGGAACTCACCATGTAAATCAAATTGGTGTCAACATTGCAATAATTGCCTGTTTTTTGCCTTTGCCTCTGAGTGCCAGGATTACAGGAATGTGCCGCCATGCCTAGCTTTAACAGAGACATATTCTGAATCACCAGGATTACCTCATAAAAGAATCCTCTGCGGTCTGGTTTCCATGATTTCTTTTGTATTTGTTGTTACAATTAAAGAAACCATTTAGTTTTAATAGTATGTTGGTTTAATGGTATATTAATATTATATTATTTTTAATGGTGTATACATCTAGGGTAGGTTGTCATTAGGCTGGCAAAGTTTAATATAAAAACATTGGCTGACTTGAGTTCTGCCTTCTGCAGAATTGTTGAACATTAATGGAGCTGCCTTGCCAGTTACACTTAGGTAGCTATGAAGGAGGAACAATGGCTTTTCATGAGTCAGATAATTGTCTATCATAACAAATTAGGCCCAAGGCAACAACTGACAAAGAACACTTTGATTAACGATTCTATGCTCCTTTCCAGAGACTAAAGAAATAAAAAGGGTAGAACTGAGTCACCATCCAAGGGTGTAGTCAGGATAGGAGCCTGACTCCAGCAACCAGCAATGCTTTTAATACACAGCATCCCTTCAGGAAGCTCAACTTGTATGTCTCTACTCACGTTTCCACCCTGATTTTTTGTTTGTTTGGTTGTTTTTTTTTTTTTTTTTTTTTTAAAATAAAAGCCACATTTAGAGACTGGAGAACTGGCTCAAGGGTTAAGAGCACTTGTTCTTCCAGAGAACTTAAGTTCAGTTCCCAGTACTTACAAGATGGCTCACAACTGTCTATAACTGCAGTTCTTGAAGATACAAACACCTTTTCTTACCTCTTTGGACACTAGACATGCACATAGTACACATACATACATGCAAGCAAGACACTCATACATGGTTAAATAAACTAAATAAATCTTTAAATAAGAAAAAAAAAAAAAACAATCAGGTGGTGGCAGTGCACACCTTTAGTCCTAGGAGAGGCATGCAAATCTCTGAGTTCAAAGCCCTCCTGGTTTACAGGGAGAGTTTCAGGATATCTGTGTGAATAAGTACACGTGTGAATGTGCTTGTGGAGGCTAGAGACATTGTATGCCCTGGAGCTGGAGTTCCAGGTAGTTGTGAGCCATCTGACATAGGTGGCAGGAACAGAACTTAGGTCCTCTGCAACAGCAGCCAGCTCTCCTAACTGCCGAGTCAGTCCCTGACACTGCCTCTAGGTTCATGAACACGATTCACCTTCATTTATCTTCATGTTCTCTAATTTAGAATTTTATGTAAGTTTTTTTTGTTTTTGTTTTGTTTTTTTTTTTTGTTTTGTTTTTTTGTTTGTTTGTTTGTTTTTCGAGACAGGGTTTCTCTGTGTAGCCCTGGCTGTCCTGGAACTCAGTCTGTAGACCAGGCTGGCCTTGAACTCAGAAATCCACCTGCCTCTGCCTCCCAAGTGCTGGGATTAAAGGCGTGAGTTTCAGGACAGCCCTGTCTTGAAAAACCAAAAAAAAAAAAAAAAAAAAAAAAAGTTTCCATATATATACATATATATATACACACACATACACATACACACACACACACACACACACACACACACACATATATATATGGAAACTTTTTACTTTTTTATAATATATTATATGGTACTATATACATACCTAGTGCCTTTGGAGGCCTGATGCTGTCAAATCTTCTAGAATTGGAATATGGGCTGTGGATATAGCTTGTTCTGTAGCTTCTGTCTACCTAGCTTATGGAAAATCGAGGTTTAATCTGTAGCATCGAAATATAAAATTAGGAAAGGTGTGAAATCTGTCCTGATAACTCACATCAGTAATCTCAGCATTTTGGAGCTTAAGTCATGGGAACTATCCTGAGTTCAAGCCTGTCTAGGCTACATAGTGAGACTCCTTTTTAAAAACAAAGACTAGGCACAATGGTTCAGCAGGTAAAGGAGCTTGAGGCCCAGCCTGATGACCTGAGTTCCATCCCCAGGAACCACAAGGTGGAAGGAGAAAATCGATGTGTGAAAGCTGTCCTCTGGGCCACCTTGCTCTCACAAGAAAAAAATGAATGATGACAACTCTTTATTCTCAGGGTGAGAGGAAAAAAGAAGACAAAGCAATAAGGCTTGGGAGAGATGGTTCAATGGGTAAAAGTGCTGGATGAACATGAAGACCTGGCTTTGGATTCCAGCAACATGGGGGTGGGGTGGTTGTAGCTGCGTAGATCTGTCTATAAAACCCCAGTGCTGTGTGAGACAAGAGCATCTCGCCAGCTTTGTTCGTGTTCTATGCTTCTTTATACAGATAAAACCAACATCTTCCTCTGGTCTCTGCTAAACTGTACAGGTAGCATGAACCTGGGGAAACACACTTGAGCATATACCACACATGAGCATACACATATCACACACACACCGAAAAGCAACTGAACAAAAAAAAAAAAACCTACTGTTGTCAAGAGAATTGATAAATGCATAAAGATTTAAAAGGCCAGATGCTCCAGCAGCATGACACAGCACTTCCCCATTTGTATCCTGGTTCAAGGGCCGTGGGAAGTAGTGGAGTTAACTCTTCCACTAACTGGAAGTGAGTAATGTGTAATAACCTCATGCCGAGAAGGAAAACGAAAATCATTACTGTTGTAAAGGATGATACATACCCAAAACTTCAGATACTAAGCTAGCATGACATAGCATTTCCCCTATTTTTTCTTATGTTACTAATAAGAGTTAAGAGAAGTCTTGAAAATAAAAGTGCTAGTGGTATTGTGTCATGTGCTCTTAATCTCAGCACTTGGAAGGCAGGGGCAGTTGGATCTATGAGTTTAAGGACAGCCTGGTCTAAGGAGTGAGTTCCTGGACACTCACTCTCAAAAAAAAAACAAAACAAACAAACAAAAAAACCACACGCATGCATGCACGCACACACGTATACACAGTCATTGTTCCTTATATGTGACCTTACATAAAATACAATCCTAATAAGCCTTATATTTCTTGTCTATACATGGAATAATTCTAACATCTTTTTTTGCGGGGGTGGGGGGTGGGGGGTGACAATTTGAGGTAAGGTTTCTCTGGGTAGCCCTGGTTGTTCTAGAACTCATTTTGTAGACCACGCTGGCCTCCACCTTAGAGATTTCACTTGTCTCTGTCTCCCAAGTGCTAGGATTAAAGGCATACATCACCAAGTTTGGCTAACTCTAGTATCTTAATGTAAATAACTAGTGTTCATTAGCATAACAGTTAAGTTTGCTGTGGTAGGTGTTTTGTGGCAAGAATCTCTTTTTATTTTTCAGGCTGTCTCAGCCTGAGTGCTAAGATTATTGCCATGCATCAGCAAACCTGGTCCATAATATCTGGTTCTTACTATAGAGATGTGAACTATTATTTCTGCTGTCACTTTTTCTTTTCTTTTTTTTTTTTTTTTTTTTAAGATTTATTTATTTATTTTATTTATATGAGTACACTGTGGTTTTCTTTAGAAAGACCAGAAGAGGGCATCAGATCCCATTACAGATGGTTGTGAGCCACCATGTGGTTGGTGGGAATTGAACTCAGGACCTTTGGAAGAGCAGTCAGTGCTCTTAACCACTGAGCCATCTCTCCAGCCCCTCTGCTGTCACTTTTTCATCTCCCTCATTTAAAGCCCAGAACTGCTTCAAGGCTATCTGTTCAAACCAGGAAAACCAATTCCCCTTTGTTGCTGCTGAGAGGATATAGCTGAAGACTCAGGTGAGTGTTACTTCCTGGAAAGCTGTCCCTAACCTTGGTTATGGAGTAGTCCCTTTAACAGTGTTACCAACTTTTCATTTGTCCCTTGAATTGACCATTATGCCGAAACAATAACCTCTACAGCCTAGAAAAAGTAAAATCTTTTAACTGTTGTGTTTCCATGTCTGCCTCACCCTTGTAGCATGGCTTTCTGGAGGACAAAATTTGGATTACGTCCATCTCTGGGTCCCTAAATCACACAAAGCATGCGATATAAAATGATAACTCTGAGCTTTGTACTCCCTCCCCCCCAAGGTCTCAATGTTGTCCTTGCTGTCCTGGAATTTGCTATGTAAACCAGGCTGGACTCAAAAACACAGAGATTATCCTGCACTTGCCATCAAGCCTGACCCCTCTTAAACTCTCTTGATTTTTTTTTTTTTTTTTTTTTTTGAGACAGGGTTTCTCTATGTAGCCCTGGCTGTCCTAGAACTCACATTGTAACATTGTAGACTAGGCTGGCGGTAAGCTCAGAGATCCACTAGTCTCTGCCTCTAGAGTGCTAAGGTGTGTGACATCATCACCTGGCTTGGAAAAACTCAGGAAATTGATCACAGAGCCCCAGTTTTTAAAACCACAAATCAGTTTAGTGACAAGCTCAGATTCAGAAAGATTTAAGAATAATCCAAGAAATGGATGCGAAATAGAAAAGCAGCATCCAGTAATCAGAGACCAATGGGGGCTGCCTGAGTGGTGAGGGTTACTTAAGATCAGACCAGAACAGGGTATTTTTGTTGTTGTTTTGTTCTCATTGATTTATTTCTTTTCATTTTATGTGCACTGTTGTTTTGCATGCAAGTATGTGTGAGGGTGTTGGGTCCTCTAGGACTGGATCTACAGACAGTTGTGAGCTGCCATGTGGAAAACGCGGGGAAATTGAGCCCTGGTCCTCTGGTAGAGCAGCCAGTGCTCATAACGGCTGAGCCAGCTTTCCAGCCCTAAAACAGGTTTTCGAGGCTGGGATGCAACTGAGAAATATTTGGGTGCACAGTTCCCTTGAACGTGGTTTAATTTTAGACGTGGCCTTCCATGGGCAGTAAAACAGACCCTTCCTCTAGTTTGGGTCTTGAGTGCACAGCACATAGGGGTCCTGGGAATAAAGAGAGGCATGGATTCCCCCGGGTATCCCTGATTAAAAGAGGAGATGGCTCAAACGGAAGTCCTTTTCCACCTCTGAGAACAGCATCAAAGAAAGTGTGAGCATTTCCTGAGACCCCCCACCCCCAACTCCAGGCCCATCCTGGGAAAGCGCTGAGTCATCCCCCGCCGGCCGGCCAGGGCAGGGCGGGGCTCAGCCAGGTCCCCCTCCTCCCGCACCCCTGGCCCGTGAGAGTCTCGCGAGAACTTTGTGGGCTATAAAAGCAGCTCCCCGACCGCGCTTTCGGAGGATCTCTTCCTGCGTTCACACGGTTGGTTCTATTCCTGAGACCTGTGGTTTCACTCTGGTGAGTGTGCGTGTACTGCCTGCCGCTGAGAAACGAGGCTCGCGCCGGTCACCAACTGGTTCCTTCTCCCTCAGGCCGGTCGCAGCCCCTCGGGGACGGTCACGGGCTGAAGCGGCCGGGCGAGGCCTGGTCCCGCGAGTGCTCGAGCGCTACTTGCATTCTTCACGTGGCCCTTAGTTCCCGGACCTGTTGGAACCCTTGGCTAACGTTGAGTTCCTCCTCTCCCGGTTCTCCGATAGAGGGCGTAGATGGCTTGATGGGACCGGTGGTTCTGAGCTCACAGCGCGCACTGGGCGTGTCATAGTGTTTTCTGAAGTGCTAGAGTGGGTGATGGCGAGAGTGGCAGGAACGTACCTCCAGCGTGGTTGGGGCGTGACCTCCTCTGGCGTTCTAGTCCGATTCCTCTGGAGAGGCCTCTCAGCGGCCAGAAATCAATTTTCCGGGATTGGTTGAGTATGGGAGTGCTGGGACACCTTGCAAAGCAAGTTTGATTAAAAAAAAGATGGCTTATGTTAGCGGGTACACCAGATAGGTTGTTGCTATGCTGCAGCATGTCCCTGAAAATGATACAGTTAAAAGTTTGGGATGGAAGATGTTTTTTTTTCTTGGAGTTTCTTTTGGTTATTGGTGTTAGGAACTAAGAAATTTGGAACTTGGATTCCAGCTTGCATATTCACACTGAGAGGTGTAAATTTTCTTTTCAATCTTGTTTTTATTATGGTTATGTCTACGTGTGTGGTCAGGTGGTTGTGGTTGTGAACCACCTTAAATGGGTGCAGGAAACAAAACCAGGGGTTTCCCCGAAAGGAGGAACGGTGTAGCCTCTTAATTGTTGAGCCATCGCTGCAGCTCCTAATGTACATCTTAACAGTTTATCTTGGTACTGACCTGTGTAAATAGTGCAGGAATCGGTTTCTTAGCAGTACATTGACTTTTTTGTATTTTTTTTAACATGGAGTTTCATGTAACTAGGGTTGTCCTTTAATTTGGCTAGCCTTGAACTCTTGATTCTTCAGCTTCTACTTCCCAAGTGTTGGGGCTACACTTATCCCAAACTCTTCCTGTAAAGTAACCCTCGTAATGTACCTCTGTTCCAGGTTCTTGGCCCAGAGATCAGAAATTTAAATTTTTCTTTTAAATGTTTATTTATGTGTGTGAGCCGTGTAGGAGTTTTCCATCTTTATTGAGATTCTGGAGATTGAACTAAGGTCATCAGACACATAGCCTCCCTGGTACAGAAACTTAGTCTTGCCTCAGTTCAGTATCCTGCCTCAGCATCCAGAGTGCTGGTATTTTATGCTCCACTGTCCCTGGTATAAATCTGAAGAAAATTTTAAGACAAGGTGTCAATAAATCTAGGTTAGCCTCAAACAAGTTATGAAGAGAAAACATCTGCTTAAACAGAATACCTAAAGTTTTGAAGCAATAAATGTCAATGTCCTGGCATTGATTTGTTTGGATTTTGTGTCTGTTCCATTTCCTTTCTGCTTCTCCCTAATGAATATGCAAAATAAAATGCCATTGCAAAAAAAATGGGTTTAGAAAGGGTGGGAGAACTGACCTATTTAGACACACTGTGGAACTGTTAGCAAGTGAAAACAAAGGCTGATTTTCAGTCTTGTTTTTACCCAGAAGTTGGAGCTTTTGGGTTGGAACCCTTAACTGTTAGCTTGTGCTTATATATAAACAGATGTATTTAAGGCCACTGGATCATTCATTCCCTGATTAAACTACATTAAATTCCTAGGTAGGTGAAAGCTGTTGCTTATTTAGAAGAACAGAGTTGTTTACATTTTTTGTGGTTGTCTTTTCCAGCTGATAGCAAGATGTCCTCAGGAAATGCAAAAATTGGGCATCCTGCTCCCAACTTCAAAGCTACAGCTGTTATGCCAGATGGACAATTCAAAGATATCAGCCTAAGTGATTACAAAGGTAAGATTAATTATATTGGGCAAGAGGCCACTTCACTTGTATTTATGTTGAAGTGAAGTCATGGTTAGGACAGTGATAAGGGTAGATAGATATCCTAGGTATGAGTCATTTCTAGAGAAAGTATGCTTTATTTTACCTTAACATTAATATGATTACCTTTTTACTGGCATTTACTTATTGGGGGAAATGTTGTATCCTGAGGTACCGGGGATTGAATTTGGTGCCTCAACACATGCTAACAACACTGTACCACAGAATCCTATCCCCTACCATTATCTCTTTATTTTGTTTTTGGTCATTTATTTTTTAAATTTTTGCTTTTGTTTTATATACATTGGTGTTCTGCCTGTATGTTTGTCTATGCAACAGTGTCAGATCTTAGAGTTACAGGCAGTTGTGACCTGCCAAGTGGGTGCTGGGAATTGAACCTAGGTCCTCCAGAAGAGCATTCAGTGTTCTTACAGGCTGAGCCATGTCTCCAGCCCTTTTCCTTTCCTTTTTTATATATTTTTATTTAAAAATTTATTTAGGATATGATCTCTATGTAGTTCTGGCTGTCCTGAAGCTCACTATGTAGACCAGGCTGGCCTTGCACAGACATCCTCCTGCCTCTGCCTCCCCTAGTGCTAGGATTAACGGCTTATGCCATCTTGCCTTCTTATGTTTTGGTCTGTGTGTGTCTCCCCACCCCCATATCTATCTCCCCCCTTTCTCTCTCTCTCTTTCTCTTTCTCTGTCTCTCTCTCTTTCTTTCATTCATTCATTGTTTGTTTATTTGAGCCCGTCTCACTATTTATCCTGTTGGCTTTCTTAGACCAGGGTTGTATTGAACTAGAGATAGATACAACCTGCCTTTGCTTTTATTTAAGGTGTTTGCCATCATGGATGGCCTTTCCCCTTCCTCTTCTTTTTTTTTTTTTTTTGGGGTTTTTTGGTTTTTCGAGACAGGGTTTCTCTGTATAGTCTTGGCTGTCCTGGAACTCACTCTGTAGACCAGGCTGGCCTCGAACTCAGAAATCCACCTGCCTCTGCCTCCCAAGTGCTGGGATTAAAGGCGTGCGCCACCACGGCCCGGCTCCTCTTCTTTTAAATTGGAAAACTTTTAAAACATGTTTCATTTTATGTTTTATTTTTAGGTGTATGGTGGGTGGGTTTTTTTTTTTTCTGAATGTGTGTCTGGGCATCATGTGCATGTGGTACATGAGGAGGGCATTGGATCCCCTGGGACTGGAATGTAGATGTTTGTGAGCTTCCATATCTCTACTGGGGCCTCTAAAAGAGCAGCTATTGTGATTAACTGCCAAGTCAACTTTTCAGTCCCCTTCAGCTCTTTTTAATTTATTTAGTCTTACAAATCAAGTCTTTGGAGCTGTGGCTTTGCTTCTTCTCACAGGGAAGACTTGACACTCCAATTACCTTTTGTTTTACCATAATTTCATATGGATACTTGGCAGGTTCTGTTAAGTTCTACCTTTTCTCCTTTTTAAAAAATTACCTCCCACCGGGCAGTGGTGGTGTACACAGAGGCAGGTGGATTTCTGAGTTCGAGGCCAGCCTGATCTACAGAGTGAGTTCAGGACAGCCAGGACTATACAAAGAAACCCTGTCTCGAAAAACCAGGAAAAAAAATTTACCTTCTATCTAGGTATAATGAGTGGTATATCGGGTGGATCTCTGGATTTCGGGTCACCTAAAGCTGCATGGTGAGGCCCTGTCTCAAAAAAAGAAAAGAAAAAGCAAAACCTATCATCATATCTGATCATATCTGGTTTTTGGTTTTTTTGAAGCAGGGTGTCTTTCTATGTAATCTTGACTCTTCTGGAACTTGGTCTGCTTGAGTGCATGGGTGTTGGAACTCCTGAAACTGTGCTTACAGATGGTTGTGGATATTTAGATACTAAACAGTTCTTTGCAAGAGCAGCAACATACCTGTAACTGCTGAGGTCTCTCTAGTCTACATTCTTTCTCCCTTGCCTTGCAGTCTCAGGATAGTTAGGTCTTTTGAGACCATTGAGACTATAGATTCCTTAGGTATAAGCCTCAAACTCTGGTGTTAAATATACCTTCCTTAGTGGTCTATGAGTTTCTGGAGATAGCTTTTGAGTAAAGTACTCAGTTAGATTTCCTGACATCACACTTTGTTGTTGGGATGAGAACAGATGCTGTGGGCTATATGGAGAAGATCTCTTACTGGCAAACAGTTTAAATAGTACCTCTTGGGAGGTAGAGGTGACCCTGGCGCATGGTCTTGGGAGAGCTTGCTCTCTGCCCTGTAGGGCTTGGTCTGCTGAGGCTTCAAAGTGCTTGTTAAACAAAGCCATAGAGAGATGCTTAGATGAGTCAAGGACTGCTTGTTTTGACTTTCAGACATAGCTACCACCTGAGAATAAGTGGGTCTTTGGAAACGTCCCAGTAAGTAGTTTAGGCATTAGGTATAGTGAGAAGCTTCATACATGACCTTGAAGATCTGCTTTGGTAATCTCAGTTACTAAAGTAAAATTGGAGCTAGAAGTCCTGTTACCTACCAGTACTTTGTTTATTTTGGTTGCAACATTTTTCTTGTCGTGTCCTGTTGGACTTGGTAGGAACACAATTGTGATTTATGAGATTACTTAAACATCACCTTTGAAGGCTGGAGACATTGTTCATTAGGTGAAAGTGTTTGCTGCACAAGCTTGAGGGACTTCAATTTATTTTAATTCATGAGACCTACATAAAAATAGGATTAATTAGTTGGATTCTATAATATCACTAGTCCTATTCAAGATAGATGGAGACAACTAGTCAGTAATACCACATCTTAATAGCAGAAACAAGAAACCCTGTCTATAACAAGATGGAAGGGGAGAAAATTACTCAGGAGATCACTTAATTATTCGTGCATCATTGTATAAAGGCTCTGAGTTTCTGACTTTGTTGGTTTGCTTTTTTTTTTATTATTATTTTTTATTTTTATGTGTGGGTGTTTTGTCTGTATGTATGTCTGCATCACCCATGCATGTCTGTCTGGTGCTGGAAGAAGCCAGAAGAGTGTGTTGAAATTATAGGCAGTTGTGAACCATCATGTGGATGCTTGAAATTCAATCTGGGGCTTCTAGAAGAGTAGCCAGATCTGCTGGATGACCTCAAGCTCTTGATTCTCCTGTTCCCTACCTCCCAAGTCCTGGGATTATGATGTTGAGTTTCTACTCCCAACTTCTTTTGTGTGTGTGTGTTGGGGGGGGGGGTTCTTTTTTTTTTTTTTTTTTTTTGGAGACAGGGTTTCTCTGTGGCTTTGGCTGTTCTGGAACTTGCTCTATAGACCAGGATGACCTTGTACTCACAGAGAAGGCATATGCCACCACCATTCGAAGTTTTGTTTTTGAGATGAGGTCTCTTTGGAACTTATTAAATAGCCTAGGCTGGTCTTGAACTTGTGATTTTCCTGCTTATGCCTCCTGAATGCTAGACTTTGGAATGCTGACTTACAGGCAGTGTTGGCTACCAAAATCCAGGATTTTTTTTTTTTTTTTTTTTTTTTTTTTTTTTTGTGGGTATGGGTGTGTTTTTTGGGGGATGGTTAGAAACGTTCACTATGCATCCTGGAGCTGGCTTGGAGCTCAGGCTGTCCTCAACTCTCAGTCTTCCTGCCACTGACTTGCCTTTACTTTCTGACTGTACCACCACACTTAATGTTCTAGGTACTGTTACAGATCATTTACCAGATGAATTGCATTCTTGGCCCTTTTTTATCATTGAAAGAACTTGGTGTATATGCTAATATTAACCTCTCAGAAGATCAAAATTAGACTATAGTGTTTATTCTATAGTTAGCAACCAAGGAAGGAACTGTTGTTTTAATTCAGGCTTTCTTGGTACAAAGGTTATAAAAGTAGCTGCTAAGAGTTGTCTATATTGAGTATGCTAACATTGATTTTTGTGTTGGTGATTAATTTAAAAAGTCTTCTAAAGGAAGATGTTTTTGCAAATGAATCTTTTGGAAATTCCTTGTTTTTATTGAGACAGGGTTTCTGAACCTGGCTGGCCTGGTCTTACTTTGTAGTTCAGGTTGGCCTCAACTTAGAGCAGTTGTCCTGAATCCTGGGAATTTAGGTATATATTGATACTCCTAGATCAGAAACTCAGCTTCAAAGCTAACTTCTTGATCGCTTTTTTTTTCTTCCCCAGGAAAATATGTTGTGTTCTTCTTTTACCCTCTTGACTTTACTTTTGTGTGTCCCACGGAGATCATTGCTTTCAGTGATAGAGCAGAAGAATTTAAGAAACTTAACTGCCAAGTGATTGGAGCTTCTGTGGATTCTCACTTCTGTCATCTGGCATGGTAAAGTTTTTGGTCCATTTGGCATGTGGAATTTTTTGTTTTTTAGTCAGAGTAATATTTAACTCAAGCTGGCTTTCAGCCTCATGAGTACTTTGTAGTACCCCTGGCCTCATGGTTAGGTGGAATTAAAGGTGTATACCACAACTCCTGGCAGTATGTTGTGGACTTCTTGAGCAAATTTAGAGCTTTGACGGTAGACCTAAGAATTGGTTTCTGGGCTCCCACTGCCTCTTATTACCTAGCAGAAGCAAAGCACTCTGAGTTGCTATTATCTAATATACACTGGTGAGCACTCTTACTATTATCAACCATTCACTTTACTATTGGAAAAAGTTGAAGTTAGATAAAGTTAGATATAGGGTTTTAGATAGGTAAGGATATGTCTGGCTTTCTTCACAAAGATTTGAATGGTTGTATTTTAAGACTCTCTTTTGCTGTAGGATTAACACACCCAAGAAACAAGGAGGATTGGGACCCATGAACATTCCCTTAATATCAGATCCCAAGCGCACCATTGCTCAGGATTATGGAGTCTTAAAGGCTGATGAAGGTATCTCTTTCAGGTATGTACTTTAAGGATGGGAGGTGGAAGTTACTATGAGAACAGTCTTGTTAGCTAAAAGCCAGAACATATCTGAGGGTACCCTTCTTCATGTCTTTTTTGTATATATGTGTTATAAGTGTCAGTAGACAACCTGGAGTTCCTCAGACACTGTCCACTATTTTTTAGAGATAGTCTCATTGACTAGGGACCTGCCAAGGCTGAACTGCCTGGCACGTGAACCCTTGGGATTTGCTTGTTCCTACCTCTTCAGTGTTGGGGTTACATGCTTAATTTTAAATATATTTATTGTATGTACTTGAATGTTTGTGTGTATGTGCACCACCTGGATCCCCTGGAACCAGAGTTAATGGTTGTGAACTACAATTTGTTGACCATCAATCTCAGGTCTTCTGGAAGAGCAGCCAGTTAATTCTCTTAACATCTGAGCCATTTGTCCAACCTCTTGACTTTTTTCTTAAATTATTATTTTTTTTATTTTAAAGGTGAGATTACATATGTGGTAATTTATTTAATGTCTTCTGGGACTTAAATTCAGGTGCACATACTTGAAAGAGCAGCACTTTACTGAGTCATCTCTCTTCAGCCCCATGGTTTTTATATGCATGTGCCATCGTGCCCTGCCTCCAACGTATTTTATTTTGGAAATGGTATCAGATAGCTGAGGATAATCTTGAACTCCTGATCTACACTTAACGTTGGTGCACCATGTCTGTTTTATTTGGTTCTGAGAATCAAGCCCAGATTTTTCTGCATGCTAGGCAAGCACTCTACAAACTGAGCTATATATCTCTTTCTCGTTGAGTTATTTGATGTAGTGGTCTCACTAATAGTAGGCTGGTATACCTCTTGTAAGAGCCCATTTCCTTAGGAATTCTAACAATGAAGACTTGTAATGCATATGTCTCAATCCTTCAATTTCTTCCACCCAGGGGCCTCTTTATTATTGATGATAAAGGTACCCTTCGCCAGATAACAATAAACGATCTTCCTGTTGGCCGCTCTGTGGATGAAGTTCTGAGACTAGTCCAGGCCTTCCAGTTCACTGACAAACATGGTGAAGGTAAGTCATCTGCCTGTTAGTGAGATGGTGTGTAGTAGGGTACAAAGGCTATTAGATAAAAGGGTGATTGTGTCTGAAAGGCTGTGGATTATAGTTATCTGTGGGGGTGGGTAATAGACAAGCCTGGAGAAAAAAAAACAAAGGCTTTTTGTTCAGACACCATACTCTCCACTTCTTTTTGTCAGTGATATTGGAATCACTGACTGCTGCAGATTTGAGGAGGATCTCACTATAGAGGATAAAACAAACTGGGTGTAGTTGTTTAATCCCAATATTCAGGAGGCAGAGGCAAACTTGAGTTTGATGCCTGTTCCAGGACAGCCAGGGCTACATAATAATAATCCTGTTTCAAAAGAAAAAAATTTTTCTTTTCTGAGAAAAATTTTTTTTTTTTTTTTTTTTTTTTTTTTTTTTTTAGAAAATGTATAAATAGTGTAAATAAACAAGGAACTAGAAAGGTAGTTTAGTGGCTGAATGAGTTTGCTCCTTGGAGAGGACTAGATTTGTTCCCTAGCACATACATGGTGGATCACAACGGTCTGACTCCATTTCTAGGGTCCAATGCCCTCTTCTGACCTCCTATGGCACAGGGTTTGCATGTGGCACATATACATACCTGAAGGCAAAAAACTCATAGGCATAAAAGTCTTTAAAAAATTAAGGTTGCTAGAGATGTATGTCCTTGGTAGCTTTTCTAACCTTGGAGTCCCTGAGGTTCATATCAAGCGTTCATGCTACCAAGAGTTGAATTGGTATTTTGGTGCTGGGGATGTATTTAGTATAATCCTAAGGTCAGGCTCATTCTGGGCTAGTCAGTTATAGGACTACATGCTCAAAAATAAAGGTGTATGGGAACTTGTTACAGGATCAAGGTAATTTTCGATCTGAAAGTGTTCTTCCTACTTGCAGTGGCTCGGTCCTGTAATCTCTGAAGAGATAGGAATAGTGCACATTCAAGGCCAACCTGGACCAAAGAGTTAATTCAGTATGTGTCCTTTTTAAGGGGTTATGGGAGCCTTGCCAGCAAGCTGCCATCATGCCATACCTTTTATACTCTTTATTTTTGCCTTTTGGAGGCAGAGGCAGGTGGATCTCTTGAGTTTGAGGTTAATTTTATTATTTTTTTGTTTGTTCGTTTTTCCAAGATAGGGTCTCTCTAGCTAGTAGTTGTCATACAGAAAGTACAGCCAATCTTACACTTTTTCCTAAGTGTGTGAAAGATGGAGAAACTCTGTTCTTTACTTCCCAGAGGAGTTGAAGACAAAGTAGAGTGATGGTTTTGTTTTTTGTAGTTATGCAGTTAATGCTGAGGAGAAGTTAGGTATGGTGGGTTGCACCTGCAGTGTCAGTACTTAGAAGGAAATTTCCTTGCTGCAAACTGGAGTCCAACATGTATTACATTAAGTGAGTTCTTGTCTCAAAATAACACATACTGGCTCCCCCAAAAACCAAACAATTTCCACACAACAAAAAAATCTGGGGTTGTAGGCTTAGATTTGGAGGTTGGTGCTCTTGCGATTCTGAAATGCTATATGTTTGGGGTTTTAAAGGTTTTTGGGTGGGGTTTGGGAGCTCAGGCTGCTCTTAATGGTCTGTAGCAGGTTGAACTTGAAAATCTTCACCTCCTGTGTCAATCTGGGTGTTGGTGCTGGGATGACAAATTGTCACATCATGTTTTACTTAGTCTTCTGTTAAGAATAAAAGAATGCAAGCAAATCATTTTTAAGTGCTTTATGTTGGTATTTGCAATTTTTATTCTGGCAAAGTAAACTAATTTAGCATTTTAAGTATTTATATGTATATCCATCTCCACTATTTCTAGAACTTTTCATCACTTTAAATAACCACTGGATATGGTGGATCTTTGTGTGTTTGAGCCCAGCCTAGTCTGCAAAGTGAGTTTCAGGATATCCAGAGCTACATGGAAAAACCCTATCTAGAAATATCACTTCCCCTCACAAAAAAGGGTTACTGTCTGCCAAATCTGTGTAGGTACCTGTGGAGGCCAGAAGAGTGCATTGGACCCCTGGAGTCAACAAACTTTGGACCTCTAGAAAGTGATGTCTGATTGAGTGGCAGACAGAGTGGCAAATCAGAGAAAGATTTGACAGAATATGATATGCCCAACTATCATGAGAAGAGGAGGAAGCTGTTTTACTGAGATAAGAGACAGAACAAGCTAGGCACAGGTGAAGATAAACAAGCAAGAGTTTGCCAAAGCTAGTATGAGGGCCCAGCAAAGCAATTCAAGAGGCAGAGAAACGAGATTGAATTATTCATTTGAGCCAGACCAGCTAAGTAGAATAGCCAGCTAGAGATCAGAAAGGGTGAGTTTATTCATCAGAAAGTCTCAAGCTGAAAACATTCTAGGCCTAGATAAGATTGTACAGAGGTTAGATGTTTTCAGGACTAGGCCTAGGTTAGCAGACGGAGGCAGCAAAGCAAGCTTTGGAGATGACAATTGGTTCAGGAAAATAAAAGATAACTATTATAGACTGTAGTGGGGTTTAATTAAACATTGTTAGCCATACCAAAATCATGAGTGGCAAATTGCAAAGTTGATCCAACTCAGGATCAGATTTTTAAATAAAAGTTTATTATTTTTTTATGTTTACATGCATGTAAATTATGCATGTAAAAGAAGGTGTTGAGTGCTGTCAGATGTGAGCTATCTTCTCTAGCTGCTTTAGTTTCTTGGGAGGTGTGGGGGCGTCGAGTCTTATCCAGCCTAGCCTGGAATTTGGCCAAGATAGGTCTCACTTGACTAGAATTCACTAGCAGGGCTGTCCTTGAACTTACTTTCAGAGATCTACTTGCCTCTGTTTTCTGAATGCTGGAGTAAAGGTATTTGCCACAAAACGATGTGTAGCCTAGGTTGGCTTCAAACTCATAACCTCCTTGCCTCCATATCTTGCTAGCATGTGCCACAGCAGCCAGACAGCCTTTTGTTCAAGGATGCAGGGGAGGGAAATACACACCCAAGCAGGTTACTAATTAATAATACCTTTCTCTTCACAGTGTGTCCAGCTGGCTGGAAACCTGGCAGTGATACCATCAAGCCTGATGTCCAAAAGAGCAAAGAATATTTCTCTAAGCAGAAGTGAGCACTGGACCATTTTTCTGCCAGGCAGCATTGAGCAGCCAGAAGAAAGTCTCTTGTACTCTACTCATGCTTATACATATTATGATTCCAGATAAGCCTTTTCTACAGGGCTGGGTGTGGGTACCCTTTCTTCCACTGTTGGTAATGGTCTGAGCTATGTTTTGGGCAGGCCATCTTATATCAGTCACAGAAACCAACCTGTTAATTCTTTTTTTTAAAGTACCTATTAAACGTGAATTCTGAGAACTTGGTGATTCATTCGTTAAAGGCAACATTGGAATTTTAAAGAGGAATTTATTTTTTCTCATGACTGAAGTGTTTGTGAGTGTTGTTTACCTTTTTTAAAAAAGAATGTTTTCCCAGCATATGTACCATTTACCTGCCTATTGGATATCCTGGGATTTATTTGTGTCATGGATTCCTGTGACCCACCATGTGGGTGATGGGAATTGAACCTGGGTCTTCTGCGAGAGCAGCAGGGCTCCTAACCACCGAGTCATTTCTCTAGTCCGTTAACTTTAGAGACAGGATCTCTTGCTGATCTGGAACTTGATGTATAGGTGAGGCTAGTAAGCTCTCGGGGTCTGTTTTTCTAGTGCTGGTTTTATAAGCATGGACTACCATACTTGGCCTTTTGTTTTTCGAGAAAGCCTGGCTGGCCTGGAACTCTGTAGATCAGGCTGGCCTCTAACTCAGAGATCTAATCTGCCTGCCTGTTTAATCCACCTAGGAATAAAGGTATGTGCCACCACTGCCAGCTTTATGCCTAGCTTTTTTGATGGGAGTTCCAATGACCAAATTCTTCCTCACAAGTACTTTACAGCTGAACTATCTCCATAGCCCTTGCTTTTCTTAAAAAATTAGTTTGCGAGGTGCCTCAGGGCTGGAGACAAAGCTTTTGGTAGAGTGCTTCCTTGGTATTTTGCTTTGCTTCTTGTTACTGTGTTAACTATTGTGACTAAAAGTACCTGGCTTATATTTCTTGGTCACAATCATCACTGAGGTAAAGTCAGGGTAGGACTTCGAGTAGGAGCTGAAGCAGAAAAGGTCCCACAGACAAGTCTAATGTAGGCAATTTTTCAGTTGAGGTTTCCTCTCTGAGGTGAATGAATGAGAAAAATACACACACACACACACACACACGGTTTGTCAAGTTGGCAGAAGTTAACCATTATGTCTAGTATGCACAGAGCCTTGTTTTAATCCCACTGCCACGTAAACAAGGTGTGATAGTACATACCTGTAATCTCAGTACTAGAGAATTGAAGGCAAAAGGATCAGAGTTTCACCTTTGTATGGACACATATCCACACAGAAGAAACAGTTTTTAATTTTACTATATTTTAGATGGATGAGAGGATGCTATCCTCTTAGCCATCGAACTGCAGTTAATGTTTGCTGGGTTGCAAGCAAGTCTGAGTAAGATTTACTTAAGTAATTTTTTTTAAGTGCCAGGAGGGTTACATGTAAACAGAATTTTTTGCTTCTTATGATAAATGCCTAGTGTCTTGTTTGCACTGCAAAATAAATAGAACTAGGCCAGTAAGGAGTTCATTGGGTGTTTTAGAGTTTTATTGCTGTTAAGAGACACCATGACCATGGCAACTCTTAAAAAGGAAAACATTTAATTGGGGCTGGCTTATAGTTCGGTTTAGTCCATTATGGTGAGAAACATGGCAGAGGGCAGGAAGACATGGTACTGGCCAAGGAATTGTGAGTTCTAGGAGAAAGAGACTGCCACACTGGGTGTGGTTTGAGCATAGGACACTTCAAAGCCTGTTCCCACAGTGACACTTTGCACCAAGGCTATACTTTCTAATAATGCAATATTTGCAATAATATATTGCCAAGCGGCCAAAAACATGAGTCTGTGGGGGCTGTGCCTATTCAAACCACATTGAAGATCTTTGCCACATGGTAGAAGGAAAGAATTGACTTCTTCCTACAAGTTGTCCTCTGACTTCATATATACCAATGTTTTAACATTTGTTCCGTACTTTGGTTGCTGGGAACAAGGGGAGAAGACAATTTTTGTAGCTTATTGGCCAGCAAACCTCAGTAAACATCTTGTTCAGTAAGACTGTCTTACCAGGTGGCTCACAACTGCCTCTCATTCCAGCCTCAAAGGGGCCAACATATTCTTCTGGCCTACACAAAAGTCTTACCAAGTAGCCTAATCTGGCACTCATCTCTGGGCCAGATTGACAGGCCTGGCCATCCCTTTTTCTTCTAAATCATTCATATTCATGGGGAGTTTTGGGCAGGGCACAGAAAAGTGCTTGAACAACGAGGTTATTAGGGTTTCTTTTTCCCCTTTCCCACTACATTTTTTATATCATGGAATAACACCTTGGAAATGCTAACCTACCTGTTTTCAGGATGCATTTTTAAAAGATTTACTGTATATACATAGATGTATGTATAGAACATGTGTGTTCTATATGTAACATGTTTGTATATACATATGTGTATATATGTATACACATACATTCACACACACAGTCTACCTGCACACATGCCTGCAGGCCAGAAGAGGGTACCAGATCACAGATGGTTATGAGCTACCTACCAGTGATTGTGGGAATTGAACTCAGGACTTCAGGGAGAATATTCAGTGCCATTAACCTCTGAACCATCTCTCCATCCTGGGTGCAATTTCATTTTTTCCTTTATTTAATAACCCTCAGTAGTTTGCTTCTCTTCCTCCCTGTTGCAGTGTTGGGGGGCCATCCTGTTTGAGGATATTTGAGATTAACATGACTGAGTCTGAGATGGGGTTCTGTCTCTTGTTCTCAGTCAGTTTTCAACAAGTACAAATAGCACATGACAATTTACCAACTAACCTTCCTAGACCCTGGCAGTGAAACTTGAAAAATCAGGATTGGGAAACTATCTCTTGAATCAAAAGCAGGCAAAGTTGGTGGCTTTAGATAAGGTTATATTTTAGATATGATTAGAGAATCTTCCTTTTTGATCTTGTCAGTCAGCAAGAAGTTTCTTCTGGATTCTTTCGAGAGGGTTTCTCTGTATAGTCCTGACTGTCCTGGAACTCATTCTGTAGACCAGGCTGGCCTCAAACTCAGAAATCGCCTGCCTCTGCCTCCCAAGTGCTGGGACTAAAGGCATGTGCCACCACTGCCCAGCCACCAGATACCTTAAAACCACTGGAAAACTTAAATATTTCTATCATGATTCTTAACTAGCAAAATTAGTTCAAAGAGCAACAAAAATAATTTTATGGCTGGGGTCACTAACATGAGGAGGGACTGTATTAAAGGGTAGCAGCTTTAGGAAGTGAGAACCATGGTTCTTATTAAGACAGTAGTATCTTAGAGTACTGCACAAGAATAGTAATGGGCATGAGTCTAATATCTGAAGTCAACTGCTGATTCTGAGTCTGCTTTGGCATATGATTTATCTTTTTTTTTTTTTTTTAAAGATTTATTTATTTATTTTATGTATGTGAGTACACTGTAGCTGTCTTCAGACACACCAGAAGAGGGCATCAGATCCCATTACAGATGGTTGTGAGCCACCATGTGGTTGCTGGGAATTGAGCTCAGGACCTCTGGAAGAGCAGCCAGTGCTCTTAACTGCTGAGCCATCTCACCAGCTCCCATATGATTTATCTTGACCAATGTAAATTGAGTCTTGACTCTCTTTGAAGTGCTATTATCAGGAAATCATACCCAAAATAAAATGTGTTTTTTCTTGTAGTGCAAAAATCTCAGCACTCTAGAGGAGACAGAGACAGATGGATCTGTTACCTTGTGGCCAGCCTGATCTACAGAGTACCAGGACAGCCAGGGTTACATAGAAACCTTGTCTCAAAAAAAACTAAAAAGAAAAAAAGTGCTTTTTCAAAACCCCAATCCTACCCAAAATAAGACCAATCCACCATGAGTGGGATCCCACAGGGGAAAAGTTATCAAGGGCTTGGGGATACAGGTGGTGAGACACTTGGACTAAGCCAGCTTCGTGCTCTTCTGGAATTCTGAGGCTTGGTAAACAAGGAAAGAGGATGCTCTGATGTCGTGCTGGGGTGTTCTGAGGGTTGGGCTAAGCCTAATAGGGCCAAGCGTTGGGCAGGTGGGGTGGAAAAGTAGATCTTCTGTTCTTCAGAGTAACGTTCTTCAGGAGTCACAGCATCCCGGTAAGTCCAGTCCCGCCAGTGGAAATTGAAGCCTTCAAGCAGAGTGATTCGGCCAGCTCTTGTAGGCACACAGTCAGGGGGCTTTCTGGATGGCAAATTTGGCACTTCAATCCCTGGCAGCAACATTACCCCTCGGATAGCAAACCAGCCCCCAAATCGGGGGTGTATGCACACACCTGCTATGTGCTGGGGAGAGGGCAAAGAAAAAGCAGGGTTACAGAGGTCATTTTGACATTAGGTTCAATATCACTGAAAGTTTTTTTTGTTTTGTTTTGTTTTTTTGGTTTTTCGAGACAGGGTTTCTCTGTATAGCCTTGGCTGTCCTGGAACTCACTCGGTAGATCAGGCTGGCCTTGAACTCAGAAATCCGCTTGCCTCTGCCTCCAAGTGCTGGGATTAAAGGCGAGCGCCACCACTGTCCAGCTATTGGAAGCTTTTTATCCACCAAGTTATTTTTATGGATATGCATGTCTTGCCTGCATGCAAGCAGTACCCAGTGCCAGCAGAGAGTGTCAGATCTAAATCGAGTTGCAGATGGTTCTCAGCAGCCATGGGGGTGCTGGGGATTGAACATGGTTCATACAAAAGCAACAAATTTCCTAATCTCTGAGCTATCTCTCCAGCCCCTATTTTTGTTCATTAATTTCTCACTCAGTGGACACTGATTCCATGCAGAAGGCTCTGTCACTTATTTTTTTAAAATCTATTAGTGTGTGTATTCCAGTATGCCTGTGGGTGTGGGAGGACAATTTCATGGGTTTGGTTCTCTTTGACGTTTACATGGGTTCCAGAGATGAGACTCAGGTTGCTATGCTTGTGTGGCACACAATGGCACAGCGTCTTTCTCTCCATCTCACTGTCTCTGTCCTCTTCTAAAGAATGAGGAAGCACTTCTTGAGCAGCTTTGCAGTATCAATATTGGTCTCCTGACCACTACTCTGCCCTTGACTCTTTCTGGGACACCCCTGTAACACAAAGTTTTAAGGACAGACCAAGCCAGGCCTGGGGGCCACAAGTCTTTAGTCCTAGTACTCAGGAGGCAGAGGGAAGGTTCTATGAGTTCAAGGCCAGCCTAATCTAGACAATGAGTTCCAAGACAGCCAGAGATGTAGAGAGACTTGTCCTAAAATCTGACCAGGAAGCTGGTGAGGTGACTCCATGAGCAAAGGTGCTTACACCCAAGCCTGACAACGTCAGTTCACCTCAAGGACCACAAGGTGGAAGCAAAGAACTGATGTCTGCAATTGTCCTCTCACCTCCAAAGGTATGAACACACACAATGGATATTTTTTATTTTTGTTTTGGTTGCTTTTAAGACAGGATTTCCCTGTGTAGCCCTAGCTGTCCTGGAACTCACTCTATATACCAGGCTGGCTTTGAACTCAGATCTGCTGCCTCTGTTTCCTGGGTGCTGGGATCAAAGCCATGTACTGCCATACTGGCTAATAAGTATTTTTTTTAAATAAGACTTCTTTTTTTTTTTTTTAAAAATTATTTTATATATGTGAGCACACTGTCACTGTCTTCAGATACACTAGAAGAGGGCATCAGATCCCTTTATAGATGGTTGTGAGTCACCATGTGGTTGCTGGGAATTGAACTCAGGACCTCTGGAAGAGCAGTCAGTGCTCTTAACTGCTGAGCCATCTCTCCAGCCCCCCAAGTAAATATTTTTATAACACTAAAAAAGACCAGGTTTCCTGAACTGTTATGTCCTCAGGTGAAGGAGCCAGAAAATATGTGGCCTATTTGTCAGGACCATAGATACTTTGTTCTGGGTTATGTATCAACTTCATTAAAGGACTGTGAAAGTATGTGGGACCTTATAGGGATACTTTAGGAGTCTTTACTATCTTTTCTTAGTTCCCACTCATTCATTCACATTAATTCTCTAACCTGGGAGCCCCATGGGTCGGCATCCACATCTTGTCGTTGGTAGTAATAAGCAGCACCTGCCACATGGGCTGCTGTCTGGGCTAGAATCTTAGGACGCCTGTTGGGGTGTACCTCATAGTCAGCAATGACTTCCATATGCAGTTCTGGAAACTTCTGGAAGAGAATAAGGAGTTCTTGTTAGCATGATGGGAGTCATGACTTTGTTCTAAGGCTTAAGTTATATATTAACATGCTTCCTGTTTTCATAAGCCCAAGGTTTGTTTTTGTGTGTGTGTGACAGGGCCAGCATGGCCTTCTAAATGTATCCAAAGATGATCATGAATTCCTGATTCTCCTGCCTCTATCTCCCTACTACTGGGATTCACCATTAAAAGCCTGTTTGAAGAGAAAGTGTAATTTTAACCTAAGGAGCTACAAAGTGAAGGAATTTAAAGTTCCTTCGTCCCCTCAGAAGGGCCTATGTTTGAAGGGAAATACAAAAAGCCTTGCTCAGAAGCTTCCATTGTAGGAGTTATTGAGCCACGTGTAGCAATTCTAGAATGGGAAGACCTAGAATTTATATGTACAAATTTATGTGTATACAAATAAGTACAGGCTGGGAAATATTCTTCAGCCTTCAAAAGGCTCCATAGTCAGCATAGAACTTAAAAGCGCAGGGCAAAAGCCAATGAACAATGACTAAAGATGTTAGATTTACTAATATTCCAACTGGAGATTAAGACTAGAGGTTCCTCTGGTTGTCCATCAGTATAGTCACCCTACAAAACTGATTTCAGATGGGGAGTCTGCTAAAGGAAAGGGTAAAACCTGGGTGTGAGAAGGCAGAACATGAAAAAGTTGCAGAATGTCATGGCTCCTAGCCCTAAGGCTAGATCGTGCCCTGAGCTTGATCAACAAGGAAGCAGAAGTAGGTTTGGGAGATGAAAAAAAGTTCTACTTTACTTCTGTAACACTCCTCAGGTGGTAGGACACACATTGATCCACAGGGTCTCTCAGTGTTTGGAGTTGGCAGCTCTTCAAGAAGGGTTTGAGGGCTCTGTCAAACATAGCAGGTGTGCTGAGTACCAGGAAGGCCAGGGTAGGTCCTGGGAAGGGCAAATGGAAGGCTGGAGGCAGAAGTTCATTGTACCATGCCACCTGAAACACAAAGTTCAGGCAGTTGGATCTCTGAGTTTGAGGCCAGCCTGGTCACAGAGCAAGTTCCAGGACAGGCAAAGCTATACAGAGAAACTCTGTCTTTTTGAAAAAAGAAAAAAAGAAAAGAAAAGGTAGAAAGAAAGAGAAAGAGAGAGAGAGAGAGAGAGAGAGAGAGAGAGAGAGAGAGAGAGAAAGAAAGAAAGAAAGAAAGAAAGAAAGAAAGAAAGAAACTAAGCACATTTGAAAAGAGCAAAGAGCAGATTGTCTAGTTTGGTGGAAGTGAAGGGAAAGGCTTGAGAGATTAGTAGGAGTGAGGTTGGGCCTGGCCTAACTTATCAAACTAAAAACTATGGCTCCAACTTGGTGAAGATGAGGAGTCATTTAACACTTAAAAGAGTAAAGTGACCCAACAGTTAGAAAGATCTGGTTGCAGTGTAGAGAATAGACTGGAGCCAAGATGGCAGCAAGGAGATTATAATAATTCATATAAGAAGTGTTCAGGGATATAAGATAGGTTGGTGGGCTTAAAAAAAAACGTGTTTGGAAGATTCAGGTGATATTCATGGTGGCTGTTGGATGTAGGACTGGAAAGGTGAGTAGCAAGATCTTATGATACAGGCAGGGCTAAATCTGTTCAGTAACTAGTTCTTACCCAGACTTGATACACAGACACACACAATTTTAAGAGAGGGTCTCACTAAATGGCTCTGCTGACCTGGAGCTTGATATTTAGATTAGGCTGGTCTGGAAGCCCCTGCCTCCTGAGTGCTGGGGTCAGAGTCTTCGGCCATCACACCCAGCATTCACATAAGCACTCTTGCTCTTTCCCATACCTGCCATCCATCACTGCCTCCAAGCTCTGACTCTTAAAATGTACATAATCCTCCTCTCCTTTCAATCCATCTTTTCATATACATCTGTTTTTGTGCTGGTGTCTGAGATTTGCAAATGCTAAGCCAGCGCTCTAGCTAGCTACCTATCTATCCATCTATCAGACAGATTCCTGATAGATGGATAGATAGATATACATCTATCACTGAGTTATATAGCCCCAGCTTTCAACCTTGTTTTTTCCTCATTACTGGGAATTGAACCCAAGACCTCAAGCATGGCTTTCAACTAGACTTAACTACTCTATAGTATCTTCTTCCAAGTATTCCTGTGGAAAGCTCAATGGAATAGGAATCTTAAGATAGGCCATAGGAGTCAGGCTGATTTTAGTTTAAAATTGTGTCTTAAACATAATTTGTTCACTCAGTACTGTGGGAGGAAAGTGTGGAATACAGCGGGGCCGGGTGGGGTGGAAAGGGACTGGGGGTTACAGAGACTTCTGTACCAGGCGAGCATGAGGAATTTCTATGCTCAGTCCTGTATTGATGGCAACACCATGAATTAGCCTTCTGTTGGCTGACGGAACAAACTAGCCAATTGTATCTTGTTCAACATTGGGAATACTCTTCTCTCTTCATCTGATCTAGTACATAGCCACGCCAGTCTTCCAAGTTTTGTCCTCTTCTAATTCCTTTGGAAGAATCCGGTGATCCCGGCCCCACCGGAAGACATTTTTCTAGTAAATTATGATGATGACAGGTTAGGGGATCGTGGGCTGTATCCCATTCACTTGTTTGACATCACAAAGAAGTAAAAAGGCAAATATGTGTTTCTCTACCTTTTTAATCAAGCCCCATTTCACAACACGACCTGGGGACTCGGTCGTCAGATGGCTGCAGTAGCTTGAGAGGATCAGAAGGGCGCACCGGGCCAACCAAGGCACCAAGGCCAACCACAGAGCTACCCTAGGACCACAGGGAAGACAAACCAACCTGGAACGGGTAAACCTCGAAGCCAAAAGGACACAAAGTGTCCTCAATCTTCTGCTTCAGCTCTGCGACACGCGGCTCCATAGCGCACGCTGAACGCTGAGCTTGCTGGGAAATGGAGTCTCATAGTTCACTTTAGCCTGTAGGCGTCCAGCAGGGCTGGACTACATTTCCCAGAAAGTAAAAGAATAGTAACGGACTCAATTGACTCTGAACGATGCTTCTTGGTACATGTAGTTCGTTTTTGTCCGTGTAGTCCAAGCATAAGAGTCTGGACGACTCCGTGTCCCGACAAGCTTCACGGGAGGTGTGAGTGTGAACGCACAGGGCACGTATTTCCAGGGAAACGTATTTCCGCCCTCTATTGCCTGTGGTCTCCGCAAGAAGCGGACTCAGTTTCCCGGGTGGCACTGCGGCACCGGTTCTTAAATTCTCATTCTCCGCCTACCAAAGTTTGAACTCTTGGGCGGCACTTGTCACCGACTCTGTGGTGATAGCGTCCTTGATTTGTGGAGGTCTCAACCAAAATTCGGTTCATTCCACCCTCTCTTGATATCTGTGTATTATTCTGTCCCCCCCTCCACACACACTTTCCAAAGTACTCCGTTCCGTAGTTCTAGATCCGTAGTATTGCTATTGTACAGTATCTGTAGCCCTAGTATATCCCCACTTTCCTCATTTCCATGTAACTCTGTGGCTTGTCCTGGACTGTCCCGCGGGTATCTCGGTGTGGGAGAGCAAGAACAGAAAAATCAGGGCCGCAATTTCAAGTGTTCCAGGATGATCAGGAGCCCTAGCTGGTCTGATCAGCTTCATGCGGTTCTCAGTTCAACTGATGAAAATATGGCCCGGATTAAGGTAAGGAGGCACAGGAAACTCTTTCCGACCCTTGGGATCCCCCTCCCTCCAACCCCTCATTGGGAGGCTAGGCTAGGGCGTAGTAAAGGGCACTGAGAGATCACTAGCTTGTGAAACTGTTGATGTTTGTTTTGTAGCAGAGTTTGTATCCCCTTCGCGTTTCCTCCACAGGTAAGTATTGTCCTTTCTCCCAGCCCTTTCTCTTCTCAGAGCCTTTTTTTTTTTTTTTAAGTGCTTGCCTGTACCATTCACACTTCTGTACAAATTCCAGATACTTCCCTTCTGGAGCTCTGATTTCCTACACAGACAGACCCTGCTCTTGTCCCTTCCCTATTCCCCCAATAGGGGACCTGGCTGACACCTGGATTTCCCCTCATCACTTACCTCCTCAGCCAGGGGCCCAAGCTCAACAGCCTTGGGCTCTAAAGACTCCCATTCTTGGAGAGAGACTGAGCTGTCCTGAAGCCCACAGCTCCTCTCTCTGGGATGAAGTTACTAAACTCCGATCCCAGCTTCAGACTCAGGCTCAGGTGAGGTATTAGGAATTTGTATGTGGTGATAACGTGAGATGATAATATTAGGAGTTGGGAAGATGACTTAGAAAGGAATGTCTGGCTTTCTCTGCTTGGGTAGGTGACTGAGGTTCTAAGGCATTCTGTGCAGAGGCTGTTGAAGGATCGGGAGCAGCAGAAGTTCAAGATCAGTGCTTTAGAAGGTATTGTGCCAATTCTTTTCTTTATGTACAGCACACAGAGTTTTAAAGTGGAAACCAAGAGTTTTGCACATACTGAATGAACTGTGCTCTACCACTGATCTACATATAGCTTTTGGTTGTGAGTGGGTGAGCTTCTCTCCAGCCCCACACAGCTTTATATATGTGCTAATGTGGCTTTACATATGTGTTTGGGCTCTCATGTGAATCTCTTAGAGCAGTCAACCTTTACTTTTTCCACTACAGCATCACTAAAACTGCTGCAGGAGGGCCCAAAAGGGAGAGCCCTTCTGGAGCAACGCCTGGAAGGGTTGAGAAAGGAACTGCAGGGCCTTCGGAGTCAGGTTCAAGAGCTAGCCCAAACCCAAATGAAAACAAGACCAGGAAAGTTCAGCACTACCAGCGGCTTTCACCAAGAACTGCAGAGTGAGTAAGTGATGGGCAAGACTTCATCCTTTTGTTTGTATAAGATGTGCTTCCTGGTGGCACAGTTTTAGTTCTAGTGCTCAGGAGGCAGAGGATAGCAGGTCTCTGTGAGTTTGAGACCAGCCTGCTATACATATTGAGCTATAGGCCATCCAGAGCTACAAAGAGAGAACTTGGCTCAGAAAAAAACAAAAGGGACGCAAAAATATTTATTTTACCTGTATACATGTTTTACCTACATATGTATATATGCCACATGCATGCCTATTGAATCCCCTCGAATTGGAGTTAAAGATGATTTTGAGCCACCATGTGAGTACTAGAAATCAAAGTTCTCTTTAAGAGGAACAAGTTCTCATAACCATGGAACCATCTTCCTGCCCAAGGCTTCCTCTTTTGAGGCTTCTGAGCTCTTAGCATAAGATGTTTGGCCTCCTCACTGTGTTTCTCTGTGATGTTGGATATTGAACCCTGGGCCCAGCACATGCTAGGTAGACGCCCTTATCATTGAGCTGTAATCTCCAGCCATTCTGGGTTTGTTATTTGATTCTAGAATGACACTGCTGTCACTCATGTAGGCACCAACTTTTGTGGGAAGAGTCAGAGATTCTTCGGGAGGAACTGAAGTTGCTTCGAGACCAGCTGAGTGAGTAAAAGATTGAGAGTGTTTTCTTGTTCCTGTTTGGAATATCTCCTTGTTCTTCCAGTGAGTGACCTTACTCCTGACCGTTTGTGCTATTGTAAGGTCTGGCATATCATTTTTATTATTTTTTTAATTTATTTTTATTTCATGTACATTGGTGTTCTGCTTGCAAATATGTCTGCGGCAGGGTGTCAGATCTCCTGGAATTGGAGTTGCAGACAGTTGTGAACTGCCATGTGGATGCTGGGAATTGAACCAGGGTTCTTTAAAGAACAGCCAGTGTTCTTAACCACTGAGCCATCTCCCCAGCACACATCCTCCCACCCCCCTTTTTTGAGACAGAGTTTCTACATATCCCTGGCTGTCCTGGGACTTGCTGTGTGAACCAGGTTGATATTGAACTCACAGAGACTCATTGCCTTTGCCTTCCAAGTGCTGGGATAAAGGCATGTGGCACCATCCCTGGCTAGGAAAATTATTATTGTTATTATTATTAATTGTTGCTATTATTTGTATATTTTATGATTTAAATATTGTGTGATGTTGGGTATCAAATGCATAAGACTTTTTACTTGCTAAGCATGTGTTCTACTACCAAGCTACACCCGTAGCCTTTGGCAGAATATTTTATTTTGTTCTTTGTCACTCATGTCATTTAGTCTTTCCCATCGGCTTGGAATCTTTCCAGCTGCTGGACCAGAACATGTTTAGTTTCTATCACCAGTCTGGTCACAAAGGCAAAGAAGATGAAGGAATGAAGTTGGAGATAATCTGTTTCATTTTCAGGCCAACATCAAGAGTTGTTGCTGAAACAGATGGCCGAGGGCCACCAGGTTCAGGCCCGAAGCTGGAAGGTAGGACAGGCTTAGATCAGTCTCCACATTCTAGAGTCCCCATCCTTGTTGTCCGTGTCCATCTTGCTCTACAGAAAGGGCCTGGATATCTTCTTCCACCTCCATCTCTGTATCTTTCATTATTTCCCGTGCTGATTCCACATCTCTCTGAAGCAGTTTTCCCCAGTCTCTTTGCTGCAAACATGACTCACTGCCCTTGCCCACATGTAGGTTCTCATGTGTCAAGGAGGGGCATTGTGGGAGGGAGTTTCCCTTGGGAAGAGAGAGATTTAGCCCTCCTTCTGCACCATGGTCTGGCAGACATTGGAACACCTACAGAGTGACCAGATGGACAAGGTTCCTACCTTGGAGGTTGCCAGGAAAGAGGCCCATGATGCCCAGAAGGAAGAGTCCTACCTCCTCAGGTCAGAAGTTGTGTGTGCTGTGCCAGTAGAGGGGATTTGTGTCATAGAGGTCAAGCAAAGTTCAGCTATCCTAAATTTGACCAGGATTGGTTGGGGTACTCAGTCTGAGTATCTGGGTTTTTATTCATAAGAACAGCATTGGATAGTCTAGCTTAGGCTGTCCTTGAACTCCTAATCCACCTCCCAAGTGCAGGTGTTATAGGTTATGTTACAAGACTCAGTTATTTTGTATTTATCTATTTTTATTGAGATGGGTTCCACTGGGTAGCACAAATTGGCCTCAAACTCACCAGCCTGCTGTCTTTGTTTCCTGCAACTGAACAACAGGTGTGCGATATTATGGCCAATTGTATTACTGAAAATTTTTTTTTGTATTTTATTTATTTCTTTAGTCTGCATATTTGTGGGAAATGTAGCATGAAGTGCACGTGGGGGTCAGAGGTCTAGTAGGATTTATTTCTCTCCTTCTACTGTATGGGTTCTGAGGATCAGCCTCAAGTTGTTAGGCTTGGTGGCAGACATGTTTATCAGCTGAGCAATCTTGCTGGCCCAGTGTTAGGCATTCTTCATTTGATTCAGAGTTGTGGTATATCTTTATGTGTCTGATCAATAATGGAGGGGGGTGGGCTGGAATCCTGGCCTCAGAACAGAAGACAGTTTTATGCTGGAAGAGTATCCTAGATCCATCATCTCTGCCTCTGACTGTTCTCTCTAGGAACTCTGTTCATGCCCAGCAATCTAAGCTGCCTCTGGCCACCATCTTCGCCATGTCTCTTTCTTCATCCAGCTCTGAAGTCAGTCTCCCAGACTGTGACCGTAGCTGCGAACTTTTAAAGAAACTGGAGAGGGGTAAGGACAGACTCTGAATGACGCCTGAGCCTGAATACAGCTGTCTAATTGTTTGGCATTGTCTTTTTTTTTTTTTTTTTCTGAATCCATCTACCTGTGTTATATATGAGGGAGAGTAAAGCTACTTTATTATTTGATATTTGTTTAGTAAACAGCAAAAGATTTATGTGATTTGAAGAGAAACCAAAGTAATTATTATTTAATATTTATTTAAAAGCCAGTTTTTTTTTTGTTTGTTTGTTTGTTTGTTTTTGGTTGTTTTTTTTTTTTTTTTTGTAGTTCAGGCTTGCTATGTAGCCCAGACTGGTCTTGAACTCAAAATCTTCTTGCCTCAAGTTCTTGGTGCTGGGATTACAGACATGTGCCACCACATTTTCATTCTGTCACTTAATTGAAGCTGGGGGACAGGTAAAGATAACAGTCAGAAACCACCATAGGATCAGCACATGTAAAATCAGGCTTGTGTGTCTTTTCCAGGGAAGTCCAGGACTTAGTTCTGTGCATATCAGTCTTGCTAATTATTATTTTTTTAATTTAATTTTATTTTCCTTTGTCTTAGAACTCCAGAACAACTCCCTTTCTGACTTGGAACTCAGCAGCTCTCGGTTTTGTGGGTTTCGTGCCCGGAGTCTTGGGCAAGAGGACCTGTTCCTTAAGGGCCCCAGGATCTTCCAGAGTGACCTGTGAGAACTTGTGAGAAAAATGAGATGCAGCTTCTATCCAAGGCAGCCTTCTCATCCCCCTGGTATGTGCCCTCTTTACGGAACAAGGCATCTCACTGTCCAACCGTTCCTGCTCCCCAGCTAATTGAAAATAAAGTGGCTTAATTTTCCCTGATGTGTTTTCTATAAATCTTTACCCACATGGAATAGGCTGGGTCATACATTTCCTTCTGTTATTTAACTGGTTCCTGTGACCTCTGCCTCTGAAATTTGACATCCATAGGTACACCTTTGGCTGTGAGCGCCAGTGAACTTGGAAAGAAATGATTTTTCCTGTTTGTGAGTAGAATGGGTTAGGACGTTGGGCTGAGGCAGTATTGAGGAGATTACAGAGGGAGTGTGAAGGTCACTAGATGTAGTCAGTCACACTGCCTCCTGAGGCTTACGCCAGCCTTTCCATACCTCCTCACCCTCAGGAGCTCAATCTGTATGTTTACAATTCAGCTTCTCTGAAATTGAGTCATCTTCAAAGCAAAGCAACAAAACCAAAATCTCTATTTACTTATTTTGAGAAAGGGTCTCTTTATGTAGCCCTGGCTGTCCTGGAAACAGGCTCTCCTTGCAATCTCAGAGGTTCTCCTGCCTCTATCTCTCTAGTCCTGGGATCAAAGGTCTGCACTGCCACACCCAGCCAAAAAGTATTTTTTTGCTAAACCTCCATGAGGAAATAGAGTTCCATGATTCAAATTGTATTATTTTTGTTTTTAAACATTATTTTATGTGTATGGATATTCTGCCTCCATGTATGTCTATGCACCACCTGTGTATAGTGTCCTGAGGGGCCAGAAGAGGGTATCAGATCCTCTTGAATTGGAGTTATACATGACTGGGAGTTGCCATACAGATGCTGGCCATCAAAGAGTAGCATGTGCTCCTAACCATGGGGCCAGCTCTTCAGCCTCCTTTTTAATTTTTTGAGGCAGGCAGGATTATTTTTTTCCTTAAGATTTATTTTAAGTATGTGAGTACACTGTTGGTCTCTTCAGACACACCAGAAGAGGGCATCAGATCCCATTACAGATGGTTGCGAGTCACTGTGTGGTTGCTGGGAATTGAACTCAAGACCTGTGGAAGAACTGTTAGGGCTCTTAACCACTGAGCCATCTCTCCAGCTCCTTGAGGCAGGATTTTATGTCACACAGATTGGCTTTGAGTGAAGTTGACTGTCTTAGTTACTTTCCTAATACTGTGATAAAATGGCATCTCATAGAAGGAAGAGTTTACTTGGGGCTTGTAGTTTCACAGAGTTGGGAGCCCATCACCATCATGGTGAGGTACCTGTCAGCAGCTGGCAGGCTGGCATGACTGGAACAGAAGCTGAGACCACAATCCATCCACAGACAGGAAGCAGAGAGAGAGAGAGAGAGTACACAGGGCCTGGAAGATCTTTTGAAACTTTAATGACCCATTGACACACCTCCAACAAGACCATACCTCCTAATCCTTATGAAAGAGTACCAATAATTGGAGACCAAGAGTTCAACTTAGGAACCTATGGGGACCCTTCTCATTCAAACCACCACGGTGACTTTGAACCTTCTGATCCTCTTGCTAAAACCTAAATTCTAAAATTATAGGTGTGTGCTGCCAACTAGTTTGCAAGCTGATTTGCTTGCTGCCACCCACTTGCCTTTTCCTTGTGGTGGCAGGGATTGTTGAGCCCAGGGCCTCATTAAATTCTAAAGAGTGTTATATTATGTATATTGCTGGTTCATTTCTTGTCAATTTCATTAAAAAAATGCCTTGTGCATTTTTCACAGTTATCTGAAATAATTAAAAATAAATAAATAGCTGGGCGGTGGTGGCACACGCCTTTAATCCTAGTACTTGGGAGGCAGAGGCAGGTGGATTTCTGAGTTCGATTCCAGCCTGGTCTACAGAGTGAGTTCCAGGATAGCCAGGGCTACACAGAGAAACCCTGTCTCTAAAAACCAAAATAAATAAGTAAATAAATAAATAAATATTAAATAAATAAATAAATAAATAAATAAATAAATAAATGTTATGGTACATACCTGTAATCCTAGCACTAAGGAAGTGGAGACAAAGAGTCTGAGGGCAGCTTGGGCTTCAGGAGACATCCCTGTCTCAAAACCAACAATAATGACAACAAAACAAAATGTCTTATGGCTAGCATTTTGGGCCTTACCTTACTTTTCTGTTGATGTGACAAAATACTAAAAGCAACTGGAAGAGGAAAAGATGTATTTTACAGTTTATAATCCATCATTCAATCCTGAAGAGAAGTCAAGACAGGGACCTGGAGGCAGGAACTGACATGGAGGAAGGCAGCTTACTGGCTTGCTCAGCTGGCCTTTTTATATAAATCTAGTACCATTTGCCTAGGGGTGGCACCTCCCATAGTGGACTGGGCTCTTCAATATCAACCATTAATCAAGAAAATGCCCCCATAGATTTGTCTACTGACCAATCTGATGGAGGTATTTTTTCAGTTGATTTGTTCACTTTTTGGGCTGGAGAGATGAGTCAGGTTAGGAGCATTGGTTGCTCTTTTAGAGGTCCCAAGTTCAATTCTCAGCAACCACATGGTGGCTCATAACCATCTATAATGAGATCTTGTGCCTTCTTCTGGAATGCAGGCAGAACATTATATACATAACAAATAAATCTTTAAAGAAAAAGATTCTCACTTCTCACATAACTATTTCTTGTGTCAAGTTGAAAGAGAACTAAACAGTTTGAAAGGTGTATATTCTTAGGCATTGAAGGGCAGCTTTACTTTCTTCTCTCCTGGACTTTATATTCTAGAGGGTTCAAGATTTCCTGAGAATCAGTAGCATCTCAGAGACCTCCTGAGGCCTCTTCCAGTGGTAACTGTAGACAAGTGATAATGCCATCCATCCACCCATTATGTCTTTGAGAGCCTAGGACTAAGATGTGCAGTCAGCTTATGGGAAAGTTCCAACTCTTAGTTCAGGCTGGCAAAAGGAGAGTTATCTGAAATAAAAATAATAAAGGGATGAGGTAGTAAAACAGAAGCTACTTTTAGTAACAGGGTATATTTAAATCTCTGGCCCAACTAATAGCCAACGTTATAGGGAGGGGGCCTAGGACATTGACTAGGGGTGTCTTCCACATTCTTTTGTTTGTGTGTGTGTGTGTGTGTGTGTGCATGTGTGTGTGAGCTCATGTGTGCACTTGCACCTGATTATGCTGAGCGTTAGTGTGTGGTGGCCAGAGGTGGGGCCTCTCAGTGCGTATGATAGTACACATCTTTAATCCCAGTTCTTAGGAAGGGAAGCAGAGGCAGGTGGATCTCTGAGTTAAATACCAGCCAGCACTTTGTCAGAGAGAGAGGGAAGGGGATGAGAGGGGTTTTTTTGTTTTTGTTTATTTATTGTTATTTCATGTGAGTGGGTATTTTGCCTGCATGTATGTTTGTACCAATGTGCTTGTCTGGTGCCAGCTGAGGCCAGATGAGAGCATTGGGTTCTCTAGAACTGGAGTTAACTAGAATTAATATATATATATATATATATATATATATATATATATATATATATATATATGTTACACACACACGTATATATATACACGTGTGTGTGTGTGTATACACATATATATGCTGGAAATTCAGGATCCTCTGCAAAAGCAGCCAGTGCTCTTAATTGCTGAGTCATCTCTTCAGTCTTGTTTTTATTTTTTATGTATTATATATTTATTGAGATAGGGATTCTGTAGCTTAGGCTGGCTCAAAACTCTGTGTAGTTCAGATTGGCTTCAAACTTATTTCAATCCTGCCTGAGCCTCCTGATTGCCAGGATGACAAGTGACACAGTGATATCATACTGCTCCTCAGATCCAGCTTTATTTATTTTGGTGTGTATGTGACAGAATCCTGTGTTGTCCAGGCTGGCTTCAAACTTTCTATATAGCCAAAGATGGCCTTGTTGTTGTTCCATGTTACCCTCCATGTGGTGGAATTATAGGTATGTACTACCATACTTGGCTTGTTTGTGTACATGACTGTGTGTGTGTGTGTGTTTGTGTGTGTGTGCATTCATGCTACAGTGTACATATTAGGATTAGGAGACAACTTTGCTGTTGGTCTTTGTCTCCCACCTCCCAGGAGTGCTGGGATTATAGACTCTCCCTCATGTTTGCATGGCAACTACTTGTACCTACTGTTTTATTTCCCCTCCTTCCTCTATTTAATATTTTTTATTTTGAGGCCAGGTATCAAGTATCCCAGGCTGGCCTTGACTCTGTATCTAGCTGATACGGAGTCCTTGATATAAGTCCTTGATAGTTCAAGGATGACCTTGAACTCCTGATAGCCTGCCTCTACTTTTTGAATGGTGGGTTGATAGGAATGTGTCACCACATCTGGGCTTCATGTGTACTAACACTACCAAATGAACTGCATCTTCAGCCCCAAATTTAAAAAAAAAATTATTTATACCCACTGGTAACACAAGCCTTTCCATCAAGCCTCTCTTTGTCTTTCACTGGGCAGATAATTCATCTGGAATGATGGTGTTGTTTAACTCTGACTGCTACCAGTAGTATTTATCAACTGTTTGTATCAAGCTCTATGGGAGACACACTTGCAAGGGTGCCAAATCTTTCAACAGAAATGTTAAAGGACAACGGTGGAACAGCGCCTGAACTGCCACCAGGTGGCAGCACATAATTTATGTCAGAATGATTCTGACCAGGCCAAGAGAACTGGGTTGTAGTACCGCCCTTCAGAGATTCTGTGAGCTACTAGTTAACTCTTCCTCAAACAATTCCCAGTTTAGGTTGTGCTTCTATTCAAGGACAAATCACACAACATTTAAAACAAAAAGATAATTTTATTATTTAAACTCCACTCACGTTCAGCTTCTTCCAATTTTATTTCCTACTATACATTTTCTTAAACTCAGTTGCCAGCAGGGCCACCTTCATTCCGTTGGTGTTATTGTCAGTGCTGGGGATTGAACCCTGGACCACATGGTACATGCTCTCCTATTGCTTTCTGCCCCTAGTCTTATTTCAATTACTTATGTCCCACATACTGATTTCTGAAGGGAGGCCCCTAAACCTTTGGGGGTAAGGCTTATATCCCATTTTATCTATCCGCTTTTATTCTTCTGTTGCAGTTTGCTCAGATATAAGATTATGAAGCCTTGAGATCCATGGGTATGGAAAGTGTAAGGAAATCTGTACCTGATGAACAGTTGGATAGAATTCCTATTTCCCTCGAAGATCTTTCATAATTCTCCCTTTCAACTTAGCTGGTGATAAAAATACTCTAAGCCTTCCTTGAATTCAATCTCTTCCTTTGGCATTTCGTTTAAGTTATACTTACTGTTCTTTCTCAAGTCGCTTGGAATTATGTGCTAATTTTAGCTTGTTAGTATACTGCGATCCTGCAGAATACTGCATTCGATCCTGCAGAACACCTTTTTCAAAAGCCGCGCCAGTCTAGAGCTTGTTTAATTGGCTTGTTTAATTAATTTACCAATCGCTTCTGTTTGGGGGGTTTTGATTGGTCTCTCTTGTGTCCCGCCCTCTGAGACTCTTTAGGTTTTCCCCAAGGTGAATTCACCGCTCTCCCGGTTCCGCTTTTTCAACACACTGTCCCTTCTGTTTTTACCTTCACTCTCTTCCTATTGGTTCCCTTCATCTTCTAAGAGTTGGCGCCGAGCGTCGCTGATTGGCTTTTCTGGACGCCCATTGTGTCCACCCTCGTACCACGTGGCATTCCTAACGTTAATTGGGCAACTCTACTAGCTCGTTTGTCAAAGATTGACGATTGATTGGCTGCTCCGAGGGAGGCCTGAAGAGGGGGCGGGGCCCCCGCCCCCAGCCCCTGCCCCCAGGCGTTTCAGACACTCACCGGCGGGGAGCCGAGAGTTTCCAGCTGCCCTCTCAGTCCCAGCGGTGATCCGCCTCCGGGCCCCGCCGAGCAGGCGGGGGAAGCAGCCCAGACCGCAAGGCCATGGCAGTAGCCTCCGGCTCCTGCGCCGCCGCTGGCCCTGAGCAATCGCTGGCTTCTGCGCGAGGGACCCCCACCTCCTCCGTAGGCTAAACAGCCACGGCCCGGAGCTGCTATGCTCTCTCTGGGCCGCTGCCTCCCTTGCCCTCCGGCCGGCGCAGACGCCCTCTCCGCGGCTCAGTCGTGCCTCAGGTAACGTCGGGAGAGTGCCTGAGGACCAAGGCTCGGCATCCCTGCCGCGCGCACAGCCTTGGCTCGTGGGTCGCTGAGCACTGGACAATCCGGTGCCTTACTTGAGATTCTCAAAAAGGCAGGGGACTGTCTCTCGCCCCTCTCCCCGTTTCCTTTCCTTCTCACTTCCCTCAGGGTCCCAGGACAGTCCCCACCTCGCCTCAGAGGCCGAGAACCCATTGGAAGTTATCATTGTGTTGAGCTTGTGTCTGACCTTCCTCACTTGTGAAGTTGTGGAATCCTTCACGTCCCGCTCCCCTACTGTGTCTCACTGGTCTCAGTGCCCCCTTCTCCCTCAGAGATCTGGATTCCCTCTGAAACGTGCTCATCTCCTAACCACTCTGACTCCTATCCTAAGAGACTTCTCTTTCCTTTTTATTCACTTTTTACCTCTTGTTTTTGAAGACTCTTATCTAAACTACGATTCGGATTGAGCTGGTAATAAAATCCAGATTAGTTAAATTGGAAAACTTCAATTTATACCTCTGTGAAAAACTTGCTCAAGAATTTGGACTTTATTTGTAGGCACACGGAGTCATTGAAGGTTGTAAGTAGGCGCTTGATACGGATTATCTCTGGAAAAATGTGAAAGATTGAAAGTAAAACCGGAGGGCAGAAGGCCCAGGTAGGCAGGAGATTATTGTGCTTCTGTGCCTGAGAGAGGATGAATGGACTGCAATAGTTGTAGGAAAGTGAAATTCCAAGAATTTTTAAAATAGAATTTAGAGATTCTTTGTTTGTTTTCTGCTTTTCTAAGTAAGGGCTTTCTTATTGGCTTATGGTATTGAGTTGGTGGTGTTGATGGAAACAATGTAAAAAAGTTTTGAAGAATGATAAATTGTATTGTGGACAAGTTGAATCCTAGTTTTTCAAATAGAGTTGGAAAATTGGTCATAAAACTGAGAAAATGATGCTCTAGAGACATAAATTGGAATTCTATAGGAATACTTGAAACCTTAGTACCTCCTGGTAGTACTCCAGAAAGCTTAGAATTGGGCTGTGGACAGAAACAGCATTGCTGAGAATCCAGACACTGAAGCCATACAATGGTAGTCTTACAGAAGCCAAAGGAAGACAGTCTCCAGAAGGGAGGGGGACCCAGGTGCTGCAGAGGTCAAGCAGAGGGGGGTAGGAAGCCAGGGAGCCTGGTGGTTAGGAAAGACTTGCTTTGTTTCAAAGGCAGTTTTGATAGTCTGGTGGTGGTAATACAGTGGTCAGCTCATGGATTTAGTTGTAAGTGGAAGGCAGCAGTGAGCAACACGTCTTTCTTCTTTCTCTCTTTTTCTGCTTGTTTGCTTGCTTGGGGTAGGGTTGTGTAGCTCAGGCCAGCCTGGAATTATGTGTTACCACACTAGACTGGCCTTATTTTTATTGTGATCAGTTATCTGTAGGTAAATCCGATTTCTCTGGAGGTTGATGGAACTGTGGTGAGGTGAGTTTCTGACATGAGCATTGTAGCCACAGGAATCACCAGTGGGAAATAGCAAGGATTTTTTTTTTTTTTTAGATTTATTTTTATTTTATGTGATGAGTGTTTTTTTCTGTTGGTTTGGTTTCAGAATCTCACTGTGTAGCCCTGACTGACTTGGAACTCACTATGTAGATCATGCTGGATGATGTATAAGTGTGTGCCTGTGTGTAAGTGTGTGGACCACATGTGTGATGGTGCCCTTAGAGGTCAGAAATGGGTGTTAGACCCCTGGAACTGGGGCAGTGATTGTTGTGGCTGCCACGTGGGTGCTGGGAAGAGAACCCAGGTTCTCTACAACAACAAGTGCTTTAAACCACTGAGCCATCTCCAGCAACAAAGATAAAGGATCTTTTCTTTCCTTCCTTCTTTCCTTTCTTCTTGAATTCAGTTCTTTTTTTCTTCTTGAATTCAGATCCACCTGCTTCTGCTGGAATTAAAGGGCTGTGACACCACCAGATTCTACATTTTCTTCAACACCCTAAGAATAGGAAGACAAAAAACAAAACAAAAACAAAACAAACAAACAAAAAAAAAAACCCAAAGATTGGGTTGATCCAAAACTGGAATTTGCAAAGCAGAAATATAAAATGGGGACCCACTTACACACTGCTAATTTACACATCGCTAATGATAGCCTGGAACTATGATTGACTGCACAGTCTGAATTAGAAGTTATAAGAAGTAAAATCAGGGATTGAAAAGGTAGCTTAGCTTTTAAGATCACTGGCCATTCTTCCAGGGGACACGGATTCAGTTCCCAGTGACTACATACAACTATATGTAACTCCAGTTCTGGGGGAGCCAACGCCCTCTTCTGGCTTCCTTTGGGCAATGCATGCACACAATATACAGACAGACATTTAGACAAGATACTCATGTATATAAATAAAAATTTAAGAAAGTAAAATCTGTAAGAAGGCTAGTGTACTTGGAGAATGAGGAGATAACCAGAATTGTGATTGAAGACTGGATTTTGTAAGAATACATGATTGGAAAATTCAGCATTCTTTCAAGGCCAAGGAAGAAAAAAAGTGTAATTGTCTCAGTGCTGTTGAAGGGAAGTGGAGCTATAGGTTATTAAGATAGTTCAACGGTGTTATGGCTATGTTACCTATGTCATCTGTATGGATGTCATAATTACCCAATATGACAGCAGGAGACGGAACACAGGAGATATTATAGGTGGGGCCTATCATCAGCGAGGAGGGACGCATGTTAGGAACTAGTACTCAATGGTACAGATGTTTGTGTCTAAGTTAACAGGTAGGCTCTCAGACATCTGGGTGATTTCAGTGCATGAGATGTTACTCTTTTATAGAGATAAATGTCTGGGATGGCTCCTCAAACTCTATCCTGTGTGATTTGGCACATGAAGGTCTTGATTCTGGTTTAGACATGTACATGCTAGGAGGCTGATAATCTGCTCTCTCAGACACTGCAGTGCTGCTTTCTACTTACAGTGTCAGTTAATTATAAGAAGAAAATTGTTCCCTGGCGTATTTAGAATAGAAAGGGGGACTCGTTTTTAAAAATGTTCTTCCTCCTATATTAAAGTGGTTATAAATACATTGTTAATGTCACACATTTAATTTCGTTCTGAAATATGAGTGTTTTATTAGAGTTTGAAATCTCAGATTAGGACTTTTATGGGAGTTTTTTCTCTTTCTGGTAAGTGGAACCTAATTAGTACATTGTTTGTGTGGGTGATGGTGAATGTTTTGGACCAACAATGGGTATTATGCTATTTTCTGAGTCATCAAATGAAGATGACTTCAGTGTGGTCTCAGTAGGATTATTTTTGCTGAATGTTTAGAGGGCTGGTTGTTAACATACTTGTATTGTGTCATATATCCATTCTTGACATTTTATTTTTTTTTACTATCTGTGTGTGTGTGTGTGTGTAAGTAGAGGACAACTTGGAGAAGTTGATTCTGACCTCCTGTCATGTGGAAATTGAACTCAGTTCATCAAGTGTGGCAGCAGGTACTTTCATCCATTTTTCTGGCCCTCTGATGTTTTATAAAGGCAGTGTGAAAAGGGGAAAATATTGGAAATCTACATGGTAAATCAAAACTGAGATTGTGTTATTAACTATATGGTTATAGGTAAAATACTTATCTTCTGTAAGCCTTACTGTTTTGTTTTTTCAATTTAATGTTTGAAGCTGGGTGCTGTGGTGCACTCCTGTGATCCTAGCATTCAGGAGACTGAAGCAAGAGGGATCACGTGCTTTGGGTTAGCATCCTGTTCTGCATAGTCAGATTCTGCCTCAAAAAAAAAAAGTGTATTTTTGTTAGAATTAGTTCCACTCTTGGGAACTTTCTTCACTTTTCCTTAATATATATTACTTGAAAATATAATATATTCAAGTGGCTAAATATAAAACTATTTACGTATAACATAGGATTTTAAATATTTATATATTTTATATAAACAGTCACAGTCTCGTGACTACTGTGTCTACCCAGTTCCCTGCTCCCTTCATGCCTCCCAACCATTTTTTAAAAAACTCTTTGGTTGCTCAGAACTGAAGATGAACCCAGATTCTTTTATTTATTTATTTATTTATTTATTTATTTATTTATTTATGTTTTTCGAGACAGGGTTTCTCTGTGTAGTCCTGGCTGTCCTGGAACTCACTCTGTAGACCAGGCTGGCCTCGAACTCAGAAATCTGCCTGCCTCTGCCTCCCAAGTGCTGGGATTAAAGGTGTGTGCCACCACTGCCCAGCTGAACCCAGATTCTTAAGCATGCTAGTCAAGTGTCCTGCTCAGCTGCCCTTTATAGTAGACCTTCACCTCACCCCATTTTTATTTTTGAAGAAGGGAGTTTTGAGGACAACCTTCAACTTCTGACTTCTCTGGCATACAGGACAGACCACCACTACCCAGCTGCTTTTGCATTCTTTTAGACTTTGTTTAGGTAAATACTTCCAAACATGAATATATAATCTGTTTTTTTATTTTCCATGAAGAAGCTGATGGTTTCTCCCAGTTCTGGGCTCCACTCACTGGGTGTGTCCTTCGTTTAGTGTATCCTGGGGAGCTTTTCAGATTAGTACTGAGAGCTTCCTCATTTGTAAAAAAAAAAAAAAAAAAAAAAAAAAAGTTTAAACACCTACATGGTCTCCCAGGGAATTCTTTTGGGTGTAGATGGGTGTGACCATGCATTCTGTGAGTTTAAGTTTAGCCTGGTCTACATATCAAGCTCTGGGATAGCCTGGACTACATAAAGAAAAACCCATAAACAAAACAAATACCCTCCCTACCCGAAAAAAATCTTTTTCAACTCTGAGATGTCTTCATAGAGCTTTGGGGTTTGTGTGTGTGTTATGTCCCTGCCTCAGGGACCATAGATTATTGGCTGAATTAAGTTGTACAGAATGGATGTTAGAGAACAAGGTGGGGTCACCTCTGGGCTCCCAGGGAAATCTGAAAACACGGAGTAAGCTTTTTAGTTTGCTGTTGGCCAAACCCAGCTTTGAATGGAGGAGGATGAGTTCAGGAGGGAGGAAGGCATCGATGCTTTTTGATGGAATAGAGCAGGCCTCCATAAATATCTGCTCCAGTCCCTGCTGAACTAGTCCTACAGTCCTTCTCCATACTTGGCTAGGACTGGTCAGAATTTAACAAAGATTTTCCACAGGCTGGTGTGTGTGTATGTGTGTGTGTTACCATTTGGGGCTATCACAGCACCGGATGGGGGAAGGTTACACATAGCAAAAGGGAGGCCAATGTGGGGAGGCTACATGAAACCCTGTTTCAAAAACCAAGACAAAAGCAACAACAAAATGGGCTGACGATGTGGCTCAGTGGGTAGATGTTCCCACCACAGAATCTCACACGGGATCCCTGGGACCCACATGGAGGAAGGAGAGGACAGATCCCCACAGGCTGTCCTCTGGCCTCTCTATACACAGATAAATGAAATGTAATAGAAGAAAACGTTTAAAGAAAGACGGAGAAGCTATTGAATCTGTGTATTATAACCTGTTCCCTGTTATGCACATTCCTTTAGCCTTTTAATGTTCCAATCAGTGCTGCAGTGTAGACCTTGAACATGTCATTTTGACATGTGTGCAAGGGGATTTGCAGGATAAATTTACAAAAGCAGAATTTTAAGGTCAATATACATTCACTACCAGGAACTGGTTAGTTTCCTTCCTCAGGCATTTTCGCATCTGCATTGCCCTGTTTATTCAGCTAACATTGCCTGTGTCATAGCTAAGGCTTAAACAGTGTTTTGTACGATGAGTACCATTCTAGGAGGTTTATGTGTATTATCTCATTTAATCTTAGTAAAAGCCCTTTGAGGTGGGCACTGGTACGACCTGATTCGTGGCCTCTGAGCTGCAGAGATGCCTGTAAGCACTGTGACTGGAGGGTCAATGTTGTTAATATTATGCCTCCTGTTATCAATCTTGGATTATTGCCAATGGGATAGATAGAAACAAGTGATAGATAACTTGGAGTGGTTCAGTTGTTTTCTTTTAATTATGCTGAGATGAAGCATCTTTTATGTTAGAGTCATCACTCTTCTGCTGAGTCAGGGTTCTCTATCGTTTTGATTTCTTGGACTCTCTATAAAAAGTTAAAGGTCTGCGGTATGTTTTACAAGAATTTTTCTTATCCCTTGCTTGGAGGCAGGGAATTGAACCCAGGGCCTCCTGCCTGCCAAGTATCTGCTCTGTTCTCAGGCCCATTTTGATATTTGCCTTTCTGACGTCTTTCCTTTCATTCCCCTATAGAAGTTCTAGATTTTTGTGCTGATAAACTTTTCAATCTTCTTTTATGGCTTTTGGATTTTGAAATATAAAAAGACAGGCTTTCTGCATTTCAGTCCTTGTTGTTTGAATCTATCCAGCTGGAACAAGGACATAGAATTGTCATAAGGGTCAAAGTGCTTTGTTGAACTGTAAATCATTAGACAGATGAAATGTAGTGTTATTTATTTATCTTCTGAACAAGTTGTACAGAGGCTCTCATGTCTTCCTCTTTATTAAATAGAATATGATAATATAATTTTGTACAATATAGAAAATTAGGAGCTGAGCCTGATTGAAAAGTTTACAGGCCTTTACTGAGCACTTGGGAGGCAGAGGCAGGCGGATCTCTGTAAATTTGAGGCCAGCCTGGTATTATAGTGAGTTTCAAGACAGCCAGGGCTCTGGAGAGAAACTCTCTCAAAAACCAAAACAAACAGAAAGGAGGAAGAGGAAGAGGAGGAGAAGAAGAAGAAGAAAAAGAGAAGGAGGAAGAGGGGGAAGAGGAAGAGGAGGAAGAAGAAATAATTAGGATGATTTTATTGCTAATGTTTTCCTAGGACAGTTTGCATGGGCTATTTTTCAAAATGATTTTCACAATGAATTCACTATGATATTCTTGATAAATTTGCATATTTTCAATATATTTAAATTTTTTCCATTCATTAGATATTTATGGAAATAACACATTTAAAGAGAAAAAGCAATACAATGTATACATCATTACTGAAAACTGTATCGTATTATATCAAAAAGAACTTTAGGAATGAATTTCTAATTTCAGGAAAGTTTTACTTTCAGAAATAAATCTACAGAACAACACACCCCTTCTTAATTGTCAAGTACCAGAGCTCGACCTTTTGGAATGATTCAGCCACTAGGTTATTAGCCACAGTGTGTTCTGGTTCTTATTCTTTAATTACTTTTACAGTGTGCCTTTGGTTGATCTGTCCAGCCACATTCAATTAATTTAGTTCTTAGTAACTTTTAAAAATACATTTAAAAAAATTATGTGCATGGGGACTGGAGAGATGACCCAGTGTTTAAAATCATTGGCTGCTCTTGCAGAGAACCCAGATTCAATACTCAGATCCATGTGACAGCCTCACAACCATCTGTAACTCTAGTTGCAGGCATCTGATGCTCTCTTCTGACTTTGGTGGGCACTATTTACATGTAATATACAGACAAAATGTATAGGCAAAACACCAATATACAAAAAAGTAAATCTAAAAAGACGTGTGTGTGTGTGTGTGTGTGTGTGTGTGTGTGTGTGTGTGTACACTTATGACACATGTGTTCAGGTGCTCAAGGAGACCAGAAGAGAGTGTTAGCTCCCCTGGAGTTGGAACTGAAGGTGACTGTGAATCACCTGACATGGGTTATGAGTTCTGAACTCAGGGTTCTCTGGAAGAGCATGATGCTCTTAACCTCTGATCTCCTTCTCCAGCCCTTCTAAGATCATTTGAAGTATTTTCCTTCTGCTATTTCTATTAATGTATGGTTAATAGATGCCTTTCTTTATTCTGCTTCTTTATTCATCTTGCTAACTAGCATCATTTTGGGCTGTCCCTTCCAGTAGTGATCCTTGCACTGAGACCATTTCCTATCACAATCTTCAGCTGACTGGACTTTTCCGACCCCCCCCCCCCCATGTTTTAGTTTTGTTTTTTTTTTTTTTTAGAATGTGATTAAAGGTTTTGAATTTTTACTCTCACATTAGCTAAGGTTCATAAATGTATATTCTGTTTATTCTGAATACAGTTCCTGCTGATTGGCACAAATTATAACTTTTGGAAATTCAGAAAATTGTGATTATTAAAGTAATGCATTTTCACTAATGAATTGGAAAATATCAAAACCAAAGGAAAATGAGAACACTGGGAAGCTGCTATAGTGGCCTGTGCCTATGATCTCAGTACAGGGTCTTAAGGATCTTAAGTTTGAAGATAGCCTAGAGTACATAGCAAGACAGTCTCAAAATAGCTGGGAATGAAAAAAGAATTGGGAAATAGAGAAGATTTCAGAAGATAAAAGTTTATCATAGTCTGCCTATTTTCGTGTTCTGTTCAGGTGAAGAGATACCATGACCAAGGCAACTCTGATAAGGGAAAACTGATTTTCTGTTTTCAAGACAAGGTCTTCCTGTGTAGCCCTGGCTGCCCTGGAGCTCAGTAGACCAAGCTAGCCTTGATCTCAGAGATTCACCTGCTACTGCCTCTTGAGTGTTGGGATTAAAGGTATGTGCATTTAATTGGGGGCTTGCTTATAGTTTCAGAGGTTTAGTCCATTGTCCTGACAACCATTAGCCTGGGTTCTGAGTTAACAAAATATAAAGGACCTGAAAATTAACATTAGCTGCTAAATCACACACACAGAGAGAATGAGAGCAAGCAACTGGGCCTGACATGGGTTTATGAAACCTCAAAGCCTGCCTCCAGTGACAAATTTCCTCCCACAAGGCCACACCTACTTATCCTGTTTTTTCCGAACTCCCTGGTGACTAAGCATATAAGGGTCTGTAGGGGCCATTCTTTTTCTTTCTTTCTTTCTTTTTTTTTTTTTAGATTTATTTATTTATTTTATATATATGAGTATTCTATCTGCATGTACACCTGCATGCTAAAAGAGGGCTTCAGATCCCATTATAGATGGTTGTGAGCCACCATGTGGTTGCTGGGAATTAAATTAAAGCCAGAGCTCTGAGCCATCTGAACCGCTGCTGAGCCATCTCTCTAACCCTGTAGAGGCCATTCTTATTTAAACTACCACACTGCCCATGATTCACTAAGTTAATAGTTGTTTTGAACCTGTATATATCCTCTTGTGTGCGTGTCTCTCAAGGGCTTAGCATGCTATATGTATGGCCTCTAGGAGATGCTAAATAAATAATTTGTTGATTAAGCAAATGAAAGAATAAATATACGCCAGCCATGGTGCCGTATACTTTTAATCCCACCCAGTACTCTCAAGGCAGAGGCAGGAGGATCTCCAAGTTTGAGCCATCCGGGACTAAAGAGTAAGTTCAGTATAGCTAGGGCTACACAGTGAAACTGTGTCTCAAAGAAAAGAAAAGAGAAAAAGAAAAAGAAAGAAAGAATGAATATTTTTCTAGTATAGAGTTTGAATCTTCATAAGGTAAGATAGCTCAGCTGATAAAGTGCTTATGGTACAAGCTTGAGGATTTGACCCAAATTTAATCTCCAAATCTCATATAGAAAACTATGATATAATGGCATGTATCTATGATCCCAATGCTAGGGAGATAGAGAGGATGTCCTGAGGCTCACTGGCCAGTCAGTCTAGTATAATCAGCAAGATCCAGTCAGAGATTCTGTCTTCAGAACACAAAGTGGACATACACATATGCACATGCACCAGAACGCATTTCAGACAGTTGACAACAAAAAGCCAAACTAAATCCAAAATAAAAAACCCTAAAATTTGAATCTCAATGTCTAAATTTTACCTTTCCCCCAACTGTACATTTTGACTTATATCCAGTACTAAAATTCATATACCATAATTCATTTGAAGGTGAGCACGTTCAAGTCCAAGTCCTTATGGAGCTCATAGTCCAGAAGAAAACAGATAAGCAACAATTAATGTACAGTAAGATAACTGTAATAAGGATTTGTGCTGGACAATATCATATCAAAGCACACACAAAGGAGATTGAAAGGTCAGAGAGCACTTCTCATTTTAGTTGCTTCCATGTGAAAGAAACCAAGAACACACTGAGAAAGAATGTCACATGAACGGGCACTGGTGTGTCAGCAGGCGTTACAAATAAACAGCTCAAAAGAGAAAGGCTTCATTCTGACCCACAATCCCAGGGTCTGTCCACTGGTGGAGAAGTCAAGGTGGTAGGAATCAGAAGTGGCAGGTCACATCTTGCTCATAATCAGAAAGCAGAGACAGATTGAATTAGCATACTGTCGCTCAGTTCTCCTTCTCCAGGGTCAAAGCCAGGAATGGTGTTCTGCACAGTGCATGGGGCTTCTCACCTGATAAATGCAGTCAAGATGACCCTCAGTGGCATGCCCAAATGAGGTGACTATCTCAGGATTCTAGGTTTTGTCAAGTTGGCAGTTAACACTAAGCACATAAGTAGATTGTGTCTATGGATAGAAGAGTCAAAAGATGGATGAAATTGGAGCTAGGAGGGCAGAAGAGATAGCTCAGCAGTTGAGAGATTAACTACAGCTGGGCGGTAGGGATGCACATCTTTAATCCCAGCACTCAGAAGACAGAGGCAGGCAGATCTCTGAGTTTGAGGGCAGCCTCATCTATAGAGTGAGTTCCAGGACGAGAGGCTAGAGAAGCCCTATCTGGATCCCCCCCTCCCCAAAACAACAACAAAGAAGCAGAAATAATTGAAGATTTTACCCTACTTTGTTGAGACAGGATCTCATGCTGTAGCTTGGGCTGGACTCAAACTCAAGAGATCCAGCCTCAGCCTTCTCCCTGTGGGATAACAGGTGTGAGCACAGTGCTGGCTCACTAAAGATTTTCAACTGTCATGTGTGATATATGAAAACTATTATAGGTTGTAGTTCATGTCCTTCCAGCTAGTCTGAAATGCTGTTGAACTCATTCATACCTATGAAATAGTGGGAATATTATTAAGGAAAAATATACGTTTTGGTACTTATTTACTGGCTGTTGTTTTAACTATTAGCCTCAGATCCAGTATTCAAATAAAGTAATATATACTACAAAGCCGTGTTTTTCTTTTATTGGAAAGAAAAAAATCTGTAAGAATCTGAACATCTGGACAGGGGATGTAGCTTGCTTGATAGAGTGCTTGCCTAGGATGCATGAGTTCTGGATGACTGTATAAAACTGCTACAGTGGTGCATGCCAGGAATCCTGTTACCGAGGAGGATCAGAAGTTTGTTGTCATCGTTTGGTCACATAGCTTAATTTTTTAAAATCACATTTCTTTCTTTATTCTGTATGGGTGGTTTTAGCACATATGAGGATGTCAAAGGACAGCTTCCAGGAGTCAGTTCTTTCCTTCACTGTGGGTACCAGAGATTGAACTCAGGTTGTCAGTCTGCTCCACAAGCACTTTTACCTGCTGAGCCATCTCCATGATTTCACGTGGGCAGTTCATAGAAGGAAGTCCTAGCCAGATGAGGTGATTTATACCAGTAATCTCAGGAGGAGTAAAGTCAGGAGGATGAGGCAGGAGAGTTATTACATGTTCCAGGCCAGCCTGGACTAGTGCAAAACTTTATCTCAATAAAACAACAAACTAATAAACCAAACAAAAACTACAGAGATTCCTGTAAATGGTTAAGACATTTGAATTAATTTACCTCCAAATGCCTTTGTAACTCTCAGCCTAAATTTCTATTTTATGTTGTGGCCCACTGCCTGGCCTGAGCCTGGTGGATCTAGTTTCATAGCAAATAAGGTAGTTACTCAAAAGAACCAACACACTTTTAAGGACTATCTTTCCATCTGTCTGGCATTAGTAGATGCCACTGTGATGTTTGCAGCTAAGTAGGGGATGTCAGTTTTATGCTAGAATGCCTTTGGTTTGAATGGCAATTGCAATTTATTATTTCACAGCAGGGTGTCAAACTCAGCAGTATTGCTTTTAGTTTTAATTATGCAACCAACCTGAAATGTGTCTGTATTTGCTGTATTGGTTCATGGAAAGGATAACTGCTGAGCTGACCCGTCATATGGATTTGCCATGTGTTTGTTTGGTCTTGAAACACAGCTAATATGCTTGTCAGTGTTCCTATTCTGGAAAATGAATGGCCACATATCATACAGAACAAATTCTTATTCTATTTTTAGATCAGTTAAAGAGTTTTTATGATTTTAGAAAAAAACAAAATAATTAGGACATCAGCATATTATATTTGTATTCTTTTTCTATTCTTTATTATCTTGTTTGCAAAATTTGCTATTTTCCTCATTTTGAGAGTCTTCCTCACCACTTTTTGTTTGTTTGTTTGGGGTGGGAGTGTGTGTGTGTGTGTGTGTGTGTGTACATAGAAGATACTCATTACTGGCCTGACAATGTGCTATCTTGTTACCAGTTGACAGTGCTTCAGTCTATTGTAGGGTTTTATTTGTACCTTCACTGTTGTCAAGTGTTGTTTGCCTTGTTTTGTGATGTTAGCACATCTGTGGGTGTGGGGACATAGCACAGTTGGTAGAGCACTTGCCTACCAAGCACAGAGCCCCAGCAGGGCATAAAACTGGGAGTGTTGGCTCATATCTGGGAAGTAAAGTCAGGAGTATCAGAAATTTAGGGCCATCTTTAGCTACTTAGGGAATCTGAGATCAGCCTGGCCTTCCATGTCTCAAAAAGAAAGAAAAAGAAACAAACACTGTGTGTTTAGAAGGAATGGCAATGAATTGGCAATTTTTTCCCCTGCTAGTTTGTCATCCATTCCTAGAAAATCTGTTTTGGGTGGTCTAGGAGGAGGCAACAACAATAAACAAACCTCCATATGAACCGAACTCTAGGATGAACAAACAGACAAACACACAACAGTTGAACAACAAAAAGAAGTCTGTTAGGATCAATGGTAGTTTTTGCTTTATAATAACTAAGTGACTGAAGTCTTTTAAAAGCCTTAGAGCAGTGGTTCTCAACCTTGCTAACACTGCGGCCCTTTAATACAGTTCCCCAGTGGTGACCCCAACCACAAAATTATTTTTGTTGCTACTTCATAACTATAATTTTGCTACTGTTATGAGTCATAATGTAAATATCTGATATGAGACCCTTAAGGGAGTCTCAACTTACAGGTTAAGAACTCCTGCCTTTAGAGGTCGCTGGCAAGATATGGTTTGTATACATTTTAGTCTCTTTGTTCAGGAAGGGTAGAGACTAGTAGTACTTTCTGTAATTAACAGGAATGTAGCTGTGTTTGTGGAGGGAGACACTTTATAGTGGTAAGTGCTTAGCTTTGGAAACTTAACTTTTGAACCCCTGTATTATCTTCCAACAGGTCTTAATTTGACAGTCTTACCTATCTCCCCTTTTTATTCCTTGAGATACAAATCTCCCAGTGAATTCATAGCAAGGGGAATTGCTTTGTAGATCAGATACACCTGCCTCTATCTCCCATTGCTTGGATTAAAGATATGTGCCACCACACGCAGTGACCTTCTCCCCTACATGTTCGATAATGCACACTTTGCAGAGATATCATAAAGGTTAGGGGAAACATACATATAATAATCGGTTGGGGCTGGAGAGATGGCTCAGTGGTTAATAGCATTGGCTCCCCTTCCAGAGGACCCTGGTTCAATTCCCAGCACCCACTTGACAACTCACAACCGTTTGTAGTTCTAGTTCTGGGGGGATCCAACACCTTCACACAGACATTCATGCAGGCAAAACACCAATGTACATAAAATAAAAATAAATTAAAAACCAGAAACAATTGTCAGAGTGTATGGGCCATGGTAAGTGGTGCCTGCAGTTATCTATAGAAGCATTTCAGCTAGGAGGGTGATCTGAGAATCCTGAAAGTTTCCTACATTTGTTGGGAAAAATGGTTTATAGAATTTCCTTTTTGGAAAGATTAAAAAAAATTTAGTTTATCATCTTTTTTTCAATTGGTTCCAACTGTAATTTTAAAAAATGGTTCTATTTAAAATTCTATTTATTTATTTAGTGTGTGTCTGTGCATATACTTGTTATTTGTTTAGGTAGAGTGTATGGGTAACTTCCTAGTCAGTTCTCTCCTACCACGTGGGGCTTGGGAATGGAACTCTGGTGGCAGGCACTTTACCCACTGAGCTGTCTCACCAGTTGCATCACAACTTCTAATTCTACCTACTTTGTTTCTTTTAAAAAGTTTTTAAGACTGGGTGGGGACAATGTCCACCTTTAAGGCCATCACTGGCAGGGTGGGAGTTTCCGAGGTAGATGGATCTCTGTGAGTTTGAGACCAGCCTGGTCTACAGAGCTAGTTCCAGGACAGCCAGGTCTACACAGAAAAACAAAACAAAACAAAACAAAACAACTTTTCTTGAAAAAAGTCAAACAAAAAAAAGAAAGAAAGAAAGAAAGAAAAGTTAAAAGAAAGTTTATTTCGTGGTTTTGGGGTGTTTTACCTGCATGTATGTATGAGCACCATGTGCATGCAGTGTCTGAGGAGATCCAAAGAGGATGTCATATCCCCAGGGACTGGAGTTACATGCCAAAGGTTAGGAACCAAAATGTGGGTACTGGGACTCCTAACTGCTGAGCCATCTTTCCAGCCTCTCCAATCTCAATGGAAATGAAATTAACTTTACAAAAGAGGCTGTGTTAGAATTTCCTTCTCTCCTTCCTCCCTTTTCCGTCTTCCCTTTCTTCTTCCACCCTCCTCTTCCCCCTCAACTCTCCTCTCCTTTCTTCTGTCTAAAAGTCCACTTTGTAACAGAAGTACAAAAAATGTTTGACCAGGTGCAGACATTTAATCCCAGTGCCTGGGTGGCAGAGGCAGGAGGATCTCCGAGTTTAAGGCCAGGTTGGTCTGTGTAGCAAGTTCTAGGTCATCCAGGGCTATATAACTAAACTGTCTTAAAAGCCAAATAAGAAATGTGTTTGTTTCCTTGTAAGCCACATAATTTTGGCATTTTTGAAAGACCACTAAAGGCCATTTCCTGTTTCTGGACAAAAGCGATGAAGCTTTTCCAGTGCAGGCATCTCAGCTGGGCGCTGCTGGCATTCCAGGGAGGACAAGTCTTTGTTGTGCAGGACTGTGCTCTGCACTGCAGGACATTCAGTTTCTTTGGCTCCTGCCCACTAAAATGCCAGGATTGCCTACCCCACACCCCCAACCTCCTTGACAAGGAGATCTAGCCTCCCTCAGGAGATTTTCACATGCCTTTAGTTGAGAAGCAGTGAGACTCTATCTGAATTATTATTATGTGAGAGATGGAGTATTACCAATGTTCATTTTATTAAAAAGTCCATATTCTGCCTAGGCATAGGCTCAGTGAAGAATGCTTACCTAGCATGTTCGAGACTCTGGGTTCCATCTCCAGCAGTAAGAAGAAAATCCAAGTTTTTACCAGCTTAAAATAACTCACACTTCGCTGTTAGGTTTGACATGTTTGTTTTTAGCCCTTGGAAAGCAGAGGCAGGAGGATGTCCTAGTCTGAGACTAGCCTAGCCTACAGCGCCAGTATTAGCACAGACAGGGCTCCACAGAGAGATCTTGTCTCCACAAAAAAAAACACAAAACAAACAAATCACTCATACTGAACAAGTAGTCTGTGTAGTGCTTAAAATCCATGTTTTTTGTTTTTCCTTTCTACTTCCTTTCCTCTTCCTTCTTTTTCTCTTAAGGTCTCATGTGACTCAGGATGTATCCAAGAATTCCTTGAATCTGTGACCCTCCCACCTCCACTTCCTGGGTGCTAGGATTACAGGCATGTGCACCACATCTGGTGATGTCGAGGGATGAACCCAGGGCTTTGTACAAGCTGGGTAAACACACTCTGCTAACTGAGCTATAATCCCAGCCATAAAATACATATTTTTCAATCATTGCATCTTTCTGGTAAATGTAAGGGTTATTTTAATTGTCCGTTGCTGCCAAAATTTATATTATACCACAAGTGTCAAAAGGTGCTATTTCAGGGCTGGAGAGATGGTTCAGTGGTTAAGAGCACTTGGCTGCTTTTGGTTCAGTTCCCAGCACCTGTATGGCAGGCAGGTCCCAACTGTCTGCTTCTAGTTGTAGGAGATACAGTGCTGTCTTCTGGCCTTTGAGGATACCAGGCACCCACCTACATACATGCAGGCAAAACACTTTTTGCATAAAATAAAAATAAACATACACTTTTTAAAAGATGACACTCTGTAAATAAGACCTAAGACAAGTAATCCAGGGTCAGAAAACATGTTACTTAATTAACATTTCATACATTACAAATAGTATATTTTCTGATTTTAAAACTGCAAGTCATCCTCTGCCTTCTGGGTGCTCACTATGGCTCATGGAGCTCCTCCCTGAATTAATAAATATATGCTTTAAAACACAGCAGTCTCCTCCAAGTCCCCCAGGAAAGTTTTGTTCTATCCATCCATCTATCTATCATCTATCTATCATCTATCTATCTATCTATCTATCTATCTATCTATCTATCTATCTATCTATCTATCATCTACTTTTAAACAGGGTCTCACTATGTATTTTGCCTGTCCTGGAACTCACTATGTAGACCTCATTCAAACTCAGAGAGATCCAACAAACAGCCTCAGTCTCTTGAGTGCTGGGATTAAAGGAACATGCCACTATGCCTGGCAAGTTTAAACACTTTATTATTTTGTGTGTATGTGTGTGTGTGATTGTGTAGGTACACATACCCAGAATAAGAGAGCAGGCTCTGTAGAGGTCAGAGTACAGCTTGCAGGTTGGTTCCTTCCACCTTGTTAGTCCCAGGGCTCAAACTCAGGTTGTCAGCAGGTGCCTTTACTCATTTAGCTGAGCCATGTCAGCAGCCTTTGTGTGGTTTATCCATAACTTTCTTGCCTTTGATAGCTAATTAAAATTTGTCAGAGAGCCAGGTGTGATGGTGCCTTTAATCTCAACACTGGAGACAGAGACATCTCTGAGTTTAGAGACAATTTGGTTTACAAAGTGAGTTCCAGGACAGCCAGGGCTACATAGAGAAACCTGTCCTCAAAAACTAAAACACAACAGCAACAAAAAGCAGTGGAGGAAGTGGAGAGAAGCTTATTAATAAGAGCACTTAACTACTCTTGCAGAGGACCCGAGTTTGACATCTAGCACTCAGGAATTCATGCCTACATTCACATGCACATACTCATACACAGACACATGTGCACACGCACCATCATACATGAACATACACCCTGCACAAACATGTGTACCACATCATGCATACATATATAATAATAATGAAGTAAAGTATGCTTAGTGGCTTGCCACGGGAACAGAAGACACAGCTTGGGCACTTTCCTTTCTCAGAATTTTAAAAAATTGTTAATGAATTAAGGGACTGCACTGTCTACCATTTGTCCCAGCCGCCTAGAGATTAATATTACTTTAGCGTGTAAGAGGGACTCTAAACTAAATACATTCTTTTCTGTTTTAAATTTATGACTTGTGTAAGTTAGACTCTCCTAAAAGTTTTCACAATGCTTATGAGAGTTTAGTGTAGGATCTAAATATTCCTTGGACTGTATGGAACTGTTGCAGGATAGTTTGAGAGTCTGGAGGCTTGCTTACATACTGGGTTGCTGTTTATTCACCAAATTGTTTTGTGTTTTCTTGGCCTACACATGTCAAATAACTGTTATATTAGCAATAGACTTAAGAAAAAGAAAAAAAATTGAAAAATATTTTATTTAAAAAAGTTTTAAGCCAGAGCTTTGGTGTGTGTGTGTGTGTGAACATCTGTAATTCTAGCACTTAGAAGGCAGAGGCAGGGGGATCTCTTGTGAGTTGGAGGCCAGCCTGTTCTACATTGAGAGAACCTGCCTTAAACAAACAACCCAAAAACCAAAACAAAATAAAAAATTTAAACTGTAGGAAAATACAATTTAATAAATACTATTTATATAAGTATTTGTCAGGTCTCAGAAACCTGGGACAAGTTTTGGGACCTGACAGTATTATCATAAATAACAACTTTATTTTAAAATTAATTTTTTGGAGACAGGGTCTTACTTTATTTGTGTTGTGCTATATTGAACTTTTAAAGAAAGTGTGTGCATGTTTGTATGCTGTGTGCATGCATGTTTGTGTATGTATATGTGTGTTTATATGTTTGTGTGTGTGTACATATCACAGCATGCATGTGGAGAGAGAAAGACAACTTGTGGGAGTCGATTCTTTCCTCCTCCATGTGGGTCCCAAGGAGCCAGCTCAGGTTGCCTGCCAGGGCTTGGTTACCAGCCTTGGTGGAACGAGCTCTCTTGCCAGCTTGTAAGGTTTTGTTTTTGTTGTTATTTGTTTGTTTTCAAGACAGGGTTTCTCTGTGTAGCTCTGGCAGGCCTGGAACTTGCTTTGTAGACCAGGCTGGCCTCAAACTCAGAGATTTGCCTGCCTCTGCCTCCCAAGGACTGGCATCACAGGTGGGCACCACCACCACCTGGCAGGTTTTTGTTTTTTAGTAAAAGGCAATAAAACATAAACATTAGAATTCTTTTTATTTTCATTCCATGTCTCATTTTTTCCCTATCAAAGCAGTTGCTGTTATGAATTTAGTTTCTATATTAGTGGTTTTTCTCCTTGCTGTGAACAGGTAACCTCTCAAAAAGCAACTGAAGGGAGAACTTGTATTGGCTTACAGTTTTGAGGGGATGTTGTTCACTGTAGGGAAGGCATGGTGGCAGGCAGCTCTGTAATTGTGGGAGTCTCCTGCTCACATCTCACGGAAGCAGACTACGGGCACTCACTTGGTTTTGACTGTGACCTCCTTTATTCAGACTCCAACTCCCGTTGGTGCTACACATATTCTAGCTGTATTTGCTGTCCTTAGCTAATCCTCTCTAGGAAATCTCTCAGACATACACAAATGTGCCTCACTAATGGTCTCGGGATCTCGTCATCAAGGAGACTAGTCAAAAGGAACCATCACAAGTTCATCCTTTATCAATCTGATACCCAAAGCAGTGTTTCTCAACCTCCCTAATACTGCAAGCCTTCAATGCATGTTGTGATGACCCCCACAGCCATATCATTGCTACTTCATAACTGTAACTTTGCTACTGCTATGTATTGTAATATAACCATCTGTGTTTTCCAATGGTCTTAGGCCGCCTCTGTGCCTAACCTCCAAAGAGACAGGGACCCAAGGATTGAGAATTATGGCTTTAAAGTATAATATTCCACTCATGGCCCTTCTTGGCCCAGTGTTAATCTTTTTTTTTTTTTTCTTGCTCAGAATTTATTTATTTTTTTAATTTTTATTTCAATTTAGACCATAGTTTCTTTTCCTTCTCTCATCTTGCCTCTGCCATCCACTCCTTTTTTCTTTTGAGAAAAGGGCCTTGTGGGTATCAGCCAGCCACAGCACATCAAGTTGCAGTAAGACTAGGCATCCCCTCTTCTATTAAGGCTAGACAAGGCAGCTTCTGCTTCCCTCAGCGTTCATCATAGAATGCAAAATGCCCTTAGGTCATCTTTTACACGTCCCCAAAGCCTTAACAGCTCTAACCCTGTTCACAAGTCTAATGTTTCTTCTGAGTCTCAAGATGTGTTCTCTGCCTCGATCTTCTTGACTGGGTCTCATGTAGCTAAGACTGATCCCGAGAATCAGTGTAGCTAAGGGTTACCTTGAACTGACTCTCTTGAATCTTCCTAGTATGTGCTGAGATTATAGGCATGTACTACCATACCTGGCTTCAAGGCTGGCTTTTAACTGTGAGGCTTTATAAAAATCAAGAAAATATTTATATACTTCTAATACACAGTAGCACAAAGCAAACATTCCCACACTAAAAGAAGGAATAGAGGCATAGAAAAGAAATTAAAGAAAAACAAGCCGGGCAGTGGTGGCACACGCCTTTAATCCCAGCACTTGGGAGGCAGAGGCAGGCGGATTTCTGAGTTTGAGGCCAGCCTGGTCTACAGAGTGAGTTAGTTCCAGGACAGCCAGAGCTATACAGAGAAACCCTGTCTCAAAAACAAAACAAAAAGAAATAATTGGCTCAGAGAAAAACCAAAATGTAGCAGCACAAACATCAAACCATGTAGTTTCATGACTCCTCACGACATTGTCTGGTTCCAGTGGACTTGGGTAGCCATGACCCTACAGTATACACAGCCTTCCTCTTGGATAAGCTGTGCTCAGTACCTGCAGCTCTCGTTGGAGATGTCTCACATTTCTGGTACCTCCAGTATCATAGAGTCCCCACTGTAAGTCTGGCTTCTTTATGGACTCATCCACAGACCACTCAGTATTCTCATGCATAGAGACTCCAAACCTGCTGCATGTTGCTTAGCCTCTGCTAACTTGGTACCAGCCTCCATGACCGCCTCTTGTATCTGGAATGCCTGAAAAATCAGCCAAATTCTGCCAGCTCTAAAGTGTAGCCAGGAAGTCTGGGAGTGGTGATACACGCCTTTAATCCCAGCACTGGGAGGCAGAGGCAGGCAAATCTCTGTGAGCTTGAGGGTGGAACACACAGGGATACACAGACAAATCTTGTCTCTGTAAACTCAAAAGGGGCGGGAGGAGGCGGGAGGGGAAGGAAAGGGAGGAGACAAGAGAAGAGAAGGAGAAGAGTAGTCAGGCCCTCTAGGGACTACAGCTACCGCCATCCCTGTGTCGTCTGTGGCTGAGCCTGGGGAACCAGCTTCTCAGGCAGCAGTGTTCTAGTAAGTACCCTGAAGGCTCTGTCCTCTCAGATACTCTCATAGGAAGTTTGCTTTGTTATCCCTGAGTTCTTAATGTGTGGTATCTTGTTTCCTGTTGAGCTTGTACAAAGTCTCAAGGGTCTCCATAATGGTGCTAATCTCTTCAACAGCTACAGCTGCTTGGTCTCAATCTGCCCACTCTCAGCTTTCGTTGGCTTCAGGTTCCTTTCCTTATTAAGCTGCACATTTCTAGCCATAACTTTGACAGGGTTCACAACTTTTTTATTTTTTCTGTAGTGCACATTTTCATGCCTTTCTCCCTTTTCTTCCCCCCTCCCCCTTCCCCCTCCCCCTCCCCTCAGTAAGTTGTAAATACTGTGAGCAACAACCATGCCACAGTCCCTTTGTTCTGTTGTCTTGAAATTCTCTCCTTCAAACAACTTTTTAAACAACAATTGTTTTTAAATGCAGTCTCACTGCCGTTCTGAGGAGATGGTCACTTTGCTGGAGTGGAGTGTGAATGGCCTCTAGCCCAGTTCCCGGAAGAGCCCTCCTCTTTGAATCCTCACTGGCATGGTCTTCACTGTCCATGTTTCCATGGCATTCTGATGTGTGCTCAGAAGACCAGAATGCCATTACTGTGCTAAATATAGAGTGTCCTATGCATATTTCCTTTGTTCCCTCTTTGAAGACACATTCTTCTGTAGTAATAGACTTGCCTAAAAAACTTGCTTTGTAACTGGACTTGAAATCCTGAACCTCCTGTCTCTACCTCCTAAATGTTTAGATTAGCCGGGCGGTGTTGGCGCACGCCTTTAATCCCAGCATTTGGGAGGCAGAAGCAGGCAGATTTCTGAGTTCAAGGCCAGCCTGGTCTACAGAGTGAGTTCCAGGACAGCCAGGGCTACACAGAGAAACCCTGTCTTGAAAAAAAAAACAACAACAACAAAAAAAGTTTAGATTATAAGCATACATGTACAAACATACATAGATCTTTTTTATTTTATTATTATTTTTTAGACATGTGGTCCATGCCAGCCCAACTTGCTATATAGCTGAGGCAGACCTTGTTTTGTTTGTTTGTTTGTTTGAGATGTGCTTGCAATGTAGCCCAGGCTAGCCTTGAATAATATCTGGCCCACATTATTCTTAGCCTCTTCCTGCTGAACTTATGTATATAGGCATCACTAATTGTGTGTGCTGGCTAGTCTTATGTCAACTTGACACACAAAGTAGAGCTACCTGAAAGCAAGGAACCTTAACTGGGAAATGCTTCCATAAGATCTGGCTGAAGGACATTTTCTTCATTATTGATGGGGGAGGACTCAGCTCATTATGGGTGGTTTCATCCCTGGGCTGGCGGTTCTGCATTCTATAAGAAAACAGGCTGAGCAAGCCATGGGAAACAAGCCAGTAAGCAGCAGCCCTCCGTGGTCTTTGCATCAGCTCCTGCCTCTATGTTCCTGCTGTGTTTGAGTTTCTGTCCTGATTTTCTTTGGTGATGAACAGCAATATGGAAGTGTAAACCGAATAACCCTTTCCTCCCCAACTTTACTTTTTGGTCATGGTAGTTCATTGCAGCAGTAGAAACCCTAACTAAAACATGGTGTTACTGAAAACAAATCCCCAGATTTTTCTCCTCTCTCTTAAAAAATGTTTGAGCTAGGTGTAGTGATAAGTGGATGCTATTTCAGCACTCCAGAGGCTTAGGCAGGAGAATCTGGTTTGAAGCCAGCCTGGGATTCTGAATAAGACACCCTCTTTCAAAAAAGAAAGGTAGGTCCTATGAACAAAGATATGCTATTTTTCAAAATACACATAAAAAAAATTTCAGTTTATTGAGCTATACTTGTAACAAGACTCCTACCAAGCCAGCCCAGCCCAGAGGTAAAATCCTTTTCCTCTCCCTACTTAGCTAAGAATGTAAAATCAGACCCATTGAGCTTCGACAAGCTGCAACAAGTAATTCTGAGCATTCTAACCCTAGCATCTATGAGGTAGGGTCAGAAGAATAAGGATTTCAAGGTCATATGGGCCCCACAGCAGGGCTGCTGTAGTAGTCTACTTAGTAGGAAGGGCCACTGGGTAAGATAGCTGCCTTTCCGAGCTAGCTGGCTTTCACCATAGCTCTAGAGTCCTCGTTTGGTAAAATTGAAAATTTGAATTTGTTTTTTCTTTTGTTTGTTTGTTTTTAAAAGAGATTTATTTATTTTATGTATATGGGTACACTGTCTCTGTCTTTAGACACAGCAGAAGGAGGGCATCAGATCTCATTACAGATGGTTGTGAGCCACCATGTGGTTACTGGGAATTGAACTCAGGTTAAGAGTAATCCATGCTCTTAAACTAAGATATCTCTCCAGCTCTGGAATTTAGTTTTTTAAAACAACAGTTGAGAGTTCCTTTTCCCAAGTGACTCTACATGTGTCAAGTTGATATAAAAACTAGCCAGGATAACAGAAGTTCTAACTCCAATTCCAGGGGATCTGAAGGCCTCTTTGGACCACTTTGGGTGCCAGGCAAGCATATCATACACATGCAGGCAAATCCACATGAAATGAAATAAATAATTCTTAATTTTTAAAAAACATAATCTATGATCTTCATATTCTAGTCACATTAAGGATGGGTTTATTACAGCTTACCTTTTGTGTTTATCACTGTTATTTTGAAAGTGAAGACAGAAATATTGTTTAGATCTGGAAATCAGTATAAACAAATATTCTTGCACTGAGAATTTGTTAATTTTCTTGTAGTCATTAATGGTTTTAGTAAAATGTGTGTATGTGTTTATTTTTCCTGTAGTATCACACTGGAAAAGAAGTAAAATTGAATAAAAATTATGTGTGGAGTTTCTTCTTAAATGAAGAAGTGATTGAGATTATGGATCGGAGCAAGCGGAACTCAATTGCAGGATTTCCCCCACGTGTGGAGCGGCTGGAAGAATTTGAAGGAGGTGGTGGAGGGGATGGGAACACTGTGCAGGTGGGAAGAGTTTCGTCATCTTCATATCGTGCGATTATTAGTGCCTTTTCCAGACTGACGAGTTTGGATGACTTCACCCGAGAAAAAATAGGATCTGGGTTCTTCTCCGAAGTGTTCAAGGTGGGTGATGTCTCAGCTTGTTTTGTGTGGGTTTTCTTTTTTTTCATTTTTTTTCTTTTTTTTTTTTTGGTTTTTCGAGACAGAGTGTTTCTCTGTATAGCTCTGGCTGTCCTGGAGCTAATTCAGGCTGGCCTCAAACTCAGAAATCCGCCTGCCTCTGCCTCCCAAGTGCTGGGATTAAAGGCGAGCGCCACCACTGCCCGGCCTTGTGAGGTTTTTCTGGTGGTCAGAATCACTGCAGCATTAACAGTTGTTTGTGATGTTTTGTTTGTTTGTTTGTTACTACTTTTTTAAGGTAGAGTCTCAGCATGTAACCCTGGCTGGCTTTGAACTCCCAAAGATCCAGCTGTCCGAACTTCCCAAGAGTTGGGATTACAGGCACATATCGCCACACTTTGTAACTGGCAGCCTCAGCCTTCTGAGTGCTGGGATTATGTAAGCTGTGAACTGCCAGATGTACTTTAAACTATTTGGAGAAACTGTGTTCATATAACTTCTACCTGTTTTTTTTTTTTTTTTAATTGTTATGATATTTACAACAGAGTCCAGGGCCTTGTACATGCTAGGCAAACATTCTGCCAACCCTCTTTTGTAGTGTGTGTGTGTGTGTGTGTATGTACGTGTAAGCATGAATGTTCTGGCTAGCTTCAAACTTACTGTATTGACAGGGCTGGTTTTGAACTTGCATTGATTCTAATACTTCTATTTATGCTACAGTCTCTGGTATAGGACTGTATTTGGCTGTTTTGTGTTTTAAAATACAATACTTTTGTTTTTTTATCCAGCGTCTAATTTTATTTTAATTGAATTTGTTTGTTTGTTTGTTTTTTCGAGACACGGTTTCTCTGTGTAGCCCTGGCTGTCCTGGAAATCACTCTGTAGACCAGGCTGGTCTCGAACTCAGAAATCTGCCTGCCTCTGCCTCCCAAGTGCTGGGATTAAAGGCATGTGCCACCACTGCCCGGCTCCAAACTTATTTTTTAAAAATCGCGTTCTTAGGCATTTTGGTTCGAATATGATTTGTGCATCCAAAAACTAATGGTAAAGTTTAATCAAATCCATTGTAAAGTGTTACTTCACTTTACAATGTTACAATTACAAAGTGTTACAATTGTATTTAGAGTCGTGGCCTTTAGAAGTGATCAAGATTAGATAAGTCGTCTGTGTAAGGTCCCCTATTGTTAGTTCTATAAGAAAAAGACCAGAGAATGCCATATGTTCCTGTGATACCTTGAACTGCTTTTTAGGACTTTGTTAGAAAGAAAGCCACTTGAACCTGAACCAGAATTATGAGCTCAAATAAATCACCACCTCCTTTCCCTCCTCTTCCCACTCTTTTTTTCTCCTTCCCCCTCCTCCTTCTTCTTCCCTCCTTCCACCTCCTCCGAGTACATAGACCAGAGGTTGGATATTGTCTTCATCAAATCTTCACTTTTTTGGTTTGTTTTTAAGACAGGGTCTTGCTGTGTAGCTTTGGCTGATCTAGAACTCAGAGATCTGCTCTGTCTTTACCTCCTGTTTTTATGTCGGATTAAATGCATGTAACACTATGCTGGGCTCCACCTTATATTTTTATTTATTTATTTGTATTAATACTATTTATTATTTATGTATTTATTTTTGAGACAGGGTTTCTTTGTATAACTTTGGCTGTTCTGGAATTTGCTCTGTAGATCAGGCAGGCCTGATCAGAGATCTTTCTGTCTTTACCTCCGGAAGTGCTGAATATAAAGACATGTACTATACCACAACACCTGTCTCATTATACTTTGATTTCTTGAGACAAGGTCTTTCTATGTAGGCCTGGCTGTCCTGAAACTGGCTATGTAGGGCATCTGTCCTTGAACTCACAGAGATCCACCTGCCTTTGCTTTTCTATGTTGGAATGAAAGGAGTGAGCCACCATGTCTGGCTTTCTCACGTGAGTGCTGGAGATCAAGCTCAGGCCACCATGCTTATGTGACAAGTACTTTGCTACCTGATTGCTCTCCATAGCCCCTTTTTTCTTTTGAAATTTTGTAGTTTTATTATTTTATGTTAAATAGTATAGCCGGATATTGGCTACTTTGTGGGTTCTTTCTTCCACCCTTCTTCACCCTTATTTCTACCCTTTCAACCCCCTAACACTAAGTAGGAGAGAAAAAAGGACAGGAGAAAAGGGGGCGACAATATCCTTAGACTACTTCCTGCCGATTAGGGACATCACGTTCCTTGGGGCAAGAACTTTGCTATCAGGATATCTAGTTTCTTCTTTTCGTCTCTTCAAACATGACTACTTAATAAACCGCAACAGACCTCATCCAACCACCAGCCAGCCAACCAGCCCCTACTGTTGGGGCTCTAGCATTTATATATCCTATGAAAAATTCCCAGAATTCCAAATTGCAAAATCTATCTGCAGCTGGCAAAATAACACCCCTAGTAGAGCATAAGGCAAATCATAGTCAGCTGCTGTGAACAATCCGAAGCAGCCCCATATCCCACACCTGGGATTCTGTGGTTCTAAAGAAACCAAAATCTCACTACAAAATTTACTTTTAAATTAATTTTACTATTAAATTTACTTTTTCTAGATGGCTACTCTGTTGATCCTCTGACGTTTGTGTGTGTATTATTGCAGTATTGGAGAGTGAACTAGGGCTCAGGTTAGGCTGGTGCTCTGCTGCTGAGCACTACTTAATCAACTTAGGCCTTGAGCTTTGAATCCTCTTGTCTCACTGTTCATATAACTAGGATTACAGGTCTGTACCACCAAGTCTGGTCCAGAAACTTACTATATAATTAATATTTTTCCTCATTGATTAAAATTGTGACATTCTTTTTGTATTAAAATTTCCTGTACAGTGTGATTTGGTCTCTTTCCAGACTTTGAGTCATTCATTATCTTACCTATTCATACACCAGTATACTTTGTTATAATAATTAATCAAGTGGCTTTGATGTTTGATTAATGTAGTTCTCTCCTTCATTTTTAGGATTTTCTTGGTATTTCTTTTTTCCATTTCCTTTTCTTTTATATTTTTGGAGGAGTACTGGGCTTGCACACAGGTCTTTGTACATGCTAGACAAATGGTATACCATTGAGCTATTTCTCGATCTCACTTGTTTTTTGTGTGAATTTTAGAATTAGCTTTCACAAACTGATTTTTGCCATATTAATTGAAATTATGTTGCAGATTAATTTAGGTGCAGTTAATAGCTTTTTGTTTTGTTTTGTTCTTTGAGACAGGGTTTCTCTGTATACCCTTGGCTATACTAGAACTCACTCTGTAGATCAGGCTGGCCTTGAACTCAGAGATCTGCCTGCTTCTGTCTCACAAGTGCTGGTATTAAAGGCATGTTTCACCACAGCCTGACCTACTTTCATAATTTTTTTTTGTTTGTTTTTTCGAGACAGGGTTTCTCTGTGTAGTCCTGGCTGTCCTGGAACTCACTCTGTAGACCAGGCTGGCCTCGAACTCAGAAATCTGCCTGCCTCTGCCTCCCAAGTTCTGGGATTAAAGGCGTGTGCCACCACTGCCTGGCTAAGGCTGACTGACCTTCTGCAGAGAGAACTCTGAGTGAGTGTATTGACATTCATCTTAACCTGGCTTTAGAATGGAGAGGACAGTGCATCTCTTCCTGGGCTCTAAGCCTATAGTTTGGTGAAGAAACTTGAGCAAACAGCACAAAGTAAGGACCCATGGTGGGGTCAAACCATGAAAATTCCCATTGTTTATTTTTAACATGCTGCGTAGTTTTCTGTAATCTGCCTTCTTGTATTTTCTTCTTTAGTCTTGAAGACTAGGGGATGGAAGGAATCCTTTGAGAGTGTGTCTCCGGCAAGCCAAGGACTTCCTACATAGGCTCCACCTCCCAATTTTTCTTAGGCAGGCTGTCCTCAGTTGTGCTGAAGGATAAGTTTGAGATCTCGAACCTCCTTCCTTCACTTCCCCATGCTGGGACTACAGGATTGAGCCACCAAACCTGGCTCGTTTGTTTTTTCCTAAGCAATCATTCATGAGGCGTTTATTCATTATGTATACTTGAAAGAAGTGTACACAGTGTTTTCTATTCTCTATTTCTTAATAAGATTATGAAGTCTAAAATATTTATGGATCAAAACACAGCTGGTTTGTACGTGAACTATAAAGAACACTAAGTCTACATACAGCTGTGCTGTAAGAGCAGAGATAGTTTTAACTCATGTTTCTATTATCAAAACAACTTATCTAATAGGGAAACAACCCAGAGTTGGATGATGAAAACCCCTCTTGGTTATTTTTAGCATGCATCTTAGTTTTTTCCTGTCTCCTAATTTCTTGTCTTCTGTGCCTGAGTATTGAAGATGTAACAATTTGAGGGAATGTCAGCAACAGATGGGCTACAGAGGGCCTATCAGTTCTCAAAGACTAAGGTTATTCCCTGAAATATCTGTTGAGATAGCTGCAAGCCCCTTGCAGTCCATCTCTGTGGGCAGCAAGCATTGGTTCTACAGCGGGCTACGTCAAGGAGGCAGACAGCGAAAGGAGTGTGGTAGATACCCAACGACCACAGTGGGCATATTGAGTGCAGTGTTAATTTATTTTTGATGGCTGCTTTTGTGCTACATTGGCCAAGCTGAGTAGTTACTAGAGACCGCAAAGCCTCAGAGCCCTATTATGTTATGTTTACTGTCTGACCCCAAACAGAAAGTCTGCCAACCCATGGTCTAATAGCTACAGTGTATGGCTGAGTGGAAGTTAGGTTTTAGTTTTAATTATAAAGTACAGATGGTTATAGAACTTTAAAGGTCAAGTTAAATGAAAGGTGTCAGTAACAATGAAAAGAAATATTTGACTCTAGATACAAGTCACACAGGCAACGTAATGACCTTCAGCTGAGAAGACCTAGCAAGAAGAAAAAGGAAAAAAGAAAAGAAAAGGGCGTGTGGTGTGGGGGCTGGTGGCCAGCTGTGCTGTCAGGTGCCTTAATTCCTGCCCCAGCACTCAGGAGGTGGATGCAGGTGGCTCTTGAAGAGTGTGTGTAGTAGTCTTCTAAAAACTGAATTCCATTTTGGAATTTAGGGCCTGCAGACATTGTTAACAATGGCCTTCCTTAGCTGTATCACCTGATTAGGTTATACTGTCTTTGTTTAGCTCTAAAGTCTGCCTCTACAGAGCACTGGCTCCACAAAAGCTCTGAGTAGCTTAGACTACAAGCTTATACCAGTGGGCCACCTTAGGCCTTTCTGTGTTTGTTTCTGTTTCATCAGTATCTAGCACAGCTCTGCCACCTAGAGAGAACTCATTAAATATATTTTGCACAATAGAAGACATTTATATATGCATCTGTACATGTGTACCTGCATGCATGTGTTTGTTGACATAATAAAAAGAGGATCCAGAGCTTCACTGTCTAGATTTGAATCTCAACTGACACTATAAATGTAATTAAAAAAATTAAGAGACAAAAGAAATAATACCTATTCTATGGAGTTGAAGATATGCTAAGGTTCTATATGTAAAGGACTTAAGCTGTTATATACAGACATTATTCTAAGAGTTACTTGTTGATTTCATAAACCTGTCTAAGAGCTGTTCAGTACTAAGTGCTATGTTCACTTTTATACATTTTCTTGTTTAGTATCTACAAAAACCTTGTAAGTAGTTATACTTTCATTTTTTAAAAGTTTATCCTATTTTTATTTATGTATACATAACTGTGTAAAAGTATGCCATATGTGTGTGGATGCCCCGAGAGGCCAGAAGAGTTCGTCATGTCCCCTGGAACTGGAGTTACAGGCAGGTGGTTGTAAGCTGCTTGACATGGGTACTGAGATTCAAACTTGTTTAACCACTGAGCCATAGCTCCAGCCCCAACACTTCTAATTTACAATGAAGAAACTGAGGTTCACAGATGATGACCATCTTGCTAGGTACACTATAATATGTACATGCTGAAGCTAGGATATTTGAATTCCTTGGAGTGGGAGGATGTTTAATGGGTAAAATACTTGATGTGCAAACATGAAGACCTTGAGTTTGAGTATCCCACATGGAAAGCTGGGCATGGTGGTGATACCTGTTTCTCCAGCCCTTAGTGGTAGAAAGAGGAGGATCCTGGGGATCTGTTAGCTAGTCTGTCTAGTCCAAAAGGCAAGCTTCAGGTTCAGTGTGAGACTATGTCTTAAAGAAATGAGATGGGCTGGGTGGTGGTTCACACCTTCAATCATAGCACTCAGAAGGCGGAGGCAAACATCTCTGTGGGTTCAAGGCCGGCCTGGTTCACAGAGTTAGAGAAACTCTGTTTCAAAAAACCAAAGAAAACAAATAAGACATAAGGGCTGGAGAAGGGTCTCAGTGGCTCATAACCATCTGTAACTCCAGTGCCAGAGGTCCAACCCCTTCTGGCCTGCATCGCACTAGGCATGCATAGTGCACAGATATGAAAGCCAAACATTCATGCACAAAAATAAGATAAATATTAAAACAATGAGTACACAGTTGAGGGAACTCTGACCTCCATGTGCATGTATCCATATAACACAGACACACACTTTGATTATCCAATTAATAAAAGATTTTATTTAATTTTTTTTCTCAGAAGAGTGACTGCTTTATTAATTTTAATTTATTTTTGCTATTTTTAGAATCTGAGAATTACATATACTTTTTACTTTGTTATAGAGCTCATAGTGATTAATTTCATGTTGCAAGACCAAGGCTTAACTGATTTTTTTTTTTGACACAGTCTCACTATGTAGTTCTGGCTGGTATAGAACTCCATGAACTTACAGGGATTTACCTTCCAGTGCTGGGATGAAAGGCACTTGCTACCACACCGCAGTCTTGATTTTTATTTTGGTTTCTGTTTGATTTTTGAGACAGAGTCTATTATGTAGCTCTGGCTGCCCTAAAACTTGTTATGTAGACCAGTAGATCCACCTGTCTCTGCCTTCTGAGTGCTGGGATTAAAGGATTTTGCCCATGTCCAGCCTTCACACTTGATTTTGAAGGTTACTTTAATTCTCTGAATACTTTTTTTTTTTTTTTTTTTTTTTTTTTTTTTTTTTCAAGATAGGGCTTCTCTGTGTATCCCTGGCTGTCCTGGAACTCACTCTGTAGACCAGGCTGGCCTCGAACTCAGAAATCTGCCTGCCTCTGCCTCCCAAGTGCTGGGATTAAAGGCGTGTGCCACCACTGTCTTGGAACAGTTTGATTCTGATCTGTCTGTTTTGGTAGAGGAAACAGACAAGGCCATACACAAACACACACACACAAAACACACACTCATACACACTGTCTCTGTCTCTGTCTTTCTCTCATTCTCTCTCTGTCTTTCTCTTTCCCTCCTTCTCTCCCTCCCTCCCTCCTCATGGATAGGAAGAATTCTAATTTTCTCCCCTGTTATATTTTTCTAAACTGACAACACAAATGCCAACTTCTAAAGGATAATAAACTTACAAGCTGAAAGAACCCAGTGTTTGCCATCTGTTTGGTACTGAAATATTGATTTATTCATGTTTCTGATTATGCATTTATTATTTAGCGCACATTCAGCTTGTCATGCAAACTCAGTGTCTGTAGCATTCTCAACCATTGTGGTTTAAGAAAAGCAGGGGAACATTTTAGCAAACAAATCTTGTTCTGTGGTGTTGTTGTGACTGGGAAGGCGGAGAGCTTGTGTGTGCTTATAGGTGTTTGCAGCTCTGCCCGTTTTGTTCATGATTAAATCCTACCAGTGGAGATGCATTCTGCCAGAGGTTGAGTTTTATATTCTCTCATACCTTTGTCTGGTAATGTACATAGTAGGTTTCAAAATGCTAATACTGGGCTGAGGATGTAGTCAGCAACATGCTTGTTTAGCATGCATGAGATTCTATCCCAAGCACCCCATGAAGTGAGTATAGTGGTGTGTGCCTATAATTCTAGTGCTTGGGAGGTAAAGGCAGGAGGATCAGAAATTCAGGGTCACTTTTTGCTACATAATGTGTAACACTCTTAATAATTCTGTCTCAATGAACACTGTAATTATTTGCACTGTTCATTTTCTTTAGTATATATTTAGCTAAGGATCACTAGGTTTAGGCTATGTATAAGATATTGAAATAGATGGTGGGGATAAAATCTTGCCTTGAAAAACTTGGGTTGGAATGGGGAACTGATGGCTTAGCAATGATGTTAGATTGTATAAGGAAGCAGACTAAGTGGCTATGGAGAACAAGTCAGTAAACAGCATCTGCCCCACCTCCCACCCCCCATAGATACAGCTCTAGACAAAGATATATCCCTGTTTCAGTTCCTGCCTCCAGGTATCTGCCTTCATTTCCTGTCCTGATTTCCCTTCACAGGACTGCAAATGTAAGCTGAGATAAATCTTCCTCCCTGAGGTAGTTTGAACCAGAATGGTCTCCATAGGCTCATTCATATATTTGAATGGTTTGTTACCTGTTAGTAAAACTGTTTGGAAAGGATTAGGAAGTGTGGTCTTGTTGAGGTTTGTCACTGGGAGTGAGCTTTGAGGGATAGGACAGAGAAGGACAGAAAGAGAATAAGTTGGCCAGGAACACATGGAGGGTAGGGGGAAGAGAAGGGGAGAGAAGGAGAAAGGTGTCAGAGAGAAAAAAAGGGAGGGCAGAGAACTTATATATTCTTTTTTTTTTTTTTTTTTTTTTTTTCCGAGACAGGGTTTCTCTGTGTATCCCTGGCTGTCCTGGAACTCACTCTGTAGACCAGGCTGGCCTCGAACTCAGAAATCCGCCTGCCTCTGCCTCCCAAGTGCTGGGATTAAAGGCGTGTGCCACCACCGCCCGGCTAATGAGAGCTTATACATTCTTAAAATTGAACATTTTGTTACAAATTCCCAGTGGGGAGGGGAGGTGGTGATGGCTTATGCTTTTAGTCCCAGTACTTGGAAGGCAGAGGCAAGTGGATCTCTTGAGTTTGGGGCAGCCTGGTCTAGAGTGAGTTCCAGGATAGCCAGGGCTATAAAGAAAAACCCTGTCTCAAAAAATAAGAAACAAAAACAAACAAAAATTAGAGCCAGGCAGTGGTGGCTTGCATTTAATCCCAGTGCTCAGAGATAGGGGCAGGTAGAACTCTGAGTTTGAGGCCAGCCTGGTCTACAAATCAAGTCCCGAGGCAGCCAGGGCTATACAGAGAAACTCTGTCCTGAAAAACCAGGAAAAATAATATAAAACTTGAGAGTGAAGCAGTGTGTGGGGCACATACTTATATTCCAGTACTCACTGCAAGGTAGGGAGCATCCTGGGCTATCTGATGAGTGCCAGTCCAGTCAGTGCTGCATAGCAAGACTATTTAAAAAATTATAGCAAACATATTCAGGGACAGTAGATGGGGAGACCCACTCACACACAGATGTGTTCTGCAAACAGTGCTGGAAAAATACTGTCAGTGAGATCTTTGTATAAAAGGCCTCTTTTAACTTATCCTTGCAGGATCTAGAAAGGAAAGCCACTTCTCTTTCTTCAATCACGAGATACATGACAACAGTGTCATTGATGCCCTGAGAAGAGAGCTGGCTTCCAAATCTCTAGAAGGATCTAGATGAGGGGAGAGCCTGCCAGCATTTTTCTTCGTTTTTCTGAGTATGGCTTCTGTAGCTTTTCTGCTGTGGCCACTGCAAACCATTGTTGCTTTAAGTACAAGATAAAGATAAGTTGTAATGTGTCCTGTATTAACAGATAAATTAAACTTTAGAGTTATAGTTATTTCATTGAACCTTTGGAGGGCGAAGACTAAAGTTGAGGTAAAGTAATATTCCTGAAGTTCACAGAATGACAATAGCTCTGCTGCACCAGTTCTGAAATTAAATTTTAAAAGTTATATTTATTGATTGTGTGTGTGTGTGTGTGTGTGTGTGTGTGTGTATGCATATGCATGCATGCCTATGCATGTGTCCAGTACACTAAGGGTCAAAACCAGGACTTTGTGCCTGATGAGTCAATACTCGACCCTTGAGCTATGCCCAGCTCTGGTTTTTTTCCCCACTTAGAGATACATTTTTATAGTGCTTAGTGTAAGCTGAAAGTATGTCATTTTTATGCCTTATAAAGTATCTTATAAAGACAGTTTTATAGCTCATTGTTACATAAGACTTACTCATACTTCTTCCCTTCCCCCACCTAAGACTTTACAGAAGGACTGCTTCCTTCTAGTATCCTAACTCACCAGTGTTGGCCTCAGGGAAATGGTGTAAAAGAATTTCCTCATTATCCAGGTGTGGTGGGCTTTGTCTTTACTCCCAGTACTCGGAGGCTGAGTCAGGATTGTGTGAAGCTACAATTAGTCAGCTGCTTTGTGAGTTCCTGGCCATTCAGAGATTCGTAGCAAGGCCCTGCCTAATCACATTTTTGCTGGATGTGATGGCACATGCCTGTAATCCCACCCTATAGGTGGATGCAGAAGGATCAGGTGTTTAAGTCTATCCTCAGCTATGTAGGAAGTTTGGGACCAACCTGGGTCTGGGTCCCAACTCTCCTCTGCCCCTCCCCCACAAAACCATAAAAAAAAACCCATAAAAATGAAAATAGAAGATATAAAAGATATGAAATATTGTATTTTTGGCCAGCTCAGTGTGGAACAATTTTTGGTCTTAGATGAAATAAATTCATTGTTATTAGTAGAGTAAAACAAGTATCTTTTTTTTTTTTTTTTTTTTTTTTTTTGAGACTAGATCTCACATTGTAGCCCAGGCTGGCCATGTACTCATATTTCTGCATCAGCATCCAGAATACAATATTTATTTTATCTAAGCTGGTCCTAGAACATCCTGGTATGTTCTGTGTAAGGAGACCTTGCTGTCACACGTAGTTGTCACACGTAGCTACTTCTTTCACTCTGTTTAACTTTGTAGGTGCGACACAGAGTTTCTGGTCAGGTGATGGCTCTCAAGATGAACACCCTGAGCAGTAACCGAGCAAACCTGCTGAAAGAGATGCAGCTCATGAATAGACTGTCCCATCCCAACATCCTCAGGTAATGGATTTTCCTTCCTTCCAAGATCAGTAAGAGGCATCACTGGATGCTTGCAACAGTAGTACTTTATCTTGCGGAATGTATCTTGCCGGGGTTTAGCTAGGCTCTGGGTCTTTCTCTCCCCATTACAACTTAATTTCCTGTAATAACAATATGTATTAAGGCAACTTCCTCTCTCAAGTTGCTTTATTCTCATCAGAACATTAGTACTAGCTCATTAGGATAATTGTTTCCTACTGTTGTGATTAGTAATTTGTCAGATAAAAGACTGATCTCTATGTGGCTATTTAATTTTCTTAATTGCTTTATGAGGGCTTGCAATTAAATCAGTGAATAAAAAGAACAGCAACATTATGGCATAAGGCTATCTATCCTAAACCGTGAGTCCTCACTTAGGAGACGAAACTTGCTGCTGAGAATTGTTTTTACATGTGAAGAAGAGCTTGTGAACCAGCTTGACTCAATGACCCAAGCCTGATGACCTGAGTTTGGCCTCCTGGGTTCCACATGGCAGAGAGAGAAAATATAATATTGGCCTTAATTTCAGTTAGACTTTCACTGATCTCTGTATATACTTAACATGTACTGTCTTATCTGTCTCCTTTTCCTCTTAACACGCGTGCGTGTGCGTGCGCACCCACACCCACCCACACACACCCCCACACACATACACACACACGAAATAAATGTAACTTTAAAAATTTAATCCCAACACTTAGGAGTCAGAGACAGGTAGATCTCTGTGAGTTTGGAACTCTCTGTCTCCAGTCTTCTTAAAGATTACACTGGCTGGAGGTGGGTTAGCAATTAAGAGCACTGGCTGCTCTTGCAGAGGACGAGGGTTCCATTCTCACCACCACGGGGTGGTTTCCAGTTATTAGTAAGTTCAAGCTCCAGAGGATTCAACACCCTCTTCTGGCCTCTGTAGGTACCAGGCATACATGTGGTGCAAATGCATATACATATACAAAACACTTATACACCTGAAGTAAAAATATCTTTTTTAAAAAGGTTGTATATATATATTTTTTTTAGTAATCAATATCTGAATATTTCTCACTTTAATCATGATGTAGTAGGCAACTGTGCTGTGCTTCCAAATGAAAGTACAGAAGGCAATATAATTTAATATATATTTAAAGTAGGATTTATATATAAGATGCTTACAATGTTAAAAATGCCCATGTGGGCCTCAAAATCCTATTGACTCTCAAGATCTGGAGTTACAGGCGTGCATCGCCATAAACAGGTTATAGAAGAAGTTTTCTCTCCCCCACCTTGCTTTCTCTTGACAAAGCTCTATGTAGAGCCCACTGGCCTGAACTCATTACATAGCTGAAACTGGCCTTGAATTCCTCCTCCTCCTGCTTTACCATCCAAGTGCTAGAATTACAGGCATGGACCACCATATCTAGCTGAATGTGATTCTTTTGCCTGCGGGTTTGTATGCCAGTGCCTGCATAAGCCAAAAGAGACTGTGAAACTGGAGTTAAGGAGTAAGTTTGGGATTGGACCCAGATTCTCTTCAAGAGTGGCCAGTGCTCTTAATCACCGAACCATCTCCTTAGCCCCTCCTTTAAGGATTTTAAAGAAACGTTGTCCTAGCTGGGTGATGGTTGTGCACAACTTTAATTCCAGCACTTTCAAGGCAGAAGTACGTGGATCTTTTGAGTTTGAGGCCAGCCTGGTCTACAGAGCGAGTACCAACCAGTATAGCCAAGGCTATACAGAGAAACCCTGTCTCAAAAACAACAACAAAGTAAAAAGTTAAGTGGTAAAGTGTATATGAGGTTTCTAAAAGAAATAAAGAAATATTAAATTTCTAATGCATTTAGAATAACAAAGATATATGAGAAAAACCCTGGTCAGGTCCTTAGAGAAGTCATTGGGGAATGGAAATTAGGAGGATATGGAATTGGATTACAGATCTTGAGCACAAGACTTCCTGGCACGAACAACTCTATTCACAAGAAGCCCAAACTATCAGTTCCTCCAGGCTTAAAAGAATACTTCATTGTTTACTTAACTGATAACTTAAAATCCATCCATCTTTCTTATACCTGTATATAGGAATATACATGCAAGCAAAGTGTATCTCCCTCCCACTTCTGTTCCCTACCCACTCTTTGACGGGTTTATTTACCCACCCATTGCTGGGATTGCAAGTGTGTGCCACCACTTTGTGCTGTTGTTTTTTTTCTAAAAGGAAATTTTTGTAGGGAAGACAATAAGAGGGGAAACTTTAGTAAAGAGGTCAGGGTCAAAAAAAGGAAAAAGAAAACAAACCTCCAATAGCTCAGCATGTGGGAATTACCTACATGTATTCAAGATGGATGCAGGAGGATTACAAGTTTACAATGTATTCAAGATGGACGCAGGAGGATTACGAGTACAAGTTTAGCTTTGCCGTAAAATCATATTTGTTATAATGGAGAGTGTGACTTTCGCTTACTAATCATTTCCCTGGGTCAGCTGTAGAACAGGAATCTAGCATGTTGAGTACAAAGGATGGAGAGACCTTTAGGAAGCAAACTATTCACGTAAGAATTAGATGGAACTGAAGTGTACCTGGATTGTAGAATGCTTGCCTAGTGTGAATAGACTATGGGTTCAGTCGCCAGCACAGAGGAGAAGGAAGAGGTCAGTGTAGGGGAAGACTAGGAGAAAGATTAGTATCAGCTACTGCCTTGAGGATAGTTATTAAAATAGCCATCTTTCCAGTTAGCTGACCTGAAAAATCCCAGGCATCTTCAGTATCCCTTTGTTCCTTGGCTTGATCCTGAATCTTGAAGACTTGTGCATCTATCCTTTTGTTGTTCTTCATCCCTCTTCACTTTCACCTGCAGTGGAAATTATTTCCTCTCTGTTCTTTTTCCATCGTCCTGAGGCATAGCTCCTAATTGAACAGTCTTCCCCTCTTCCTCCTCTTGTGCTGGGGGTGGACTGTAGAGCCTCTTGCTATATCTCCAGATACTATAGTTTATTTCTTAGAGTTTTTGATCACTCAACATTGATTTTAGACCTGAATCAGAAATCCCTTAGACAATCTGGTCTGTTTTTCATTATTATCTTCCATTTTTTAATCTTCATTCTAATATATTCAACACAGCTTAAACATTTCCTTACTGTTCTCTAGGGCATATTATCCAACCTCTGGACTTTGGTTTTACTGCCAAAAGAAATGACTAGGAATACATCAGTGGTATTAAGTCACTGTAACTAATTTTTTCAAACATTCTTTTTAATGATGGTTCTTAAACGCTTTAACCTCCCTTTTAGCCCACCACCCACTATAGAGGTAGTGGAAAAGAAAGGATACAGGGGAAGTGGACCTGTTTAGAAAGGTTCTTTGGAGTAACTCCTGTCTGTGTTGTCTGGAAATTGGCAGTTCAGCTCATAGGTCAGCAACGGCGGCAGGTCAGTCCACTCACAGACACTTCATGTGTACGCCAGCAGTTCAGTTCGGTAGAGTCAGTATAGCAAACACAAATCAGCAGTGATGGCACTACCTAGCAGAGACAGCAAGGCTTCAGCCTCAGCTCAAGTTAGCAGGAGGGACCAGGAGGAATGTCAGGAGAAGTTCTCAGCTGTGCCTTTCTCAGGGAAGTGAAGATCAGGGAGACTCACAGCCAGCTCTGTATACTCTCCTCCAAACGTCACGTGTCTGCCACGTGTCTTGCCTCAAGAGCATAAGTCTATCTCAGCTGACATCGCAGCACACAACCAGAAGTTTTTTTGTGAAGTTCTCTCTATGGAGTCCCAACAAAAGGAGTTCAACTATGCAAAGTAAGGTGGACCAATACATGTATGTTGCTAGCAAACAATCCTTCATCACGTGTCCTTTCATGCCCTTGCTTTAGCAGAGCATCCTTTCTCCTGTGTCTGCTTCAGCTAAACATTCCTTCACGAGTCTGCCTTAGCCTTTCACCTGTATCCACTTTAGCTAAACATTTCTTCACGTGTTTGTCCTAGCAAAACACCATCCAACTGACTTCCAAAGAACCCTGAAGTTTTCACTTCAAGCCATACTAAATTAAATGCTGACTCTTAAATGATAAGGCTTGAAAATTTACTGTATTAGAGTGTGTATGTGTGCATGCACAGGTACACGTGTCTGTATGTGTGTTCCAAGATAAATGGGCAGTGTTTAAAAGTGATGGGTTAAAGGAGAGCTCTCAGATTTTATCATTGTAATCTTAGTATCTAGGTCAAAGAGTCTTCAAAGATGAAAACTTTTAAAGCATCATCTGCAACTGGGCCTGGTGGCTCAGACTCTCTTGTAACTCATCCTCCTGCCTCACCCTTCTAAGTGCTGAGATTTCAGGTATGCACCACAATGTCTGGCTCTTTAAAATTTTTTTGTTGTTGTTATTTGTTGAGTGTGTACGTAAGAGTTTCTATCACTGTGCTAAAACACCATGACCAAAAGCAACATGGGAAGAAAGGGATTTATTTCATTTTACAAGTTTGATATCACAGTCCATCATTGAGGGAAGTCAAGGCATCAGAGGCCATGGAGGAATACTGCTTACTGGTCTGTTCCTCGTAGTTGTCAGGTTTGGCGGTAAGTGCCTCTTATCAGCTAAGCCATGTTCAAGGCCATCTTTTTGATTTTTTTGGGACAAGATCTTAGTACATAGTCCAGACTAGCCTTGGACTCACTATTTGGTTAGTTTGCCCAAAATCTCAAGGTACTCTTAACCTCAGTCTCTTGAAAGAGGCTTGGGCATGGTCAGGAACTCCTTTAATCATAGTACTCTGGAGGGAGGGAAGGAGATCAGTGCAAGTTCAAGGCCAGCGTGGGCTACACAGTAGGACCCTGTCTCAACAGACAAGGCAGGCATTGTAGTGCAGTCCTGTAAACACTGCTCCGGGATAATGGAGGTGGGAAGATTAGGAATTCAGAGCTTAGTGAGTTTGAGGCTGGTCTCAGCTACATAGTGAGTTCCGTGACAGCCTAGACTATAAGGTGTGTAACCGTGGGCTTTTCCACCTGGTCTCTTTGTTCCCAAAATAATGACTCTGAGACTTAATATTTCATGAATCAGTGCCTAGGCCAAAAGCTTTTGCTCATTTCTTCTAGCTCATAACTTTATTGCCTGTTTATTCTATCCTAAGCCCTGCCACATGGTTGGTTACCTCCCCATAGCTTTTCCTGAGCCTCTTTTCCAGAATCCTTTCTCTCTGCAGGATGTCCCACCACTTAATCCTGCCGCAGCTCACTGTCCATAAGCGTTTTATTGATAGGTGATGCTTCCACACAGTATATAAAGAGTCTCTCTGCAAGAATGAGATGCTGTCACAAACCAACCACACAAAGAACAAAATGGGAAGGGTAGTGAGACAGTAGGAAGTCCCAGGATGACTTCTGTACTACAGTGTAGAGAATAAAGTGGTCTGATGGAGCATAAAGATGAGTTTCAGGAGAGATATGGGATCGCAGAATGAGGTGTGAGGAATAAGATAAATGTTTTGGCAAGGTGGAAAAACATATTCCAGAGCTTTTTTTTTGGGGGGGGGGGGCGTTTCGAGACAGGGTTTCTCTATGTAGTCCTGGCTGTCCTGGAACTCACTCTGTAGACCAGGCTGGCCTTGAACTGAGAAATCCACCTGCCTCTGCCTCCCAAGTGCTGGGATTAAAGGCTCGCGCCACCACCGCCCGGCACCAGAGAATTTCATGATTTTTTTTCAGTGACTTTGAGAAAAGCTAATGATGGGAATAAAATAAGCAAAAAATTTAAAAGGCAAAAATTATAAAAGAAATAAAATTTAATTACATGGTAATGTCTGATTTAATAATGATTACAATCAATTCTAGTATAAACACTGATTCTCAAATTTCCCCCTAAATATTGCTGTTGCCTCAGTTTGTTTTCTAATAATATCAGAAGGGAAGCAGTTTTAGTGCCGCATCCTAAGCTTTTACCCTTTGAAGTTGGTTGACAATACCAGCAATAGCTGTGGTTGGAGAGATGGCTCAGCAGTTAATAGTACTGGCTGTTTTTGCAGAAGACTCAGATTCAGTCCCCAGTACCCACATGGCAGCTCAAAGCCATCCACAGCTCTCTGGTTTCAGAGAATCTGATGCCTTCTTTTGACCTTTTTAGGCACCACATATTCACATATGTAAGTAAGTGCAGGCAAAGGTATACACAAAATGAAATAAATCTAAAAAACAAACAAAGGTCAGTAGTAGCAGTATATAAGCTAGGTTCATAAAGGTAAACAAGAGATGGGTAAAGGTCAGGTAAAGTTGCCTATGCCTATCTGTACTCAGGAGGCTGAGGCAGGTGGATCTTCAGTTTGAGGCCAGCCTAGGGGACTAGGGTATCTACCCTTACCTCTCCTCACCAACTCAAAAATGAATATAAGAAATGGTTGGAAGAAAAAGTTGAGATTTTTAGCTGTGGAATAGTATTCTATGTAGTTGGGTATAGATAGAGAAGTCTGTTGTTTTCATTAGATGCCATTTGATCCTCGGTAACTGTGTCGGTGATGGGAAGTGCTAGAATGCTGTCACAGCCATCCAGATCACGCTAACAGTAGCTGAAGCTGTGATAGCACTTGAGATAGTAGTAGCTGGATTATCCAGGTTCTTTGAAAGAAGGTTACCCAGTGAGTTTGGGTGTGGGACATTAGTACAAGGGATGGAGACGGCAAGATTGACTCTTGGGGGTTTTACTTTTGAACAGTTGGAAGAACTTCATCTCCAGTAGCAGCACTGAGGAAGATCTTGGAGGAAACTGAATTCAGGAATAGGAGATTAGGAGAAACAAAATTGCAGTTAGATAAACAAATCTGGAATTTAGAGGAGAGGTTCAGAACCTCCACAAATACCATAGCCTCTGTAATCTCCATTCTCTGATCTCTGAAGCAGGGAGCAATAATACTGCTGTTTGCTATACTAGGTCAATTGTAGGGTTAGGTGAAAAAAATCTACATAAGCCATCAGAGGGGGACACTTAGGATCACTCAGTGCTTATTACTCTTGCTGAGGAACCAAGTATGGTTATCAGCATCCACATAATGGCACACAACTGTCTTTAACTTCCATTCCAGAGAATCTAATTCTCATGGCCTTCTCAGGCACTATATGTATGTGGTACACAAACATACAGACAGACAAAACACTCATACACAAAATAAAAATAAATTTAGGCCAGGCGTGGTGATGTACGCCTTTAATCCCAGAACTCGAGAGGAAGAGGCAGGCAGATCTCTGAGTTGGAGGCTAGCCTGGGCTGCAGAGTGAGTTCTAGGACAGCTAGGGATATAGAGAATCCCTGTCTTGACACCCCCCCCCCCCCCACACACACAAAACCACCTTTACAAAAGAATTTGAGTAGAAAGGCTGACAAGATGGCTCAGTGGATAAAGGTGCTTGCTTCAAGCCTGCTGACCTAAATCCTGCCCCTGGAATACAAATACATGGTGGAAGCAGAGAACAGACTCCAAATAATTGTCCTCTGACTTCTACATGCCTCTCCCATCAGTAAACGGATGTAAGTTAACAAAAAAAGAATTTGCGGCAGGCTGTAGGTAGAGCTCAGTGGCTGGGACATTTGTCTAGCATACAGACGGCTATGGGTTAGATCCCCAGCACTGCAGAAACCAGCCAGGCATGGGAGAGCAGGTAGGGAATGGAGGCAGGATTGGGGGTTGACAATCACCCTCAGCTATGTGGTGATTCCAGGCCAGCCCAGGCTGGTGTCCTAAACTGGTCAAAATCTTCTGCATCTTCATCTTTTCCCTGAATCACTTGAAGATATGACCATGCTTGTTTCTATAATTCTATTCCTTTTAGCCCCCTGAATGGTACATAATGTACATGTAACAAGTAGTAAAACAAAAACTGACCCCCCAAAATGGGCACAACAAGCAAACAACCATTGCTATTTTGTGCCTTTGTTTAAGCCACCTGTCTTCAGTTTCCTTACCTGTAAAATGGGAATAATAACATTTAGTGCCTATTATAAGAGTTAAATGGGGCAATCTCTATGAAGTTTGTGTTTGACACTTTTTTTGCTTTTTCAGTTTTTGACATGGTGTCTTGCTAGATGTGAAGTTGAAGCGCTGAATGCAAGAGTAACAGGCATGGACTACCATGCTTTGCGTTTGACTTAACCTTACGTGCTCAACAATGTTCTACATCAGCAGTGGTTTTGTCCGACTTCCTTGAAGACGGGGTCAGCACTATATATAGCCCTTTCTTTGTCTGGCTCTGATGATGAAAAAAATAATAGTTCTGGGGTACAGCTCAGTAGCTGGTTTGAACCCTGGAACTACAAAAAAGGGACTTGGTACATGAGACTAGATTGAAGTTTTCTTTTTCTGTATAATTTTCTATTTTGGTGTCTGTATTTTTTGTGTTATTATATTCATCCGTTTGTCCATTCATTCATTTATTTCTGAGGCATTGTCTTCCAGTGAGAGAATCTGTCTCAAAGGAATGGATAGCATTTGTGAATGACACCTGAGGATATCCTCTGACCTCCATGTGCACTTGTATATACTGTCACCCAAACACATATGTGCTCACATATGCACAAGTGTAAGTACACATACTTGCATATATAGGCAAATCCTGGGCTAGAGGGTTGAGGGTGGTGGCAGACATCTGTAATTCCAGTATTTGAGATGTGAGGGGAGGAACATTGAGAGTCTGAGGTCAGCATGTGCCCACACCACCCCTGTGGTGATGAACAGGGAAATAACCTTGACTGAGCCAGCTCTGCTGAATATCAGCTGTGTGAGGTTCAGCTGAGTTTTCCTTATAAATACTCATGTCTAGGACCTTGCACAACCAGTTTTCTATGCTGTACTCTATCCAGAGCACATTTGAACTGTGTAGTAAACCTTTACCCAAGGGTAAGACAGCCTTTTATAGATCTAGAGTCAGTATCTTTGGAGACTACAGATCTGGGTCATTAGCTCTTCTACCTCTTCCTCTTCCTTTTTTTTTTTTTTTCCCCTTTGAGACAGGGTTTTCTATGTAGTCCTGGCTGTAGACCAGGCTGGCCCTGAATTCAGAGATCTGCCTGCTCTGCTGGAATTAAAAATAGGGGCTGGAGAGATGCCTCGGGAGTTAAGAGTACTTGATGCTCTTCCAGAACACCAAAGCCCAATTCTCAGTACCATCTTGAAGGTTTACAACTGTAACTCTAGTTCCAGGGCATCTGATGCCATCTGGCTCTTAAGGGCATCAGACGTGCATGTGATGCACAGCACATATGACACACAGACATAGATGCCGGCAGAACACCCGTATACATAGCACAGGTAATTTAAACTTTTTAAAAATTCAAAAGAGTTGCCTGGAGAGATGGCTCAGTGATTAAGAGCAGTGACTGCTCTTCCAGAGGTGCTGAGGTCTGTTCCCAGCAACCACGTGGCAGCTTATAACTCCAGTTCAAGGGAATCTGACATCCTGAAACACCAATGTACATAATATAAAATAAATTATAATAAAAACATTTCAAAGTAGCCTGGCAGGTTGAGTCCTTTCCATTTTGTATCCATTCCTTTTTGTTTAAATTCCTCATTTATTCCTTGACAATACATGTATATAATATATTTTGATAATATTCATCCCCTTGTATTGCATTATTCTAATAATGACTGTTGTGTTTGATTTTCCTCCTCTGAGAAATGTGTGTTTAGAAAAACCACCTTATTAATTTAGGACAAACCTTCCTCTTTCCTCTGCCTTATTTTCTTCTGCTGGCGTTGACCGGACCTAGAGCTGACTCACTATTGAGACCACATTCCGAGCCCATTTCTATTTTAAGTAAATTAACTAGTACTGTTAACCATCTCCCAACTTCAGCTTTTTTTTCCCCCTTGGAGAAGTTTCAAGATGTTTAGCCTAGGCTGGCCTTGAATGTCATAATCCTGCTGCTTTTGCCTTTGGAATATTGAGGTTATAGGCAAGCAGCACCATGCCTAGTATGCAGTTTTAGTTCTGAATGTAGCATTCATTCCCCTTACTTCACAGCATTTATAGTTTCCAGGGATTAGAGTTTTGCTATCTCTTGGGGGCTATTAGTCATCTACCACAGTGTCTCATCAGGAAAACTTTTTTGAGCATGTTCCCTTGAGCTACTACTAACTCATAATTAAATATTAATAAAGCTTGGGCTGGGAGGTGACTCGGTTACTGAGAGTGCTTGCTGCCTCTATAGTGGACCTGGCTTTGATTTCCAACACACAGCTCACAGTTGTCTCTAACTCCAGTTCCAGGGATCCAGTACCTTCTTTTAACCTCTACAGGCTTCTGCATGCATATGATGCACACATATAACATGCAGGCACACACAGAGACACATACACATAAAGATAAATTTCTCTCTTTATATAGAAGTTCTAAATTTCTTTCTATATCCTAACCAATGATCTTAGTCACTTCCCCCATTGGAGGCTTACAGAGCCTAGGGAATTTCTTGTCTTAGAATAAGAATTTTAAATTTTAGCCTGGCAGTGGTGGCACATGACTTTAATTGATGCACTTGGGAGGCAGAGGCAGGCAGAGTGTGGATAACAGTGAGTAGCAGGGCTACACAGAGAAATCTCTGTCTTGAAAAACAAGAAACAAAACAAAAAAGGGATTTTAAATTTTAATTAAATTTCATAATTTATTACTAAACACTAACAGTGAACCAGGCTACTTGTTTAAGTGGGCTGAGTTGCTGTAGTATATAAGATCTCCAAGCCTTAAAAGTGTGTTTCTTATTTCTGTCCTGGTGTGGGGAGGGTGGGTGGAGGTAGGTTTCTTTTTTTCTACTAGGACAGAACTTCAAATTCCTCCACTGGATGTTCTGCATCTGCTGATGGATAAAGAAAGCTTAGCAGGTGATGTTGAGGTGTTCTGGGATAGGCCTAGGTGTGGCACCCTCTGCCCACATACCATGGTGATGACCAGCTGTGATCAAAACTGGGAAATGGCTGCATCAGAAGGAAAAGTGAAGCAATCTGATGACCTAGACATCATCTTCCACATGCCGGACCCCTGACCTGGCACACCTTGTGGCATAGTAAAAGAGCAGCAGCTAGACATAACTAAACATGAGGTGGACTGTGGTGGGGCCTACTGAGTTCTTCAGTAGAAGCTCCAAAATAGATAGCCTTGTGTGTGTGAAGAGAACATCAGAGAAATGGTTGGAATTCCATCTGTGAATAGATACTATATGACAGCTAGCTTGGAAAGGCAGTTTTAAGAGTGTGCGTGCGTGCACGCTCGCAGGGTAATACTAGGATTGAAACTAGAACCTTGCACATAATAAGCAATCTGCATCCCCAACCTTTTTTTTTTTAAAGATTTATATTTATTTACCTATTTTGTGTATAAATGTTTTATTTACATGTTTGTGCACCACTTTCCTACAGTCACAGAGGTCAGAGAACGCAGATGGTTGTATATGTGCTGGGAAATGAACCCCAGATCCTCTGGAAGAGCAGCTTGTGTGCTCAAGTAGAGCCATCCTTCCAGCCCCATCATTTCTCCCCTTTTTAAATTTTTAATTTTTTATTTTGAAATTTAATGTCAATAAGTTGTCTAGAATGGCCGTGAAATATCTCTGTTCAGATAGACCTTGACCTCACAGTCCTCTTGCCTCAGCTTTCTTAAGCAGCTTGAGTTGCAGGCCTGGCTCACAAGATTCAACCAATGTAAGGGACTTAATGACAGAATATGTGGCCACACTGTAGTACAGAAAATGCTGTAGTAGCACTGTTTGGAGATTTTTGTTGTTGTTCTTGTTTTTTTGAGATAGAGTTTCTCTATATAGCCCTGGATGTTTTGGAACTTGATTGTTTTTTGTTTGTTTGTTTTGTTTTGTTTTGGGTTTTTTGTTTGTTTGTTTTTGAGTTTTGGAACTTGATATGTAGATCAGGCTAGCCTCAAACTCAAAGAGATTAGCCACCTCTGAGTGGTGGGATTAAGCAAATGTACCACCATACCTGGTTTATTTGGAGATGTCCTTAACTGAGGCTTGTTTTTTTTGTTTGTTTTGTTTTGGTTTTTGGGTTTTTTTTGTTTTTGTTTTTTTGGTTTTTCGAGACAGGGTTTCTCTGTGTAGCTATGGCTGTCCTGGAACTCACTCTGCAGACCAGGCTGGCCTTGAACTCAGAAATCCGCCTGCCTCTGCCTCCCAAGTGCCAGGACTAAAGGTGTGCGCCACCACTGCCCGGCTCCTTAACTGAGTTTTAAAGGATTGGTAGAATTTTTGAAAATTAGGTCTCAAAAATACTTCTTCAAGCAACTGTGTAAAAGTGTGAGAACTTAGACCTTAAGCAGGAGTGGCAAGTTATATAACCACAATAAAGAGACTGTTGGTAGATGTCACAGGAGATAAGGAAGGCTGGGCCAGAATGTTCAGACCTTTTGTGCTTTCTGTGTTTATTACTTTTCAGTTTTTGGTCTTTGAAGACAGAATCTCATGTTGCTGTACTTGAACTCTCATTGGACCTGAGAATACCTTAGAACTGTTGTCCTCTGAGTCCCCCTCCATGGGCTGAGGCTGTGGGCATGTGCCACCATGCCCTGCTTTCAGTACTGAGTATCACGGTGAGGAATTTGGCCTGTAATCAGCACTGTTTTTGTTTTTGTTTTTGTTTTTGTTTTTGTTTTTGTTTTTGTTTTGAGACAGGGTTTCTCTGTGTAGCCCTGCCTGTCCTGGAACTCACTCTGTAGACCAGGCTGGCCTCGAACTCAGAAATCCGCCTGCCTCTGCCTCCCAAGTGCTGGGATTAAAGGCGTGTGCCACCACTGCCCAGCTAAGTTTGTTATTTTTAATATTTATTTTTGAGATAGGGCCCCACTTGTGCTCACCTGCCTGTCTCTAGCCTACTGTGGCGTGCAAATGGGAAAAATTAGGAAGGAAAGGGGCTGGATTTTGTTCATCAATTAATTTATTTATTTTATTTTTATTTTTTATGTGTGTATGCATCTTGCTAGCATGTGTATATGTGTGTTATTTTATGTGTATGTGTGTTTTGCTTATATGTAAATGTACCACATGTCTGCAGTCTCCATAGAGGTCAGAGAAGGGCATTGGATTTCTTATAACTGGGCTTACAAATAACTGTGGTGCTGGGAACTGAATCCAGGTCTTCTGGTTTTAACCTCTGAGCCATCACTCCAGCCCCAATAAGAAGTCTTTTAAAAAGAATTAAGGTGGAGAGTGATAGGAGGAGACCCGATGTTGACCTCTGATCTCTGTGTACACATAGAATAGTGTACCTACACACACACACACACACACACACACACACACACACACACCAGCACACGTGGAATAGTGTACCTGTATGCGCATGTAAACACGCACCAAAAGTAAATAAATAAAACAAGATTCCAATTTCCTTCTTGGTATGAATTAGTATGTAATATAAAACTAAAAATAGCAAAGTTGAACCATCACTAACTTTTAAGCATTTCCTAAAAACACACTCCCAAAGACCTGGGATGATGGTGCATTCCTTTAATCCCAGCACTTGGGAGGCAGAGGCAGGTAGTTCTCTGAGTTCAGGTCCAGCCTGGTCTACAAAGTGAGTTTCAGGACAGCCAAAGCTGCACAGAGAAACCCTGTCTTGAAAATAAATAAATAAATGGGAAAAAGAAAAGGAAAAGAGCATACTTCTATCCTGAGTCCGTTAAGTAAATACTAGCTGGCATGATTGAGGAGGGAATGGGCAGTCAGAATGGGCAGTCAGTCATTCAGACGCTAGATGCTGTGGCTCAGGAGGAGCTGGAGTTCAAGGTCATCCTCATATATATTGTCAGTTTAAACCCATCCACCCTGTGCTACAGGAGACCTTTTCTCACAACAACAAACACACAAAGACAAAGCAAAACAAACTAAAACAAAGAGAAAGGAGGAGAGGCTTAGAATCAGGAAAAGTGTGATTTTGTTTAAGTGCCTCCTTTTCTGAGACGGGTTTTACTGTGTAACCCACACTGACCTCCTCAGGCTTACAGTCCTGCTGCCTCTGCCAAAGTGCTGGGACTGCCACCATATTTTGTTTGCTTCTCAGATTTTGATGTGGAAATGAACTTGTGCACAGAACAGCCTGGCCTTAGAGCTGGATGATCTTGAACTCAGATCTTTCTGCCTTTACCTTTTGGAGGCTGGTATTTTAAGCATACACCACCACACACACACAGTTTATGTGTATGCTAGGTAAGTGCTCTACCAATCAAACTACGTGCCCAGCCCTATGGCTCCACTTTGTATTGTTCAGTGGTAGTCATCTGTGTAAGGAATGAGGCAGGAAAGGTCAGATAGAAAAGCAAAGCTCCTAACTGTGATATAGTGATGTCAAAGTCGGGTGGGAAGGAAAGCAGATAGAAGATTGTCATGATGTCTGTGGCTATGAATGTGCTCTCTGTGAATGATAGAATAATATTGCCTGACTTCTTTATAAATACTAATTAAATAAATCAAATACATCTTGGTTTCCCAGCCTAGCACCTGCCTGAAAATGTTTCTCCTTTCTTTTTTTTTTTTTTTTTTTTTTTTTCTATGCCTTTTGAGACAAGGTGTCAATATATAGTGGTAGTAAAATGCTCCGTCTTATAAAACAAGTTCACTGTTTGGGTGACTATTACTTCTCACTCAGTAAATGCTTATATAGAACACACTGTGTGTTCCAGACTGTCCGTGGGAGCAAATGAGCTAGGTCTGTACTCTTTTAAAGGGGTATTTGTTTATTAGTAGTATTAGTTAGTACTGTGTTTGGAAGCCAGAAGACAACTTTGTGGGTTCCAAGGATGGAATTCAGGTCATCAGGCATCAAAGCAGGTGTACCTGTTGAGTCATCTCCCAAGCTCAAGAGCTGCACTTCTTTTTCTTTATTTTTAAATGTTTTTTTTTTTTTTTAATTTTTCAATGTGTATTTTTATTTTGTGTGCATTGGTGTTTTGCTTGCATATACTTCTGTGTGAGGGTGTCTGATCCCCTGGAACTGTAATTACAGGCAGGTGTGAGCTGCCATGTGGGTGCTGGAATTTGAGCCCTGAGTACTCTGGAAGAACAGTCAGTGCTTTTAAGCACTGAGCCATCTCTCCAGACAGCTCTGCTTTTAATGTTTTCAAATATTATTTACTTGTGGGGTGGGGGGGAGCAGTCAGAGGATAACCTGCAAGGGGTCTGTTCTTCCTGTGTGTGTGTGGGGGGGGGAGCAGTCAGAGGATAACCTGCAGGGGTCTGTTCTTCCTGGGTGTGTGTGTGGGGGGAGCAGTCAGAGGATAACCTGCAGGGGTCTGTTCTTCCACTGTATTGGTCTTGGAGATAGAACTCAGGTTGTTCAGCCTAGTGGCAGATGCTTTTCCTGCTGAGGTACCACACCAGTCCACGCTGTATCCTCCTAATATTCCAAGTGGGGGAATCAGTTTATGCTAAAGAATAACTATACTTTCTAGTGCATATTATGATTGTGTCCTCTTCACAATGGCTATAGGAGTTAGGCAATCGTAATATTCCTGTTTTGGGTGTGAAAACACACAGTAATGATGATGAGAAATAAATGAATACATAAGTAAATTTAATAACAGAGGTTTTGTGTGTGTGATGGAGCCAATCATAATCTGACTTTAAGCTCAGATGATCTCAATTGATACAAACCAGCAGTTGCTCAAAGAAGGAACATGCTGGTAACACCGTGGAAAGGAGAAGGAAGAGCTATTATGCTAACAGCCTAGGTCAGTCATGGGATCCTTTACAGAGAAATTTTAGCTGATCTTGAAGGGTGATTTTTCAGTACTCTCTTAGTCAGAGTTCTATTACTGTGAAGAGATGACATAACCAAGGCAACTCTTATAAGAAAAGGCCTTTAATTGGGGGTTTAGTTCATTATCATGGTGGAGAACATGGTGCTGGAGCAGTAGCTGGGAGCTAGCTATATCCTGATCTGCAAGCAGAGAGAGAGAGAGAGAGAGAGAGGAGAGAGAGAGAGAGAAGTGCAACTGGGCCTGGCATGGGCTTTTGAAACCTCAAAGCCTACTTCTTGTGATACTCTTCTTCCAACAAGGCCAAACCTTCTAATCTTTCTCAAATAGTGCTACACCCTGATGACTAAGCATTCAAATATACAAGCCTCTGAGGGCTGTTATTATTTTAACCACTAAAAGTACTTCTATGCCATCTCAAAGAGAGCACTTAAACTATTAATAAATTAATAAAAACCATTCATGCTAGTCAATAATTCTTGGATTAATGTATGACAGAGACCATGCAAGGTACTAGAAAGGTAGAGATCTATAAAACTGAATTTTCTACCATGAAGAAGCTACCACTTTCAAAATGAATGAAATGAATGACAGAGCCAGGGTCTCACACCTGTAATCCCAACACCAGGGAAACTGACTGGTGCCTTTGTGACTGGCTGAGTTCCAAGACAAACCTTAGTTTTATAGTGAGACGTAGTCTCAGACTGTGTCTCCAGCATTCCCTCTAATTTCCCGTTATACCATACTAGCTTTCTTTTAATTATTCTGGAAAGTATTTATATATTTACTTGTTTGTTTACTGATTTGTGTTGGAGATTGAACCCAGGACCTTGTCTTTGCTAGGCCATTGCTCTACCATTGAGCTACAGCACTAGCCTCAAAGAATTGCCAAGGGAGCCAGGTGTGATGGTGCCACCTTTAATTCCAGCAGAAACAGGCAGATTTCTGAGTTTGAGACCAGCCTGGTCTATAGAGTTCCAGGATAGCTCGGGCTACACCGGGAGAAAAAAATTGCCGAGGCAATCTCAAGTGAAGGGATCCTATTTTATTACCTTGTTGATCTTATTTTATTTTGTCAGTTCTGGGAAAGTGAATCTAGGTGAGTGCCCCAGCCCCAGCCCCAGCCCTCCCTTGCTGTTTTAAGACTTGCTACCTCTCTCTCCGCTGCACCATTGCCTTCTGCTCTAGGTGTGCTACACCAGATGTTTAATGACATTTATCAGTTAGGCATCTTTAAAACTTTTAAAATTACATTTAGGAGATAGATAGATAGATAGATAGATAGATAGATAGATAGATAGATAGATAGGGTACACTTGCTATGCAAGGCACATGGAGGTCAGAGGATACTGTCTTAGGGTTTATATTGTGATGAAACACCGTGGGGGGGAAAAAAAAAGCAAGCTGGGGAGGAAAGGGTTTATTTAGCTTACACTTCTGCATTGTAGTCCATCATGATGGAAGCCAGAACAGGAACCAGGAGGCAGGAGCTGATGCAGAGACCATGAAGGGGTGGTGCTTACTGCCTTACTCTCCATGGTTTGCTCAGCCTGCTTTCTTATAGAACCCAGGACCACAAGCCTTGGAATGGGTCTGGCCCTTCCCCATCAATCACTAATTAAGAAAATGCCCAACATTTTATAGGGACATTTTCTCAATTAAGGATCCTTGCTCTCAGATGACTCTAGCTTGTATCAAGCTGACATAAGACTAGCCAGCATGGATACCCTGCAGGAATTAGTTCTCTCCTAACATCATGTGGATACCAATGATTGAATTTAGGTCATCAGTCTTGGTGGGAAGTGCCTTTACATGCTGAGCCATCTTGCTGGCCTCAGTCTAGCATCTTTTTAAGTATGTATGTATGTATGTATGTATGTATGTATGTATGTATGTTTAGTTTTTTCAAGACAGGATTTCTCTGTATAGTCCTGGTTGTCCTGGAACTTACTCTGGAGACCAGGCTGGCCTCAAACTCAGAGGTAGCCTGTCTCTGGCTCCCTGGTGCTGAGATTAAAGGTGTGTGCCACCACTGCCCAGCTCAATCTAGCATCTTATTTGAGATTGAGATGGTAGACAGGGACTTCACAAGTATTGCATTGTTTCCCATCTCTGGCTAATGCAACTGTTTTTTTCCATATGGAATCGTATTCGTGTCTTGTTCATTTTGTTTGAAAGAAAATCTGTTTTGTTTTTCAGGTTCATGGGTGTGTGTGTACATCAAGGACAGTTGCATGCACTTACAGAGGTATGACTTCCATAAGCGTGCTGGAGTAGCTCCTTTACCTTTCTTACTGCATCTGTGATCCATTTTACTCGTGTATATAGGTAAAATGCATGTGCAGTTTTATTTACATTAAAGTGGCAGTGAGTTTGTTCATGCCTTGGAACATCAGCCTTAACACCTGTGTCCTAATATCCCCTTGTAATATTTGGTGAGTGCCCTGAGAACACAGGTGTTCCAATGTAAAATTGGTTCTTCTCTGATTTCTTCCCCCTTCCAGGTGAAGGGGTGGCATGGCTTGACTGTAAGCTCTTTCCTGGCAACAGATTCTCAGACACTGGGAAGTGTTTGCTGTAGTGATCTGGAATCACCTGCTCTGGTTTCTGATACAGATGGGTTGGAAGCGTAGTGACATAGTCACCTTGGAGGACCAAAACATCTCTCTTAAAAACTTCCCAAATTCAGATACCAAGTTAGCAGCTGCAAAAAATGTTTGATTTCTTCTTGGAAACATTCCAGGAGTCTGGATAGGTCCCATTTATGTTCTTTGTTTTGGTGAGGCAAGGTCTTGCTCTGTAGCCTCAGCTGGTCTGGAACTGGAATTTCCTCTGCTTCAGTTTCTTTCTTTGTTTCCTTCTTTGTTTCTTTGTTTCTTTCTTTGTTTCTTTCTCCCCCCCACCCCCCCCCCCTTTTTTTTTCCAAAACAGGATTACTCTGTGTAGCCCTGACTGTCCTGGAACTCACTCTGTAGACCAGGCTGGCCTCAGAAATCCACCTGCCTCTGCCTCCCAAGTGCTGGGATTAAAGGCGTGCACCACCACTGCCCAGCATCTGCTTCAGTTTCTTGAGTGTGTAGTCCCATACTACCACACCAGGACCCACATCTGTAGTTTTCTTTTTCCTGCATTCTTTTCTGTCTATGTATGTGTGTGTGTGTGTGTGTGTGTGTGTGTGTGTGTGTGTAGCAACATGTGGGCCACAACTTTAGGTGGAAGTCAGAGAACAACTTTCAGGGATTGGTTCTCTCCTTAGGTTATGTGGGTTTGAGGAATTTAGCACAGGTTGTTAGGCATGGTGGCAAGCACCATTAGCCACTGAGCCATTTTACTGCCCTTGTCTGTTGGTCTGTCTGTCTGTCTGTCTGCTTCTCTTCCCTCTGTGTTTTTGTTTTTGTTTTGTTTTTTTAAAGACTGGGTTTCTCTGTGTAGTCCTGGCTGTCCTGACACTCACTCTGAAGATGGGTGTCTTTTCTGTTTTTACTCTTTGTGTGTGTGTGTGTGTGTGTGTGTGTGTCTGTCTGTCTGTCTGTCTGTCTGTGTATGTCTGTACCATGGCTCAGAGGAAAACTTTGTGGAGTCACTTCTTTCCACATTGGTTCTAGAGATTGAACTGAAGGCTTGCTGGCAAGTCCCTTTACTTGCTGAGAAATATTACTGCCTCCACTCCATCTATATTATTAAAAGCTCTCTTAAAGAGAACTAACTCACAAAAGTTGTGTGATAATAGCACATGCCATCTTTCCAATAATAACAAATAATTTTAAAAAATTATTATTCTCTAAGTACCTTTAGTCCCCGTATTTGGGAGGCAGAGGCACTCAGGCAGATCTCTGTCAGTTCAAGAGTTTCAGGATAGCCTGGGCTACCTAGAGAGATGACCCTGTCTCAATGCCCTCCACCCCACCCAAAAAAAGTTTCTTAAGCATCAAGGCTTGGTAGTCTTTGTTCTAGAATATTTTCACATTTCCCATCAAGAAGTAAGTACCAAAGTGTAAAGTGAAGAAATTTAGGAAGGAAACTTGTTTAATGGAATTTGCAAGAGTATTGGTTTCCTGTTGAGTTACTGCCTGGTAATTGTCCTTAATACCATAAGAAAGAAAGTCCTACATGCCCCAGGTATGTTCCTTTCTCAGTTACTGAAGGCTAGAATGTAGACTCTCAGGCCAGTCCCAACACTCAGGAAGCAGAGGCCAGCCTAGTGTACATAACGAGTTCCAGGCCAGCTAGGACTACGTAGTGAGACCCATGTCAACAGAGAAAGAGTATAGAATATCTTGATGGAAGGAGTGGCTAAGAAGAGCACGACCTTTGGCATCCTGACTGCCTAGGTTTGAATCTATTTGTGCCTCCATGGTTTGTGTTAGTGGAGATAGTAATAGTTTTTGATGTAAGGAACTGAGCCCTGGAGTCTTTTACTTTTAGGAAGGACAGTGAGGAGTGGATGGGGAGGCAGGAGAAAAGCTGGAGAGCTTGTTGGTCTAGAATGGGAAAGGAGGAGGCTCAAGGAGGAGGGGGTAATTAAATGTGACAAATGTTGCTGATGAAAGGGTGGCCTGCCTAGGACACTTGAGAGTATGAGATATAAAATGCTCACTTACCACAGTGTCTTGCCTATAAAATTGCTTTAATGCCCACTAACTGTTGAAATATGTATTTCTCACTGTGACGTTTCTCCTTTGAATTCTGGTTTGTCATGGTTTTTCTTATGTTTTTATTATTGTTAAATTTTGAAAAGCCTTTCACTGAATTATAATGTAATAGAAGATATACATTTATGAAAAGTATGGTTCCTTAAATTTTTCCAAATGCATTTGCTCAGAATTAGCTCCCCAGATCTACAAAGGTTTTCTGTCTATTTCTGTTCTGAGAAGCACACATTCTTTTTCCTTTTTTTTTTTTTTTTTGACATAATATTTTTTGTTGATTCTTTTCGAATTTCATAGCCTGTACCCAATCCCATTTCCCTCTCATGTCCACCCCCCTTAGAGGTCAGCTGGATATGATGGCTGACACCTATAATCCCAGCATGGGAGGTAGAAACAAGAAGATCAAGAGTTCAGTCTTTAACTTGGGAAATGTTTGTTTACATGAATTGCTATGTGCTTCTGAGCTGCCTTGGTCAGACTTACATAATCTTTGAGCTTAAAGTGAAAGGAAACTCTATGGGTTCAGTGACCTAACTCATGCATTATTTATGAAAAGGAGCAGCTAGGCCCCTATTCCAGTTTCTTGGTGTGCTGTGATATTGCCAGTTGTCTCTTCCTTTCCTTGTTTTTGTATGGCCTAGCACAAAGTATTCCTCTGTCCTGAATTGCCTTGAGTAGGATGCAAGGCTGCCAGTTGTCCTGTGTTAGGTTAACGCTGGCAGCAGAAGCATGTGTGCCTCTCAAGCGTGGGGCAGTTCTTGGGGATATTGTGACCCATATTTAGATTCCTGGACTAAGAATATTAATTATAGTAGCTTCTGTGGCTCAGAGATCCCTAAACCATGGTGAGCACAAATAACAACCTATGAGGAGAGTGCTGGGATATAGCTCAGGGGTAGAAAGCCCTAGGTTCAACCCCTAGTACAAAAAAAAAAAAACAAAAAACAAAAAAAAAAAAACCAAAAACAAACAAACAAACAAACAAAAAAACCCACTAGGGAAACAAACCACTATCACAATCACAAAACTACAAAGGAAGATTTCACTGTTCCCACAAACACCTTGAGTGAGTCTGCTATGGGCTAGACACTTAGCTAGTATATCTACAAGTTCCAGAGCAGCGTGGTCTATATAGCAAGTTCAGGCCAGTTAGAATTACATCAAGATTCTGTTTCAAGAAAGAAAGATAGATTGGGGACCCTTCAAATAAAAGCATGTAGGATACATTCTGACTTTTCTCATTTCCCAATCCTATCTTGATATTGTCTTTCTCTTTTTGTTTACATTTCTTTCCACTTTGACCTCTGTGATGTTATTGTATGCTTAGGTCACTACTAATATTTTATAGCTGGTTTCCTGCCTCTATTATTTATTTAGTTTTATTTTTGTTGTTTTGACACAGGATCTCACTATGTAGCTCTGGCTGTCTGGAACTCACTATGCATAAACCATACTGGTCTATAACTCAAAGATCCACTTGCCTCTGCCTCCCTAGCAATGGGATTAAAGGTGTGAGCTACTATGCCTGGTTTTCTGTTTTTCTTGTCTTCATTTTGATATGCCAAAATTGTCTTTAGGGAATAACTAATAGTTAAATGCTTCTGTTTCAAATTTATTTAGATTCCTGGACCATGTATAATCTGGTTTCAGAATATGATCCCTTCTTTAGTTACATGGGTATTTTTGCTGTCTTCTATATACTCTGATTTATAGGTTTATCTTTTTTCTCCCTTATTCTCTAAGCTATGTCAAGTCCCAGGTTCTCTAATGGAGCTTAGCTTACTGGATAGGACCTATAAAAATACACTGTGCAGCTAGGTCCATAGTACAGATTTAAGTTATATTCATAGCTATGTAATGAGACTCCATTCTGTGAAAAGCTGGCCCCAGTGGTCGAGGGGGCCCTAAAAAATGTCATGAGGGGCTAGAGAGAAGGCTCAGCTGTTACAAAAACTTGCAGTTCTTGGGCAGTTTACAGCTGCCTGTGACTCCAGCTCCAGGGGATTTAACACCACCTTCTGACTTCTGCAGACACCTGCACACATGTGACATGTATTCTCACACACACACATACATACACATAAATAAAAATAAATCTGTATTTTAAAAATTGGTAAAGCCGGGCGGTGGTGGCGCACGCCTTTGATCCCAGCACTTGGGAGGCAGAGGCAGGTGGATTTCTGAGTTTGAGGCCAGCCTGGTCTATGGAGTGAGTTCCAGGACAGCCAGGGCTACACAGAGAAACCCTGTCTCAAAAAACAAAAAAAACAAACAAACAAAAAAGATACTTAGCCCTGGCTATCCTAGAACTCACTATGTAGACCAGGCTGGCCTCAAACTCACAAAGATTCACTTGCCTCCATCTCCCCAGTGCTGGGATCAAAGGTGTGCACACCACGCCCAGCAGTGCTTTGTTCATTTAGTAAAGAACCTCTAAATATATTGTAGTACACGCTCAGTAACTCACTATGACATTTGAGAGACGTGAAGCTGGCAGTCTGGCTGACAAGCAACAGAGCATTCATATAGCTTACGGGAGCGTTCCCTGACTTGCTTCTGCTTTATTCATTAAAAAGTATTTATTTAGTTCTGAACCACTATCTACTACTATCTAGGTACTGGGAATACAGTAATGAATAAATTAAATTTTTTCCTGTTGTAGAATTTCTATTATAATCAATAAAAAGTGGGGAGAAGAGTTAAATGCTAAAGGAGAAAACCAATTGTATTTGATACTAGTCTGACGCCACCTGAGAGACAAAAGCATAAGGAAGTGAAGAGCAGGAGTGCAGATGTGAAAATACAGAAGGAAGCGAGGGCAAATGCCAAGAGAGGCTGGTGTGGACAGCAGAGGAGAACTGCCCACAGAGCACACAGTTTTGTGGACCTTTAAGAACTTTAGCTTTTACTCAGAGAGGTTGTGCTGGTTCCGGATGTTTCTGGGTAAACAGAACTTGGTGTGTTTGTATTTTAACAGAATTCCCCTACCTTTGGTTGTGGATACCTGAAAAGAGATAAGAACAAAAGCAGGAAGAACAGCTGAGGGGCTTGTGAAATAAAGTCTGCAATGGAGGCTGAGGGGGTAGCTCAGTGGTAGAGGGCTTGCCTGGTGTTTTTAAGGCCCTAGGCTTGATTTCCAGCACTGAAAAAAAAAAAAAAAAAAATTGGACTGGGGCCATAGCTCAGTGGTAGAACTGGATGTAACCTCCAGTGCTACAAAGAATGAATAAAAAGACCATGCAGAAAAGATGAGAGATGATGGTAATTTAACCAGAGTGATTGACACAGTTGTTGATTCTGGGTCTGTTTTGCAAGTAGAAAACAAAGTCTTCCTAACACTCTATATGAGGGGTGTTAAAGAAGTCCTGGGCATCTGAAACACACAGTTGTGAATGGCAATGCGAAAGATGATAGACAGTGCCAAATAGGGGATGCCAAAAAAAAAAAAAAAAAAAATCAGTTGGGGCAGGCGGGGGAGGAGGGGATGTGCTTGAGTGGGTGGGGTGCTCTCCAAGCATGCATGAAGCCCTGGGTTCATGTGCCCAGCTCTGGATAAACCAGGCTTGGGAGAACAGATGTGTAATTAGCATCTAGGAGGTAGAGCTACAAGAATCTGAAGTCCAGGCTTGCCGGTGGATACATAGTAAATTTAAGGCCAGCCTGGGATACTTGAGATCTTATCTCCAAAACAAACAAGCTAGCAACAGAAACCAATGAACTGAGGTGATGGTTTGGTTGGTAAACGGGCTTTCTTTTCGGCTCTCAGCACACCTAAAAAGCCAGATGTGGTAGTAGACGTTTGTAATCCTGGTGTTGGGAAGGTAAATTCAGCCAGATTTCCTTGGAGTTCAACTAGACAGCCAGTCTCAATTAATCTCTAGAAGCTTTGAGTCCCAGGGAAAGCCTCTGTCTCAAAAAGCAAGATTGTGTGGGGCTGAAGAGATGGTTCTGTGGCTAAGAGTATGTACTGCCCTTTCAGAGGACCCAGGTACAGTTCCCTGCACCCACATGAGGCTGCTCACAGCTAACAGTAACTCCAGTTTCAGGGGATCCTGTGCCCTCTGGCCTTTGTGTGCTCCTGCTTGTACACAGTGCATATATACTCACTTGGGTGCATATACTTACACATAAATAAAAATAATAAGTAAATCTAAGGCCGGCTGTGATGGCACACACTCATGAGGCAGAGACAGGCAGATTTCTGAGTTTGAGATCAGCCTACCCTACAGAATGAGTTCCAGGACATCCAGGGCTACACAGAGAAACACTGTCTCAAACAAATGAATAAATGAATAAATCTAAAAACAAAACCCTATAGTGTGGCCATCTCGCTGGCACAGCATGTAAAGGCACCTGCTGTCAAGCCTCACCATCTGAGATTAATACCTAGGACTCACAGGATGGAAGGAGATAACCAACTCACACAGGTTGTCCAGTGTTTGTGAGTTGCCACATGCACACACATACTAAATGTAATTTTAAAAAACGGTTCATGTATGAATCCAGAGGCGTGTACAGGGTTGTTGCTACTCCAGGCAGACTGAAGGGAGCGGTGCTCTTGAACATGGCCCAAAATTATGTTTCTGATAAACTTGTTTAGGATTTGGAGATAGGATCAGATTGGATAAAGCTGTCAAGTATGACCTGATTAGTTCATGTCTTGAGGATGGGTGTGTAGATCAATGGTAGAGGGCTTGCCAGTCATGCATGGTACCCTGGGTTCAGTTCTCAGTGTCAGCACATTGAGGCACAGGCCCGAGATAGAGTGCCATGTTGTTAACCTATAGCAGCCAAGGAGTAAGGGCAGGATGCTCCTGCTGATTCCTTTTTTCTCATTCCTTATTTCTTTTTCTTTTCCTTCCTTCCTTTTCCCCTTCCTTCTTTCTCTTCTTTCTAACTTTCTTCCTTCTTTCCTTCTTTTTCCTTTCTTCCTTTATTTTTTATTTCCTTTTTTTTTCTTTTGAGACAGAATTGCTCTGTATAGCCCTGGCTGTCCTGAAACTCACTGTGTAGATCAGTCTCAAACTCATCCTGCCTCTGCTTCCTGAGCGGTAGGATTAAAAGTACGAACCACTGGTGTCAGACCACAATATAAGGTTTTTTTTTTTGTTTTTTTTTTTTTGTTTGTTTTTTTTTTTGTTTGTTTTTTTTCAAAAAAGTATTTTAGACCAAATAAATAGTTGGATGGATTTGTTATTGTTTTATTCCATTTATTTTGTTTGTACACATGTATGGTTGAGCGCCATGACACATGTGGAGGTCAGAGGACAACTCACAGGAGTCACTTTTTTGCTTCTACCATGTAGGCTCCAGGGATTGAACTCAAGTAGTCAAGTTTGTACAAAATGTACAAGTTCATACATTTTCGACTACTGAGTCATCTTTCTGGCCCCCAACTTTATTTTATTTACATTTAATTATTTTGGTTGTTGACACAAAAACCCCATAATTCTCACCATAAGGGAAAAAGAGATAGTGTATTCAGGAGCCATTTTGAGTGGCCATGGCTCAGAAACATGATTTATGTTACCCCAAAAATTCTATGTTCTAACCTGGAAACATTTTTGCACAGTTTTTATGGTTTTTCCAGAACAAAGACAATCATAAATCAAGACCAGTTTAAAATACATTGTTGGGTATAGCAGAGGTAGGTGCATGGAGGGAGGATGGCAGCTTTGCTGTAGGTTAAGACGCTGTGTGGTGGTACTCTCCCGGTTGGATTGGTAGAAGCTAGTTGCCTGCTAAGTTAATAGATTCCGAAAGTTTTTTTTTTTTTTTTTTTTTTTTTGTTCTTTTTTTAAATCTATTGTCATAAAATGTTAGTTCCAACATGGTATAGAGGTCGGGGGGGAAGAAATGGCTATTCTGGTCAGCCAGAGCTTAGCCCAAGAAAAGGCAATGAGCTTCTGGATTTGCAACTTTCAAATCCCTGAGGAGTACTGAAGTTCTAATCGGACAACTTTCAGGAGTTTGTTCACAAGGCTATCTGTGTGTGAGGTGTGTTGGGTTACCATTGGTTTCCTATACTATGTTTTTCCTGAGGATGAAACGCAGGTCATCAATCTTGGTGATAAACACTTTTAGTTGTTGTCATCTCCATTGGTGCTAATGGCTGATGCAGTTTAAGACCTCTACATTTTTATCTTAAATTCCATTTTTTTCCTGCTAATTTTATCCAGCATTAAGGATGAACTGAAAGCACGCTAAGCAAACTTACAACATTGAACTCTAAATCCCGATCCCAAGAAACTTTAAATCTGCTTCAATTTATTTCAATTAATTTTTTTATTCTTTGAGGATTTCATACAAATGTATTTAGATCATAGTTACTTTTCCTCAACTTAGCTCCTCCCAGATCTCCACCCCCACATTTCTCTACCTCTCACATCTTTTTTTAGATGATCCATTGACTTTTATTTTATTTAGAATTGAATTTGACAGACTCTGCATTATTAAAAGACAAGTAATAAAATTTGAGTTTATATTGAGTCTGACAAGTTTTATAGTCTCTAGAGTATTATGGGAAAAAATACCAACTGAGAAAGCGGCCTGTAATTACGGCATGCAGATATGCATGGCCAAGGGGGAACTAAATCTGCAGGTGAGGTTCAGATATGCTGCACACTGAAGCCCTAAAGGACATGCAGTTCACTTACTCTGGGTGGGAGGGCTTCCACTTAGTGGGAAGATTGGCAAAATGGCAGAAATTCAAAGGCATAATTAGAGTGGTTTCTCATTTTCCAAATAGTAATAGAGATATTTAAGTCACGACACAAGGGTACCTTTGAGGAAAAGAACACCCTAACCAGAGTAGGCTCATTGAATAATTCTTGGTAAATATGTACAATTTTCAACAATTTTTAATAACCATTTAATCCTAGGCGTTGAGCCATTGCGGAAGCACAGATTTACCAGGGCCACGCCCTTGAAGGAAAACTGCCTGTTCCTCGCCAGAATCCATCAACCTTCAGTAGTTTCTCAGTTAGGGGTGTGGGCTCTTGAGCCACTCCTCCCTCCACATTATTAAAATGTTAACTGGCTTGGTCTGGTTCTTGCAGGTAACCAGAGTTTCTGTGAATGCATGAGCAAAGCATTCCTGCCGTGTCTAAAAGATCTTGGTTTGTCCAGCTCTCACGGCTCAGCTCTCTGGATCTTACCATCTTCCCATCCCCTGTTCAGTGATGGACCCCGAGCCATGGATAGTAGTGGCACTACAGATAGTTACAACCCATTTGTTTATTTTTAAATTGTTATTTTTGTTTGTTTGTTTCCATGTTTCTCCATGCCATATATGTTAGTTATGGTGCCCATAGAGCCCAAAAGAAGGCTGGAACCCTGGAGCTGAAGTTAGAGGCAGTTGTGATTCATCAGACATTGGTTCTGGTAGCCAAATGGGTCCTCTGGGAAAGAGCAATTAGTGTTCTTAAGGACTGAGTAATTTCTCTAGACCCTGCTTTCATTTTATTTAAGTGCATTTCATTTTTTTATTCAACAGTTTATTGGTGAATTTATATAGGCAAGGAGGCTCAAACCTGTGATCTTAGTTCTTGGAAGCCTGAGGCTAAAGGATTGTAATTATTTTGTTTGCAGCAAAGATATTCAAGAGAGAACCCCTCCCTATGTCTTTAAGACTATTGAGACAATGGCCCCCCAGGAATTTCATGCTGTGAGAAGCAAATGGCAGAGCCATTGGATGAGGAACTTGTTGCCCGGGAGACTTGACAGCATTCTGACTTTTAAACCACCTGGCAGTAGAGACTAGAGCTGAGACATTGTAGGTCAGCAATGGGTGTGATTGTGCCTTGGCCTGGACTGCATACCTTCTGCCCTCATTTCAACCTAAAGAATATATTAGGACCAGAAGATGGACTTGAGATGGTGGGAGTGGGGTGGCCAAGGAGGGAGTGGTGTGTAGGGCCATCGAACCTCTTTGTTCCTCTTTCCAGCATGGCCACTTTGAAGAAATCTCTTTTCTTGGCTTTTAAATGTTTTATTGAGGACTAGTGGCCAATCCTAGGTTGTTGAAGCTACTAGGGCCTGACCCTAACAGCTTTGATAACAGGATCACTATAGCCAGGCCTGGGTATGTAGTGAGTTCCAAGCAAGCCCAGGACTGTAGAGCAAAACCCATTTTCAAAAACAAAATTTAAAAACACATTGTTCATTTTTCTGGATCCTGTTAAATAGGTACCTTAGTCGCTTGTCCTGGGTTTGAAAGTTCAGAAATAATTGGTCCCTACTCTTTTTACTGTGCTCAGCAGGAGTAGAAATATGTACAAGATATAGAAGTGGCACTAAGATGGGGTATCAGGAAATGTTTCCCAAAATAAAAGGCCCCAACCAGGCTTGGAAGGGTGGATAAAAATTGCAGAGAATAAAAGGATATGCGAAAGCAAAGCAAATGAAACCTTTAAATATTCTGAATATATCATGGGTTAGTAAAAGCTATTTTGTAGCCAGAACTAGTGTCCTCTCTTTCTTGAGTCCTCTCAAGCAGGCTCTAGTGAATCTCCTGGAGGGAAGGTTGTACAGTGGCAAACTGGCCTCAGCGGATGTACCCATGTATGCTTTCTCACTGGCTATGGATGCTCTAGCTGAGAACAGGAGGCTCCTTTGGAGCATAAACCTCCCACAGGGCGCTCCTGGGGCGCCTGTCCTGGAATTACCCAAGCCTGTAACAAAGCTTTCTTTTCTTCTTTAAAGCAAGCCAGCGGGATGGGATGTCTGCTAGCCTTTGTGCTGAGAGCAGACCAACTAGCATCCAGTGGCTAGCACAAAAGCATTGTTAGACTACAGTGAAAAGTAGGCCGGCACCCAGGCCCATGCAAAGAGCAGGGGTCCAACAAGCCTGTATTTGGCTATTTTGACATCGATACTAGTTTTTTTATTTACTGCTGACACAGTACTTAGATAGGATCCTGGGATCTCTTTTTGCTGCTGCTCTGAACGTCTCAATCTGGAGATTCCTGAGTTGCCTTTGACTCTTTTTCCTTGGCTAACATGCTTACTCTCAGTCGTAGGTGGGGTGGGGTTGGGGAGGGGGCTGGAGATGCAGCTCCACACTGTCCCTGTTGCATCCTGAGTTCTTTATCAGAGATATCAGGTGAAATCAGGATTCTTCACTTGACTTCAGAAAGGATTTCAGGAGGAGCCATTATGAAGCAAAGTTGGAGTTTATTAAAAGGAGATTGTAGCCTAGGCTTAAGCACAGGGTGAATAGAGAGATGGGAAGGTTAGAGACTCGCCCTTCATTGTATTTACAATAGCCACAGTTGCCATCTTGGTGGCGTCTGAAGCTGTATCCTCCAAGAGTTGCTAAGGAATTGAAATTAGATCGCAGTGTGATCTTGAGGTGCTTTCGAGAGGGTTTATGAGTCATCTTGTTGTTTTCTGAGGCAGGATTTCTCTGTGTGTCCCCCTGCTGTCCTGGGAGTAGCTCTGTAGACCAGGTTGGCCTTAAACTCACAGAGATCCTCCTGCCTCTGCTTTCCAAGTGCTGGGCTTAAAGTCGTGTGCTACCCAGCTTAAAAGCCATTTTGTAGTAAGGACAAACTAGGTCCATTCCTGTTTATGATCAAACCTGTTTCTCAAGGATTAGGCTCTGTATGCCCCACTAGAAACCTTAAGTACAAATGGTTCTGTACTGTCTGTTCCAGGAAATAGCAAACATGTCTTGTTTTAAAAAGTTGTTTATAACCATCTTGCAATCCTATCTTTATTTTAAAAGGTTTTTATGATCACCTTGTTCCTACTACCTCACAATCTTGTCTCTGTTTTAGGAGGTCATTATGACTAACTTGTTATGCTTATGTTTTGCCCACCCATTCCCTATTTGGAAACCCCTACCCCTGAGCTATAAAAATCTTGCCTCGCTGGGCAGTGATGCTGTCCACCTTTAATCGAAGCACTTGGGAGGCAGAGGCAGGCAGATGTCTGTGAGTTCCAGGCCAGCCTGGTCCACAGAGCAAGTTCCAGGAAGTTCAAGTGTATACAGAGAGACCTTGCCTTGAAAAACAAAACAAGATAGTAAGCAAACAAACTGCCCCCCCCCCAAAAAAAACCCAAACAAACAAACTTTGTCTTCCTTTTGCCCTATGCTGACCTCCTGAGACTTGCCTTAGGGGGTGGTAGCCTGTGTACACAAATACAGAAGCTTGCTTTAATTAATTTGTTCATAATTTGGGTCAGTGGTCTTTCTTCTTACATCTTTGGGATTAACATTTTCATCAAAACCAAAAGGTGATAGTTTCATTTGTGAGATTCACAGAAAATTCCTAGGAAAGGATTAAGGCTGTACTCAAGGTTATATATCCTCAGGCCCTTCAGCATGTATTGCCATTAACAGTCTTATTTGAAACTGCCTCTAAATAAATGGAGCATTATCTCTGTGTTGGCTATCTTCACAGCAGAAGTTACTCTGGTAGAATTATTTTTTTAAGCATTTTTAAAATTTATTTGTTTGTATATGTGTATGCATACATCTTAAAATTCCTTTAATTACATTTATTTGTGTGTACATATTTGAATTCACACTCCTGTCTCAGCCTCCTGAGAATGGTGGGACACCATACCTCTCTGCTCTTTATAAAATCCACTCTGGGTTGTATTAGTCTACAATGTGAGTGATGTGTACCCCAGCTCTGAGGGCTGCAGGGCCAAATCAAAGTGTTGACAGGGCCATTTTCCTTCTTGAGGCTTTTGAGGAGTCCTTTGCTTTTCCTTGATTCTCGTGGGTGGTGTTTGGCTCATAATGTGTGAACCCAATTTATGCCTTTAATATCACGTGGCATTTTCTCCAGAGGATCTGATGCTCTCCTCTGGCTTCTGAGGAGTTAGAACACCCATACATAAAATAGTTTCAGAAATTAAAAAACAAAAATGGTAGACAGTCTGTATAGTATGTGAGCTTTCTTGCTATACTGAGTTTCATCTTAACTCTTAGTTTTACCTTCTCATTTATGAAAAACAAAAAATCTAGTCTAGGTCCCTGTACTTTCTTACTCTGTGGTTCTTTTGCATTTTTTTTTTTTTAACTCCCAGTTCTACCTGTGGGTTATTAGGAAATGGAACTCCACCCAGGACAATTAATGAATGTTAGATGGGTGTGGAGCAGGGAAGGCATGCCATTGTAAAGAATGGACAAATGTGCAGGTTAATTGGTTAATAAGAAAGGTTTTGTGAACTATACTCAGGGTTGTGAGGGGTTTTGTTGTTGTTTTTGAGATGGGGCCTCATGTAACTTCAAGCTTGCTATATAGGGAAGGCTGTTGAATTCCAGTTCCTCTGCCTCTGCCTCCCAAGAACTATTTTTAAGTGTATGTGGCTGTTTTGTGTACATATATGTGTAGGTACCATGTGCTTTCCTGGTGCCTGCAAAGGCTAGATCAGAATGTCAGATCCCTTAGACCTGGAGTTAGAGCCTGTTTAGAGCTTCTGTGTAGGTGTTGGGAATTGAGCCTGGGTCTTCAGGAAGAGGAGCCAGTGCTCCTGCTAAGCCTTCTCTTTTGTTCCCATCTGCTGAAGTTTTCAGTTTTAGTCCAAGAGTAATAGAAGATCACTGGAATAGCTTTAGATTGGCATTTCAGGAAGATGATTCTGGTGAGGTATGTACTATATATAATTCCACTGCTTGGGAGCAGAAGCATAAATATTGCATGTTTGTCCAAGGTTAGCCTGGGCTACCATCTCTTCTAGATGTGATCTGGACTAAACTGTGAACTAATCTTAAGTGTTTTCACATAATAGATTTTTCAGCCTTTGTTTGGGTAAATGGATAGAATATATGGACTTTCTCAGCACAGTCCTGCTACTTAGATGGCCTTAAGTGACCTCTGCCACACAGTTGGCAGCATTTACCCCCTTGAGTAAGGGCTCTGGGTTCAGGCTAGATGAATATATTTGTTGAAAAGTAGAAACTAATTCAAGAGTCTGAAAGAGCTGGGCTGGTGGCACATTTCTTAATCCTGGCACTCAAGATGCAGAGGCAGATGGATCTCTGTGAGTTCTAGGCCAGTCTGGTCTACAAAGGAAATTACAGGATAGCCAGGGCTACACAGAGAAACCCTGTCTCAAAAAGAGTCTGAAAGAATTTCAAGAGGAATAATGTCCATGGTGAAATTTAAAAAGGGGGGCAGTTGGTAGTCTTGGCTCTCTGGTGAAGCTCAGTAGAATGCCTATTAAAAAGCTAAGCCCTGGGGTTTAATCTAAGAAGCTCATAAAACTGGGTATGGTGAACTGCCTTAATTCCAGCATTTAGGAGACAGAGAGAAGCATACCTCTGTGAAGTCCTGGCTAGACAGAGCTATACAGTGAGACTTTGTCTCAAACAAACAACAACAAAAACAGAAAACCAAAAAAAAAAAAAAACAAAACAAAAAAACAAAAAACAAAAAAAACACAACCAAACATAGGTATGATAGTACACCCCTATATAATCCAGTGCTTAGAAGGCTATGGCTGGTAGATAGATCTCCACCAATTTGTGACTATCCAGGGCTACTTGATGAGATCCTATCTCAAAAAGCTCAATGCAAGGACCTGGGTTCGCTTCCCAGCACCCACACCAGGCAGCTTACAACTCTAACTCCAGCTCCACGGGGATCTGATGCCTTCCTGTGGCCTTCATGGGGACCTGCATTCATTTTCACAAAAACAGATAAACATGTATACACACAAAATAAAACAAAAAATAGATTATTTCTAAAAAATTGTTTTTGCTTTTTTTTTTTTTTAAACAGGCTCTCCTTAACTAACCTGGAACTCACAGAGCTCTGCTTGCCTCTGCCTCCTTAGTGCTGGGATTAAAGGTGCGCACTACTGTGCCCTGACGTTAGTTTTGTTCTTTTTAGAGAGGGTATGGCTGTGATGTAAGGAAGGTTTTGAATTCATAGGCACAATGACCCTCTAGCCTCAGCCTACAGAGCAGTGAGGGACACACAGGCAGACTGTTGTTGTTTGAGATAGGGTATCACTATATAGCTTTTGGTTGTCCTGGAACATGTAGTCAGGATGCCTTTGAACTTACAGGATTTACCCTTATTATCTGAGCACCACCAAAGACAATCCCTTAATAACAGCACATTGCTGGTTAGCTTTTCGTTTGTTTGGTTTTAAACGACAAGGTCTTACTATGTAGCTTTGGCTATCCTGGAACATAGACCATACTGGCCTTGAACTCACAGAGATCTCCCTACCTCTGCTTCCCAAGTGCTGAGACTAAATGTGCACCCTTATGCCTGGCTTCACTAAAGTGTTTTTTTTGTTTGTTTGTTTTTTGGTTTTCTTGTTGTTGTTGCTGTTTGTTTTACAGCTCTTCAAAGATAGTAACTTCAGAGCTCAGCTGAAAAGAAGCGGGTTTTGGTATAGATAAAATTGACATGTATCATTTAACAGTCACTGAATATTTAACAGGTACTGAAGTACCTATAACTCTCACTTGAGAGGTAAGGCAAGAAGATGAAGAATTCAAATTCATTCTCACTATCTGGCAAGTCGGAAGCCAGCCTAGGCTGGAGAGATCCTGCCTTAAATAAATAAATAAATAAATAAATAAATAAATAAATAAATAAATAAAATGTTAAAAGTTCTGTAAGGTATTTAAATATGTTGTCAGCATTGGCTTGTTCCATGGGAGAACCCAAGGGGATTTGCCTGTGAAAAATTGAATGCACAGCATGTGTGATTCCCGTCCAGGAAAGCTGAACATGCTAATACAGCTGTTCTGGCCTTGGCTTTCCTGCAGAGGGATTTGTTCAGAGGCTGCATAGCTGAGTCTGCACTGGGAGTTGCTTATGGGGAAGTGAACGTTCCTGCTAATGGGGTACACAGTGTTTAGCAACCTAGAAATCTTCCCTGTTGGCAGATCTTAAACTTCCTTTCTTCATACATGCATGCATGGGTCTTGAGACATCAAGAAGTTGTGGTTTTTGAGGGCTCAGAGGCATATCAGCCCCACCAATGAGTTCTCCAGCATCAGGCAAGACAAATGGATTGTGGAAAAACATTCTTTTTTGTTTCCCTCCCTGGACCTCATTTCAACTTTTCCATCCTGCCTAGGAAAGCCAGTCTATTAGTCACTATGAATCCTCATCCTGTCTCTTCTCTTTGCTCTTCACCTTCTGGCTATGGATCTAGTTCTTCCCTCACTGCCTTTCTTTTTATGTTAGTTTAGTTTTTTGAGACGGGGTTTCTCTGTAAAGCCTGGGCTGTCCTGGAACTCACTCTGTAGACCAGGCTGGCCTTGAACTCAGAAATCGGCCTGCCTCTGCCTCCCAAGGGCTGGGATTAAAGGCGTGCTGCCCAGCCCTGCCTTTCATTTTAAACAGGATCCTTCTATGCACTTCATGCTGGCTTTGAATCTGATCTTGCCTTAGCCACCACACCCAGCTAAGGTGACTTTCTTGGGTGTTAACACATATTATAAATATGTGTTTCTCTGAACCAAATCCAAGAGTCCTAACCATCACCAGGCCTTCAGAAAACACAAATACACACAGTCTTAGTTTCTTCTGTCTGACATTCAGCCATGTAACTTGAGTGGTCCCTGAAGACAAGCCTTCCATGTCATACTGCCAACATGTCAAAGAAGTGAACTCTGTTTCTTTAGACCTGTGGCTCTCAAAACCATGGAAGTTTAGTAACACAATCAGACATTAGCCTTGCTGCTCCCGTGTACAAGTTTGGAGTTTACAAGTTTGATTCTTTCCAATAATAGGCACCTCTATTCTTAGCTTGGGCAGATACACCTAGAGGGAGAAGTTGTGGTGTTAATGTTTTCCTTATACACTGTTGTAAGATTTCCAAGGTGATCACGAAGCAAGATTAAGCAGGTTAACGGGTTTCCTTGTGAGAGTTAGGAGGTGTATTTTATAGCTGTTCTCTCTGCCTTGCCAGGCCTACTCTGCTTCATATAGGTGATCTAATGTGCTGTCCAGTGCTGCCCCCAACTGTTCTCTTCAGTGCTCTGTCACCATGTTCTTTTCAAACAAACATACAAACAGAAAGATTGAGAGTTAGGCAGATCAGGTATGCCTACCCGATGTATGGGGAAATTAAAGCACAGCTAACCTTATTAGATGATTTTTTTTCCCAAAATGAAGTTGTTCATAGAAGGCATAATTGGACTAAAATTCAATTAAAACCTCTTGTTTGTTTTACCATTTTTGAGTTCCTGTTCTGTAAGAAGTTCTCTCATTCAAATGATAAGACCACTAACTCCTTGTATAATGAATGTAGTTGTAAAAAAGATGTACTCTGGAATCAGACTCTATAATCTGCCTGATTCTGCCCTTAATAATGGAATAACCTTAACCTTGAAGTGTCTTTTGTAAAATGAGAGTAATGCAGATAAGACTATGTACATATTCCAAAATTAGAAAAACTCTGAAATTGCAAACACCTTTGGTCCTAAACATTTCAGACAAAGAATACTTGGCCCATAGTAAATCTATCTTGTAGGATTGTTGTGTAGATTAAATGAGATAATGTATATAAAAAATTTTAGCATGCCTTTAATCCCAGCACTTGAGAGGCAGAGGCAGGCAGATTTCTGAGTTCAAGGCCATTCCTGTTCTATAGAGTGAATTTCAGGACAGCCAGGGCTACACAGAGAAACCCTGTCTCGAAAAACAAAACAAACAAAAAAATTAGAAGTGTTTAATGTAGTACAAGCATTATATAACTATTCATTGAAAGTTTTATTAATGGGGCTGGGGAGATGGTTCAATGGTTGAGAGCACTAATTGCTCTTCCAGAGGTCAATTCTCAGCACCTGCATGGCAGCTCACAACTGTCTATAACCGGAAGATCTGACAATCTTACATATACATGCAGGTAAAACACTAATGCACATAAAATAAAAATAAAGAAAATTAAAAAAAAAAAAGAAATTTGGTTGTGTTGGTCTATATGTAAATATACTTATTTACTCACTCTCTTTTTTGTCCTTAGAATCACACTGTGTAGCGCTGTCAGGCCCCAAACATACAGAGATCTGCCTCCCAAGTGGTAGGATTAAAGATATCCACCAATACATCTAGCTACTCTTTCAGTCTTTTTTAAAAATCATCACAGGGGACTGAGAGTTGGTTCAAAAGTTAAGAGCACTTGTTCTTGCAGAGAGACCAGCTAGGTTCAGTTCCCACTATTTACATGGTGGCTCACAACCACCCATTACTCCAGTTCCAGGAACTTCGACAGCCTTCTCTGCTCTCTAGAAGTACCAGGAATGCAGGTGTACATGTAGGACACACACACACACACACACACACACACACACACACACACTCTTTTTTTTTTTTTTTTTTTTTTTTCAAATTAAAAATCACAAAGCTGGGTGTGATGGCACATATGTGTACTACCAAGTTGGGGAGGGAGGATCCTGAGTTCAAGGCTAGCCTAGGTTGTGTGGTGAGGCAGGTTCCAAACAAATAAAACGGCAAAAACCCTCCCAAAGCAGTGCTTCAGGATATGTGGGAATAATGGAGAACAGCAGTTTTAGTTCTTCCACAGCCCTGTCTGCTGTTCAGCTCATGTTGGTCTAACTCTAGTCTTAACCTCTGAACTGAAACTGAACTGGTTTTAACTTTACTGAACTGCTTTGGCATAGCAGTAAATAACATCTTTACTGTCTTTACTAAACTAAAGTAAAGACTTTAGTTGCAAATGGGCATTTTTTTCCATGCATATCTTATTTGGTATATGCAGCTATTTGATACTGTTGGCCATTTCCTTCTTACCCATTCTCTTCTTTGGCTTCTATGGTGACATTCTGGCATGTTTTTTTTTTTTTTTTTTTTTTTGGTTTTTCGAGACAGGGTTTCTCTGTGTAGCCCGGGCTGTCCTGGAACTCACTCTGTAGACCAGGCTGGCCTCGAACTCAGAAATTCTCCTGCCTCTGCCTCCCAAGTGCTGGGATTAAAGGCATGCGCCACCACCGCCTGGCTCTGGCATGGTTTTTATTTGTTTGTTTCTTGTTTTGCTTTTAGACAGGTTCTCATTGTTAAGAGCACTGACTGCTCTTCCAGAGGTCCTGAGTTCAATTCCCAGCAACCACATGGTGGCTCACAACCATCTGTAATGGGATCCGATGCCATCCTCTGGTGTATCTGAAGATAGTGACAGTGTAGTATGCATATATATATATACCTTTAATTAAAAAATAAAGAAAAGAACAAACGTAATTTCCCGGTGTTCACTCTTCCTGCTTTTACCACCAGCCTAAACGTTTCTGATGAATACCTACTGGGCTGTCTTTCTCTGTCACAGTATATCAACTCTGGGAACCTGGAGCAGCTGCTGGACAGTGACCTGTATTTGCCTTGGACTGTAAGAGTGAAACTGGCCTATGACATAGCAGTGGGCCTCAGCTACCTTCACTTCAAAGGCATTTTCCATCGGGACCTCACATCGAAGGTATGGAGGCTTTACTTTCATAACTGTTGAGAAACACAGGGGTAAAAAAAAAAAACCCTGTGTTTATTAAGGATTCTAGAACTATGGGGATCTCTGTTCTAGATTTAATTTTTAATCAAAACATAACCCAATATTTGTTATAGTTAATCCTTAGCAACTATTGGAGTAAGACTCTTAGTTGGGAGGGTGTTTGCTTAGTATGAACAAAGATTTGATCTGCAACACTAGATAGAAGCAGGAGGGTCAGAAGCTCAAGATCAGTCTCAGCTACATAGAGTTCCAGGCCAGCCTCTTTAACAGCCAAAACCAAATTGGCCTCCAGCTGCCCATAGCAGCCACCTTTGAGTGTGGAGCCAGGCCACGCCCACATCTTTAGAGCCTTTGCATTTGATTTTAGTCTCTTGAATATGTATGCTGTAGGAGCTTCAGGAGAGCTGTGGGGCTCTGTGTTCAGGGAGAGAGAGAGAGAGACAAGTAAATGCATGCTTGGAGTACTGGGTGGGCCACTGTGTGCTGACCCATTTTCTATTGTGTTATTGAGTTTCTACCTTCCTGCCAGGTCTTCTTTGATGTTTGCTGGTCTCTGTAGTATTGTTTTGTTGTCCAGATTGCTATGTGACCAGGTTAGAAAAGAGTTTCTTTCAGAGAAAGTTGGCCTTGTTACAAAGCAGGAACTGAAGGACTGAATGTTCCAGGATACTTCCATGACAAGGCTCCCCCCTACACCCACCTTAGATAGGGCTTCTCTGTTTGTAGGGCTGGCTGTTCTAGAACTCGATCTGTGGACCAGGCTGGCCTTGAACTCAGAGATTTGCCTGCCTCTGCCTCCTGGGATTAAAGGTCTGTGCCACCACTGCTTGGGTCCATGACAAGGCTTCTAACATTATTTGAGCTAATGGAAGGACTGTAAGGCCACCTAGCATATGTAGTATGATGCCTGTCCAAGAGCCACATTAAAGTCTTCTAAGGTGTGTTAGAGGGTTTGTTTTCTTTTGAAGGTTTAATTTTCTATGTATGAATATTTACCTACATGTGTATGTGCACCATGTGTGTGACTGGTATGCAGAGACCAGAAGAGGGTATCAGATTCCCCTAGAACTGAAGTTCCTGTCTATTGTAAGCATGTGGGTGTGGGGAAACAAACTTTGGTCCTCTGCAAGAGCACCAAGTACTCTGAGTACTGCTGAGCCATCTCTCCAGCCTGAGAATAGGAGTCTTGTACATATCCAAGAATAGTTTTCACCTTTTTCCTGCCCCAGCGTATACATATATGCACACATATATACACACAGCATATACATACATGCATCTAGCCAAAATGAGATCTTTGGCTTTCTACTGAAAGTATTATCTCTTCTAAAATGGAAGAAATTTACAGCAAGTTATCACCCATATCTACATAAATGTTTCCTATTCAAGGATAAAGTAATAAAAAGGGGAACTTCTAACTATAGTTACATATATACTCACTGAGAAATAAATGACTAAAGGAGTTGGGCACACGCCTTTAATCCCAGCACTCAGGAGGCAGAGTCAGGTGAGTACCTGAGTTCGAGGCCAGCCTGGTCTACAGAGTGAGTTCCAGGACAGCCAGAGCTACACAGAGAAATCCTTTCAAGAGAGAGGGAGGGAGAGGGAACTAGAGAACAATACAGTATTTTTTTAATTGAATATTCAGTTGCACGCACTGTAAGCTTTTATCACAGGGGTGATCACTCTAGGCCAAGGTAGCAAATTTCTGGAGGAAAACTCCCTAGTACTCAGCAGTTTAGCATATTCTATTTCTGTCCTCTAAAAATACTTTGTCATCCTTGGGTTAGTATTCTTTTTGAGCTTGTTGTAAAAATGAACAAGCTCTCTGGGCATAGATAGAAATGCCTAAAACGTCATCCTTGTGAGAGTCAGACATCATGATCACCGTTTGAGGTTAGCTCAGGCTATCTTGTGAGACTACCAATCCAAAAAATGAAAAGACCAAATAAGCAAATAAAAAGAACAAACTAAAACAACCCAGAGGAACTATGGGGTAAGAGCACCAGCCTTTGATTTTCCTAATATGACAGTAGGGATTCTGTTTGTTATCAGTGAGCTTAAAACAAAATGTAGGGAGATGGCTCATCAGTTCAGAGCACTGCTTGCTTTTCCAGGGGACCTAGGTCCTTTTCTCAACATTAGCATGGTGGCTCACAACCTTCTGTGATGTAGTGCCCTCTTCTGGCCTCTGCAGGCGCTGTATACACATGGCGTTCAGACATGCTGGCAAAACACTCACATACATTTAAAAAGAAAACTTAGGAACTTACAGTAATTCCTATATAAGGATCCCTCACTGGCTTTAAAAGGACAATTCCTGGCTCTGCCTCCTGAGTACTGGGATTGCAGACATGCACCACCACGCAGAGCAGGCTCCCTGTTTCTAGGATATACCTCCTTCAGTCTAGACTTTAAGGTGGTACTGAGGATACTTGGAAATGGTGAGATTAAATGACTTTTTCTTTTAAGGGAGAAAGAGAGGAGAGGGGAAGAGAGAGAGCCCGATTAAATGACTTTTTAAAGGTCTAACAGTGGTATAGGAAGTTCTCAGAATGACTCAAATTGAAAACAGTAGATTCATTTGTTCTTCATTTGCTGTATTCATGGTAGTTAGGTACTCTTCCAGTGAGCGATATCACTAGTCCTCCCTTTTTATGTAACTGTAACTGGCCTCAAATTTGCTGTATAGCCCTGGCTGGTCTCAAACTTAGCTATCCTGTCTCGGCCTCCTGGTGCCAAAATTAAAGGCTTGGGCTACCTTGCATAGCCTTGTTTACTCTTTTGTTGTTGTTTTATGATTTATTTTTTATTTTATGTACATTGGTGTTTTACTTGGAACTGGAATTATGGACAGTTGTAAGCTGCCATGTGGGTACTGGAAATTGAACCTGGCTCCTGGAAGAGCAGCCAGTGCTCTTAACTTCTAAGCCATCTCTCTAGCCCCTGTTGTTAACTCACTCACATACAGACATACATACACATATACATATAATCTCAAATAATAAATATATTTAAGAAGCACAAAGGTATCGGAGGGTAGGAACAGACACAGAGATGGGTCAGTGGGTAAAAGTACTTGCCATCAAGCTTGATGACCTGAGCTTTACCCACATGGTAGAAGAAACTTACTCCTGTCAAGTTGTTTTGACTTCCATGAGTTTGCTATGTGCATGTCTACTCGCATGCTTGCACATGAACACACACACATACAATTTAAAATGTACAGGGTATGATGATGCAAGGTGGCTGAGGATGAGGCAGGAGGATCACAAGTTCCAGACCAGTTTGAGCTACATAGGAGACACTGTCCCAAAATAGGAGTTGGGGAAGCTTAAGAGATGCAGGGAGTGGCTGCATGACGAGAAACCTTTTGTTTTCCCTTTGGAGACAGGGTCTCATTATTTATATTTAGCACTAAATGTCCTGGAACTCACTGTATAGACCTAGCTAGTCTCCAATTCACATAAATCCTCCTGCTTCTGCCTCTGAGCACTGAGATTAAAGGTATGTGTCACTACACCTGGTCAGAGTTTCTAAAAACTAAGTCAGACCGACAGCAAATAGGACATTAGACCAAGCCCTGAAGACAGAAGTCTAAGTTGTTGGTGAACCATGAAGAGGATGAGGGAAAGAAGTACTGGATGTGAGCTGTCACTGCCTCACAGGCTGTGACCTATACCTGGGGCTTAAGCTAATAAGTTGGCATAGGACCCATCTTTTCATAGACAAAGTCAGAGATCTGGAGTGCTGATCCAGCAGAACTTAGGGAACAGAGTCGGACAAGTACAAGGACAGTCCTTGGAAGCCATCCACTTTATTTCTCTGGGGTCCAGGATTGATTGTGATGAAATAATAAGAGGTTCTTTTTTAAAAAAGGTCAGGGAAGAATAGTGAGAGAACATCAAGATCAGAATAAGCAGTTAATGTGTACCTACCTGGTGTGCAATAAACAGGAGGTAACTCAGCCAGACTGGCAACAGAGGAAGGAGGGGCTGGGTTGGGTCACTTAGGGCCTTTTTGGCCCCACAAATGTTTCTGTGAGCCAAGAATTCCTGCTCTCTGCTACCTCTGCAAGAGGTGGGGTGTGGGTCTCCTGAGTCTGGAGTGTCAGGGCTATTTCCACTACAGCTATTTTGGGAGAGCTAGTTGTAGCTTTGTGTTATTTATAGGTCATTTGGGGTCATTCTTTGTCTAGAGATGGCAGCGTTTATTCAGTACCATGTCCTTAGCCTTTCCCACAAACTGACTACTAAGAGTCTGCTCTGGAGATGCTCTTTTCTAGACTGTCAAAGGAGTGGCACAGAGGAACTCTGAGAGTTAAGGAGAGAGAAAGGTGAAGGCTGGAGAGGTCAGGGTTGTAAAGGTAGGGTTGCCTTAAAGGAAGGTGTGGTAGGGCTAAGGGTTCAGTGGTAGCGTAGGTAGAACATTCTATGTGTGAGCATTGAGTTTAACCCCAGTACCACATACACAGACACATAGACACACACACAGAGGGAAAAAAAACCCTTGTGTACTCACCAATGCGTAGATCAGAAAATATTCCAAATGGAAGGAAAGAGAAGATATAAGCAAAGACTTAAAGGGGTTCTTCAAGCTTGCTAGGTGTAACTTGCATGTGACACCTTTGGGAAGGTACACTGCATAGCAGCACCAGGAGTAGGGATGTGGAAAGTGGGCCACATCATATTTTTTGATGGGCAGATGCTAGACACCAAATCAAGTCTCATGTAAGCTAAGCTCACATTATACTGCTGAGATATGATCCCAGCCAGGTCACAGACTTCTTATGCCAGGGAGTTTGGTTATCATCTTTTGGTCAAAGAAAACTAGTGCATATGAACTTCAGTAGCTGTCCTGGGCCTCCTTCACTTGGCAAGACTAGGGTTGGGACTTGGTAACTGTACACTGAGGAAACAGGGAAGCCAGTGGCTTTGATAGTCTGTCCTTCTACAGTACATTATAGTAAGCTTTTATTTATTTATTGAAACAGGATTTCTCTGTGTAACAGTCTACCATACATTATGTAGTAAGCGCGCTCTCTCTCTCCTCTCTCTCTCTCTCTCTCTCTCTCTCTCTCTCTCTCTCTCTCTCTCTCTCTCTCTTCTCTCTCTCAAAACAGGATTTCTCTGTGTAACAGTCCTGACTCTCTTGGAATTCATTCTTTAGACTAGGCTAGCACTGAACTCACAGAGATCTACTTACCTCTGCCTCCTGAGGGCTGGGACTAAAGGCATGTACCTCCACTTCCCGCCTATATTATAGTAAGCTTTAAGAGAGAGAATTTCGCAGGGCAGTGGCGCACGCCTTTAATCCCAGCACTTGGGAGGCAGAGGCAGGTGGATTTCTGAGTTCTGAAGCCAGCCTGGTCTACAGAGTGAGTTCCAGGACAGCCAGGGCTACACAGAGAAACCCTGTCTCGAAAAACAGGGAAAAAAAAAAAAAAGGGATAGGATTTCTGTTTTATTCGCAGAAATGTCTTTGACACTTAAGAAGACCATGGTTAATACTTAGAAAACAGGGATGTTGCCTGGAGAACTGTTGGCTCAGCAGTTAAGTATGTACTGCTTCTGCAGAGGACTTGGGTTCAGTTCCCAGCACACATGTCAGATGTAACTCCAGTTCCAAGGGAAGCATCACCCTCTTCTTGCCTTCACAGGTACCTGCACTCATCCCTCCCCATATATATGTAGTTAAAAATAAATCTTTAATAAAAGTCAGCAGTGGCACCCTTTTAATCTCATAGGCCAGCCTGGTCTACAGAACAAGTTCCAGAACTGCTTAAGAAACACTGTTTTAAAAAAAGAAAAACAAAACAACAACAAAACCTTAAAAAAGAAACCAAACATTTGTGCTTTGCAAATGTCAGCACTTGGGAAGTGGAGGCTGGAGAATCAGAGTCATTCTCAGATACATACTAAGTTCTAGGCCAACCTGGGCTCTATCAAAAATAAAAAACAGGAGTCCAAGTCCAAAATAGTGGTTTTGTCTGGGCATGGTGGCTCGTACCTTTAACTCTTGAACCCCAGAGGCAAACAGATCTCTGTGAGCTGGAAGCTATTCTGGGCTACACTTCAAGTTCTAGGCCAGCCAAGGCTACAGAGCGAGACTCTGTCCTGACAAACACATAAGTAAACAAAAAGTAATGGCTATGTCCGAGTTCTGGGTTTCTTCAGCTGCTGGGGCAGTCCTGCCCATATTCATTGGTGCCCACTATGGGGAATGTGAAGTTTCCCATCCACTTTCTCATACTCCATGGGAAGAAGAATGCTGCATGTTTCCCTCAAGTCACACCACTATAAGCATGGCTGACCAGAGTTCATTGCCTATCTCCAGCTTTTCCACTGGGGAGATGGAGTCTCCCATAACTGTCCTATGAACCTGCTTCTGGTGTGCTACAAAAATGAGAAAAAAAGATTCTGGACCATCACTCAGAAAAGTGTATGGGACCCACCTTAAGCATACATTATTTTTTCCCCCTTGGGATCAAATGATGACCATTATATACTGATGTTCTATCCCTTTGCTTGTGGAGTATGTGGCTTACAGAAATATTTAGATAAAAAACAAAATCAAAAACGTGTTTGAAGCCTGAAATGAAACCTAAGGCAGTCACTCAAGATTCAAGATTCTCTTGTCTCATTTGGCTTTTGGGAGTGGGAGAAGGAAGATAGGGTGTATTAGGGTTCTCTAAAGCAATGGTTCTCAACCTGTGAGTCATGACTTTGGCAAACCATTGTATTTACATTACAATTCATAATAGTAGCAAAATTAGTTATGAAGTAGCAATAAAAATATTATGGTTGGGGGTCACAACATGAGGAACTATACTAAAGGGCTGCAGCATTAGGAAGGTTGAGAACACTGGTTTGAGGAACAAAACTTACAGAATGAATAGATTAGACTAGCTTACAGGCTGTGGTCCAGCTAGTCCAACAATGGCTGTCTACCAACAGAAGGACTAAGAATCCAGTAGCTGTTCAGTCTGATGTTTCAGCTGACCAGAATATCAAGTAGGCGCTAATGCCAGTGAAGGTGTGAGCTTGTCAGTGATAGTAAGAGCAAGCAGGCAGAGAGAGGAAGCTTCTTCCTTCTGTGTCCTTTATATAGGATGCCAGCAGAGGTTGTGAGGCAGGTTAGAGGTGGGAAGATCTCGATTAAAAGTGGGTCTTCCCACTTGAAATAATTTAGGGAAAAAAATCTGACACAGGTGTTCCCAGCCACTTAGGTTTTATTCATTTGACAACCAAGAATAACCATCACACAGGGTCTCATTATGTACCCTGGCTAACCTGGAACTTGTTGCCTCCCCAGTGTTGAGATTAAAGGCTCGTACCAACACACTCAACCTCACTTACTATATTAAACCCCCAGTTTTGACCATGCAATCAGGCTACGTGTGTGGTTCACCAATAAACAGGACAAGATATTCTTGTAGGCTGGTTAATCCCTCCTTCTCAGCTGCCTTATTTCCTCTGCTTTGGGAACCCTAGAACTGCCTGATAAAGAGAGATGAAAATGGTTACTCTGCAGTGGTAGCTGATTTTGGCCTGGCTGAGAAGATTCCTGATGCTAGGTGAGTAACCCTAATGGATACTAAGACCACAGCAATGGTCAAAACTAAGGGAAAACACAGCTTCATTTCCAGAGGTCAGGACCCAGCCACAGCTCAGGTTCATTCCTTGAATTGACCCCTCCAAGTCTATACCCACCCTTGGGAGCAACAAAACCCCAACAATCAAAGGATCTGCTTATCTTATTATAGTCAGGTGGGCACGGCAGCACATACCTGTAATCCCACTGCTTTCTGATTGTATGGTCAGACATGGTGGCACACTCTAATCCCAGTGCTTTCAAGGCAGAAGCAGAAGGATCATTGCAAATTTGAGCCCGATAAGGGCTTTATGAGCCTCTGTCTCAACAACAAAGACTAAGGGCTGGTGACATAGGCAAGTTAGTATAGTGCTTGCTCACCTCCAATGCACAAAGCCGAGTAAATGCCACCACCACATAAACCAGGCATGGTGGTGCATGCCTGAAGTCCCAGAACGCAGAAGGCAGATGCTGGAGGATCAATAGCTAGAAGTCATCCTCCATAATATATGGTCTAGGCTATGTGAAACCTTGGTTTTGTTAATTCCCATTGTACCAGGCACTGGCAAAGTTTCTTTACTTCACAGTACAGCAAGTGAGAAGCTAGCAGTGGTGGGCTCACCTTTCTGGATGGCACCTGAGGTTCTCCGAGATGAACCTTATAATGAGAAGGTAAGTCTGGAGATTATGAGGCCTCATTATCCTTTGTGGCCCTGGTAAGGATCTGTATCGTTGGTACTAGCATCTGACAGTTACCCGGTGGGTGACTTGGACAGAATATGGGTAACACAGCTTAGACCTAGGCTGTTAAAAGAGATGGGGGTGAGGCAGGGAAGGTATCTCACTCCTCACTCCACTGAGGGAAACTGAGGTCTGACTACTTACCAGGCAGATGTGTTCTCTTATGGTATCATCCTCTGTGAGATCATCGCCCGCATCCAGGCTGATCCGGACTATCTTCCCCGCACAGAGGTGAGCTGCCAGCATGGAACACACACTACAGGAATGGGTTGGCTTGACTGTGGGACTGCTTTATCCTTGGGGTGGAGTTGCTGGCACTACTCTATTTCTGAGGCAGCTCCCAGCCTCTGAACGTGTGTGTAATTAATGACTTTTCTATTTGTTCCTTGTACACTTTTCTACTTTATTCATCCACAGAATTTTGGGCTGGATTATGATGCTTTCCAGCACATGGTGGGAGACTGTCCCTCAGACTTTCTGCAACTCACCTTCAACTGCTGTAATGTGAGTGTCTTTCTTTACCTGGCTTTGGTCAGGTACTAACTGAGTCCTTTTCATTTGGTTAGGATGTAGGGAAAGGCTACACATTTGCCTCATAAGGGGCACACCATCATTTTCCCCAGATGTCTAACACCAGCCCTGTTTCCTGCTCTGGTCTGTACCAGCTCTCCAGAGAGCCCTGGACAAAAGAAACAAAAGCTGTTTTCTATTTTTCAGTCCTCAGCCTGCAGGGTAAACCCACAGCTCTCCTTGAGTGCTGACAAACCAAGCTTTGTCAGGTTTTACTTGTTGGAGTATAGCACCAGCCAGTCCTAATGCAAGAGTTACCCAACCTGAATCTTAAAAGATGCCAGAAACAGATTCACATTGAGAAGTGGAGTACAGGGCTCATGACTGGTATGTATGCTTACAGATGGACCCCAAACTGCGCCCATCCTTTGAGGAGATTGGGAGGACCCTAGAGGAAATTATGAGCCGCTTACAGGAAGAAGAGTTGGAGAGAGACAGGAAGCTGCAGCCCACAGCTAAAGGTAAGAGATCAGATCAGAACCTGACCCCAAAGGGAGGGGTGAGACTATGGGACATTCCCTCTGGGGGAAGTCCTTGGCTCAGAAGCGGGAGGGCAGTGGGCATGGGCAGTAAAGTACTAGGCTCTCTTACAGGTGCGACTTGTCACACTGCTTCCGTTTGCTCACTCATTGATGAAATGGGACAACTACCTAGCACATTTTCCTCAGGAACAGTATTTAATAAAATGCTTATATTGACTGAAAGTAACCCAGCCTTACTGTTCTTCAGGACTATTGGAGAAAGTGCCTCCTGGAGGGAAGCGACTGAGTTCACTGGATGATAAGATTCCCCATAAGTCTCCACGCCCAAGACGTACTATCTGGCTGTCTCGAAGCCAGTCAGACATTTTTTCTCGTAAGCCCCCACGTACAGTCAATGTCTTGGACCCTTATTACCAGCCACGAGATGGTGCTACACATACCCCAAAAGTCAACCCTTTCAGTGCACGCCAAGACCTCAAGGGTGGGAAGATCAAATTCTTTGACCTACCCAGCAAATCTGTCATTTCCCTTGTATTTGACCTGGATGCACCAGGGCCTGGAACTACACCTCTGGCTGACTGTCAGGAGTCTTTGGCCACGTCTTCCAGACGGTGGCGGTCTTTGCCTGGTTCACCTGAGTTCTTGCATCAGGCTTGTCCATTTGTGGGCTGTGAAGAATCACTATCTGATGGGCCTCCACCAAGACTCAGTAGTCTTAAGTACAGAGTAAGAGAGATCCCACCATTCCGGACATCTGCCCTATCAGCTGCTTTAGGCCACGAGGCCATGGACTGCTCTAACCCCCAAGAAGAAAACGGTTTTGGACTCAGGCCTAAGGGGACCAGCCCATTCACTGGGACTGCCTCTGAGGAGATGGAGGTGGAAGAAGAAAGGCCACGAAGAGCTCCTGTCCACTTCTCTATTTCTGGAATAAGCTTGCAAACCCAGGGAGAGCAGGACGGGTGAGATAGGGGCAGGACTAGTCCCTGCCTCACCTTGGGGATGAACTTTGAGCTGAAACTACTGGATTCTCTTGGTGCACAGCCTCGCTCCTCCCTGGAGCTCTCCTGCACAAAGCAGGTAGAGCAGGCAGGCAGGCTGGGAAAAGCCTGGCTTAAAATTGGGCTTTCAGTGCCCAATGGCTACAGTATGAGGTGTTTCAATAGTTAGGGCCAACCTAATTCTAAGCCTCTGAAGTCCAGCAAGGAGCTTTGGCTCCCATGAACCACAGTGCGTGTCCTAGACAGGACCAAAAAACTCTTAGTTCTAGGCTGGGCTGGCAGGTACCATGTAGCTATCACCCCAGTTCCTTTCCTACTCCAAGTCGCTCATGCCGATTCTGGCATGTAAGTAAGCTACAGAATGGAAACTGGAGTTGACTAGGAGGCCGTTAGGGCGTGGCTGTTTCTTAGACCTGAAGACTGGGATGCTTCTTGCCAGTACGTCTAAGACACTTGAATAATTGCTGTTTGCACTTACTGTATGGTCAGACCACATCACTACATCTCTATGCAAGGGGGAGACAAGGGAATGTGGTGGTCAAGGATCTTTTAGCTAACCTATTCAAAGACTTTTCCAGTTGATTAATCTATTTTCATATTTATAAAGGAGTCTTAATGTTTTGCCTCAAAACTTTCAACCTTGGTGTTGGGAGTGGGGCTGGTTTTGTAGGCCCTAGGGCCTGCTCTACGTATGTGTCAACAGGTGATACAACCTGTTAGTTAATGGTCTATACTTGGACTGATTTTCTTTCCTCCTGTAGCTGGAGCTTTGGGAACAGTCTGTCCTTACAGAGCCGCAATAAGAAATAACCAAAGAATGAAGTTGGTCAAATATTTTCATAATTCATTTCTGTTGATTTTTTTTAAAAAAAACTTTTCCCAAAACACTTTAAGATTAAAAAAATAATAATAAAGTTGATGTTGCAGGTGCTAGTCAGCCTTATCTGTGCCCTTGTACCCAGGCCTCGCAAGAGTGTGCAAGAGAAAACAGTATTGAAGTACTCGGTGTCTGCCAGGACCTGCTTGACAACTATGTAGCAGTTAAATGTGACATACATAGACTAAAGACTCAAATTACTTTTTTGAAATATGACTTTACTACATAGCTCTGACTGACTTAGAATATGTAATCATGAAATCATGAAATTGTAACAATCCTCCTGCCTCAGCCTTTAGGTTCCTGGGATGACAAACACCACTACACCTTGCCAAACATCTCTTTTACTCTTAACTTCTCTCCCTTGGGCCTAGTTATCAGGGAGATGTTGGAGTCAGCTGCTGCCCCAAGCCAGCTTCATTTTCTGGTTGTGGGCTTTGGATGGACGGGAAAACTGGCTCTTGGCCACTGTGAGAGGTACAGTTTTGCCACTTAGATATACCTTGTTGTGACATTCAGGAAGCCAAGGTTCAGAGCTGCAGAGTTGCAATCCCTGGCTCAAGCCCACATAGGCCATCACATAACCTGTCATAAAGGCATCAAAACCAGCACGATGCAATCCATCCCCAGGTACAGGATTAGTACTGCCTTGGTTCACCAGCAGGTCTGAGGTGGCCATATCAGCCGTTTCAGAACTTGTCCTCTTATGTGCCATCACCAAGCTACCTGTGTGACCTTGCTTGGAGCCAAGCTGATCTTTAGCTTCACCTTCTGCCATTATTTGTTCAATTTTCTCAGTCTGGAGGCTATCTTCACAGACCTGCTTTGTGGGAGGACCATCTTCAGCTTCTTCAAGGGTCTGTGTCTGTGGTTGGCTCTGCAAAGCCCTCTTCCGTTTGTCCTTCCGTCTCCGTCGCCGCCGCTTATCCTCTGCCACAGCCTCATCAGTGTCAATTATAAGGTCAATATCGTGTGACTGGGGACACTGTGGTCCTAGAGGGCACCAGCCATAAGCCTGGAGGTTGGAAAGAATGTAAGACAGGGCTCTATACATCAGAACCTTCCCTCCCCAAGAAATGGATATATACTCTCACCGAGAACTTGTCACAAATGCCAGTGGTATGAGAACGACGGCAGGTCACAGGGGACATACAGCAGCGGTAGTCAATGTGGCCTCTCATGCTAGACGGATAGCTGCAGAATTCCAGGGCAAGATGTGGGCTGCCAGCTGCCCGCTGCTTCCCATTTTCCCGCTCACTGCAACAGCGCAAGAAGGTATTGCTCCACTAGCATATAAGCTCCACGAGACAGGGGGCTTTGTGTTTTGTTCACTGCTGAATCCTCAGCACCTAAAAACAGTGCCTGGCATATGGTAGGTACTAGATAAATCATCTTAAGTAAATGAGATAGGCTCATACCAGGCCCCACCCCTTTCCATCAACCATGTTCTCACCATTTCCGGAAAACATATTCTAAGTAGGAAGCTACAAATCGGGCATGGAACTCTGCAGCATATTTGGTGTCATAAATGCCTGCTGGGAACATCTCACACAGGTCAGCAGTGAAGGTTCCCAAGTTCTCAGGCAAGTGAGCGTAGAAATTCTGGTACAGGAACACCAAGTCTATAAGGCCATTATGTAGCACCAGGGGCCGACGGGCCCGAATTAGTTCAAGGAACAGTGTCCGTACGGACTGGTTCTGGCTCTCATCTCCCTAGGTGGAAGGATAAAATGCCCAGTCAGCACCCTGTGCAGCACTTACCCAAGTTTTCCACCTGGAAAGTCCTTCCCCATTATCTAACCCTATGCTACCCTTCCTCGAAGGTCTCATTTCCCCAGCCTTGTCACCAGTGACTCCCCATACGCACACACAGATGTCCCTAGGCCTATGGAAGCATGAAATAAACTACAGAGGACTTGAACTCGAGGCTAGAGGGAGCTGGAGACCTACCTGGTCATTGCCCTTATGGTAGGGGATACCCTGAGCATACTGCCGGTTGAAGTTGAAACCATGCTGTACTAGGAACTGCACAGACTTTGGTTCTATAACATACTCCTCCATGCACAGTAGGGTGAGGTTGAACACTTGAGTTAAGTAAGAATTTTCACCCTGAAAAACAGGAGGGTCTGCTTTACCAAAAATTGGGAGGAAAAACTTCCGCATTCTTTAAGATCTCAACTCTTATGCCTCAGGCCTGGGATGAGAGTAATTCATACCTTATCTGGTTGCTGCTTGAAGCAGGCGAGGCCCAGGGACAGGACAGAACGGGTCCTGGCAGCATGACACACAGCCTTATAACGTTCCTCGATGCACCTTAGAGTTGGGTTTGGGCATGGCTATGGCTGAATCGGTTTCACAAAGGACCCAAACTACCCAGGGCTGGCACCCCCCAACTTTAGGGTTGATGTCTACATATTTGTTAGAGCGGGGATTACAGACAGGGCTTATACTTACTGGTTCAGCAAACTCTTCCTATCCCCAAGCCCACTCAGTTCCTATGGGTGGGTAAAGGAAGACCGATTACCCTCCGAACCCATCACCAAACCCTTTACAACCACCTGCCCTCCCTCTCTCCCGCACCTCACCGTGTCCACAGCCACAAAGCTGGCTGTCTTTAAAGCTAGCAAGAGTGATGGCCAGATCTCCTTAAAGTTGTCACTCTGCACATCTACCACAGGAACCCGAACTACAAACTCCTCTGCTGATTGTGTGTTTTTGTTGACACCACCTGGGATAACGACATTGATGGATTTAGATGTTTTCACAAGGTCCCAGTGGATCGAACACCAAGCTAGATGTGGGAGAGGGGATGCCCACTAACAAGCTTTCCCCTAAAGATTTTGCATCTACCGGCTCTAAACACAAGCCTTGAAATGAACAGTGTCCTAAATTTGGAAAGAGGGCATTTGTGTCTTCCAATACCTTTATGTGGGACTGGAAGTCACTTCTTTTTTTGCATCATAATCAGGAGAAAAGTGGAGTAGATAGCCTTTGTGGGTTCTTTATCCTCAGGCCTGGAACCCGAGGACTAGGGAGCATAAAGCTGAAGAACCTTGAGTTCAAGGCTAGCCTGAACTACACTCCTATCTCAAACACAAACAGATCCCATAAAGCCACAAATACATGGTGCCTCAACAGCCACCAGAGTGCTTCAAAGTTAGAGCCAAGCACCACTTACCGACTACACACTGCTCTAGTACTACCGATTAACAACCACCGGCTCCATCCAAACCACACCTCCCAACACGCCCTTATTCCAATCCAACACGTTTGAGTTGCACGCGCTGCACACTGGGAGTTGTAGTCTAAAAGAGCTGAGGTAAGCAGAAGCTACAGGCCTGTCTCCAAACTACCGACCGTAGGCTTTTCCCTCCACAGGACCCCTTAGGCTTCTGTGGCTACCCCCAGGAGGCCACTCACCGTCAGAGGACGTTGGAACTGAGGGCACACCATCGTCACTGTCCGCGGCCATGATGCACCTCGCCCCTCGCCAGCCTTCTGTAGGTACGCAGAGACTTCCGCTTCGTCTCCCCAGAGCGACTCCGATCTAGGATGGGGCGGGATCTCGGCATCTGGGTCTCGTAGGGTCAACTTCCGTTCCGAGTGGCCCGGTTGGGTGCGGAGCGTGGGCCTTGCGCGCGCTGAGTGTCTATTGGCTGGACGTCCCTACTGAGCGAAGCTACGCCCCCTGGAGGGTTCTCGGGAGCCCGGCCGGAGACTGCGCAGGAGGTAATTTATTCTTCCGCTCGTTGTGGCGGGAACGTGGAACTTTTAGATTACAGCAGATTGTTTCACCTGCACAACCCAGGGCTGGCATGGGCAGCGCAGGCTTCCGGGGCGCTGGGTTAGGGGGAAGCATGTTTCCTGCGCTGAGCTAAAGCATGCCTGGGAGTTTGGGAGAGAGGGATGCACGGCCGAGTAAAGGGTTTCTGAGCGTGGCTATAAGCCCAGAAAGATAAGGAGAGGGAAGGGTTTTACAGGACACAGGTATATAAGTGATAAAGCAACCAGGAACGTTGTAAAGATAATTCACACAAGTAATAATGAGCACTTGACTTAAGGCTTTGGTAGTATGATGGCAAGGAAGAACCAAGTTGTCTGAATTTGACCCGTCATAAGACGGGTAAGTAACAATGTCGAAAATCAGTCCCATCCTAGGGTGTGTTCTCTGGCCCCACCAACCTAGATTTCTTCTTATTCAACTATTTGGGTCGGGGAAGTGTCTTATTAATATGCAGCATTACCTGACCTCACTGGAAAAGGAATCTGACTTTGACTCTTTTCCCATCCCATTAATTCATTTAACAAGTTTGTATTGTGTATAATAAATATATTTGGTTCAGGCTCTGAGGAAACAGAAGAGACCTCTCATAGAGGTTTGGGGTGGGGGGTTCATTTTTAAGATAGGTCTTGGCCTGGAGTAGTGCCACATGCCTTTAATCCCAGCATTAGGAGGCAGAGCAAATACCAGGATAGCCAGTGGCTACATAGAGAAAAGAAAATATTTAAAAAAAAAAAAAAAAAAAAAAAAAACCAAAAACCAACAACAAAAGATAGGAACTCAACTTAAAAAGAAAACCAGGCTGGGTGAGGAGGTAGAGGGGGTACAAATCATCGTTCAGGAGGCAGAGGCAGGCGATGGATCTCTGAGTTCAAGGCCAGCTTGGTGTGCCGAGTGACCTTCAGAACAGCCAGGACTGCAGAGAAGCTCTTGGTCTCAAAAAACAACAACAAAACAAAACAAAAAAACAATCTCCACACCTGGAGTGTTGGGTTATAGGTGTGCACAACCACTCTGGTTTGACTTTTTTTTTTTTTTTTAAAGAGATTTGTTACTATTTTTAATTACGTGCATGATTTCTGTGTGGGTTTGTGTATGTGAGTGCAGGTGTCGGATCCCACCCTCCAACACACAGATCCCCCTAGCCCTAGCCTAGGGCTGCTGTTACAGCTGGTTTGGAGCAGTCCAATGTGGATGCTATCAACAAAACTTTTAAGAACCTCCACTGTGCAGCACATGGGATCTGAGGATTGAACACAGGACTTCATGTACACTAAATAGTCACTAACTGACTCACATCTCCACTCAAAGTTGTGGCTTAAAAAAAACAACAACTCACTTTTTGTTTGTTTAATATATATGACTGTTTTCCTGTATTGCCCATGTTTGTTTGATATATATGAGTATTTTCCTGAATATATATGTGTGCACAGGGAGAGTCCCTGGTGCTCATGGGCTGGAAGAGGGTGTTGGGTCCCCTGAAGCTGGAGTTACAGATGATTGTCAGGTGCTGGGAATCCGACTCTGTGCCCTCTGATCTGATGCCCTTAACCACTGAACTATCTTTCCAGCCTAGGCTTGTGTTTTTTTTTTTTTTTTTTTTTTTAGATGAAACCAGAGTTCATAGTCATCCTGCTTTGCTTCCAAGATGCAGTTTTATTTAAAGTAGAATAAAAAAATATTGACCAAAAGAATCAAAAGCAAATTTGACATTACAATTGGCATAAAAGCTGCAATGGAGCTGGGCGGTAGTGGCACACGCCTTTAATCCCAGCACTTGGGAGGCAGAGGCAGGTGGATTTCTGAGTTAGAGGCCAGCCTGGTCTACAAAGTGAGTTCCAGGACAGCCAGGGATACACAGAAAAACCCTGTCAAAAAAAAAATTTAAAAAAAAAAAAAAAAAAAAAAAAAAAAAGCTGCAATGGAGAATGCCAGGTATGGTGGTGGGAAAAGCTATTAACCTTAGCACTCAGGAGGTAGAGTTCCAGGCCAGCCAAGGCTGCGTAGTGAGATTCTGTGGGGAAAAAATAATTAGGCAGTTTGAGCATAATGAGAGGATGAGACTCTGGCCTCTGGATATCAAAGCACATTGCACACCAGGCTGGACTGGAAGAAATGAGGCTTCACCAGGCTGGATCTCAGCCTAATTGAGTGTGGAAGAAACAGCCTTCTGGAGACAGTTTTTAGTGAACCAATTATACTTTATTGGGGTAACAAGGCTTACATAAACCTTGGGAGTGGGTAGGAATTTGCAGGGTGAGTGTACATTATTGGTTGGTGCCCATATGAATATATAATGCTTCATTTGTATGAAGAGTAATTCCAGGTGCTTGCTGAACAGTTCCCTACAGGGAGAGAAGATGTTTAACCTGTAATTTGGCCAGCAGCCTATGTGACTACCTCAAGGGTCGTGGAGGTAGGGCTCACAAGCTTTGTGTTCTGGGATATGCAGGCCCAAAACAAGGAGGAAAACAGTTCTACTCCTGCCAGGGTTTGGACACTCCCCTCATTCTTGCACTGGTCTGGCTCCCACAGTTGCAGTCTTTCCCATTGAACAAGAACCTAGGGCACTGATCCATAGATCTTCAAAGTGATACCAAACCGAGCAGTGGTGGCGCACGCCTTTAATCCCAGCACTTGGGAGGCAGAAGCAGGCAGATTTCTGAGTTCGAGGCCAGCCTGGTCTTCAGAGTGAGTTCCAGGACAGCCAGGGCTACACAGAGAAATCCTGCCTTGAAAAACAAAACAAAACAATAATAATAAAAAAACAAAAACAAAGTGATCCCAAGAGGATTCTGTCTGAGAGCCAGTGGTGGGACCTGAAACCCTCCAGAAGCTACTTTGTGACTCTAGCCAACCTCCCCACCTTCTCACCTCATGTCCTACCTTTCATCTCCTCTTCGATACACTACATCACACTAGATTGCTTGCAGTGCCACAGACATGCTGGCCAGTCTCTTCAGGGCTCGTTTGTTCCTTTAAGACAGGGTCTCACTCTACCCCTGGCTAGTCTGGAACTTACTGTATAGACCAGGCTAGTCTAGAACTCATAGTTATCTGCTTGCCTCTGCCTTCCAAGTGCCTGCATTAAGGAAGTGCCACCATGTCCACCATGCCTCCAAAAGGCTTTAATTATTTCCTTTTTATTTTGTGAGATAGGGTTCTCTGTATAGTTCTGGCTGCCCTGGAACCTGCTCTGTAGACTCAGTAGTGATCTACCTGCCTCTGCCCCCCCATGGCTGGGATTAAAGGTGCCACCACACCCTGTGATCTTTTTTTAAAAATGAAAACATTTGTATTTGTTTTCTAGCACTTTACACCCTTCACTTGAGTTACTTTTATTCTTTATGCCAACAGTTACTTTATTTTTTGCCTTTTCAATGCTGGGTTTCTCTGTAGCACTGGGTGTCCTGGAACTTGCTCTGTAGACCAGGCTGGCCTTGAACTCAGAGATCTGCCTGCCTCTGCCTCCCAGGTGCTGGGATTAAAGGTGTACATCACTACCAGCCAGCTGGCTACTTCTTTTAAGTATCTTATATAATTTGTTTTGTGTATTGTTCATTGTCTGCCTCTGTTAGAATATAAGTTGCCTTCTGGCAGAAGCCCTCAGTGTTTGCTGAGGCTCAAGGGTCCCTACACCTGTCATGGCCCCCCAAAGCTCCTTGGGGGGCAAAAAGGTAGTTTGGTTCAACACAACTATGTAGCCAGTATTCGGAGTCTCACCCGCAATAGATTTTTTTAGGCATATTTAAGCATAACACGTTTTAGTGAAAGATTTCCTGGTGATAAGTGACTCAACCCCGATTTCCTGGTGATAAGTGACTCAACCCCATGTGTACAATAAAACTTAAGAAATCAAAACTTTTTGCAAAGTACATGTGAGATTGTCCATAGAGATGGGTTTGAAGATTGACAAGCTCATGTAAGTGTCAGGGGAGGATTGGGTATTGTCTCCGCCTCAGCCACACAGATGGAGCAGAGGTCACAGGCTATTAACTAGCTTTCTGGGTGAAAAAATGGATTGTAGATGTCTCCCTTTGCAGAGACAGCCCTGCGTGTTTAACATTCCGTGTTCCCCAGTGCCTCTCTGTGAGCATGAGGAGCCCTGTAGCTCCTACATCTGGTTAGATTGTGTGGCACACAGTAGGTAGTCTATAAATATATTTGTTCAGGAATTGATGGGAAGCCATTGAACAGTTCCTGTATGGAAGTGACAGAAAGCGTTACCATGTGTGTTTTCTTTTGTGATGTTGTCTCATGCCGGCTAGAGTAGCCTTCAGACTGACTGTTTAGCTGAAGATGACTTTGAACTTCTCAATCTCCTGGCTTCATCTCCTAAACGCTGGGATTACAGCTGTCAGCCCAGATGCAATGATCATGTCTTGTTTTTTTCTTCAGAGAACAGGCTGTAGGAAGGATTGTGAAAGTGAGTGAGTGTGGCAAATGTGATGATGAGAATGTGTCCTCTTTAGAATACTGTAGGCATGGTCCTGGGGAAGAGGGGACAGCCCTCACATAAAGGTGGGAGGAAGGCAGGGCAAATAGAGGGAGGTTTGTATATTTTCCCCCAAAAGTGAAAGCAGGGTCATTTGATGAAAGTGACGTGGTGGAGCTGGGGAAACTATTAAACAGGTTGGGTAGGATTGCTGCACAGGAGAGAGGAGATCAAATTGCTTCACCTTTAAGCCTCTGATTCCTGAGCTGAATGGAAGTACTAGTCCCTGCCTGCTGGAACCATGGCTGGAGTGATCAGTAAAGTACTTCCCAGGGTTGAGCTAACAGTAAACATTCCCTCTAAGTGTCAGGTACTTTTAGAAAGTTCCTCTCTATTGACTTTCTCTATTTCCAATCTGCATTTTGTATATGTGTGTGAGCCCTACACATGCCATGGTCATCAGACACCTGATGTTCAGTGATCCTGCTGTTCCCTGTTTGTAACATTTTTGCAATTAGAGAAAAGATAGCCAGGAAAACAGTAGTCAGCCTGATGTATTTTCTCATGACCAATGGCCAGCAAGTAAAATTTACTAGCCCAGGAAGCAATTTGGAATGACAATAGTCCATCTGTCATTGCCTTGCCACCTGCTCTCAAGCAAATCTTCCCCCCTCACTCTTAGTTTCTCATTTCTGTGAGGTGAACTAGGTGGTTACAGATGGTTAGTATAACTACACTAGATATCTAACAGACAGACTTCCTACTCATCTCATACTCCTAGACACCCCAAACAACCCATAACCATACATACATGGTGCTAGGCATCAGGTATATACAAGTGCTCCTTCAGTTTTCGCCCCGCCCCTTTACTCTTTGTCCATCATCCCCTGAAGCCACTTGCTCATCTTCTTTGGTCATCAGTGCCACAGTTAGCTAATACCAAACCATGCACATTAGTTACTGTTGCTCAGAAAAGACACCATGACCAAGGCAACTATTATTAAAAACAAACAACAACAACAAGCATTTAGCTGGGCACTGGCTTACTGTTTCATAGGTTTAGTCCATGATCATCATGGTGGGAAGCAGTGACTGAGAATTTTGCATCCAGATGGCAAAGAAAGACAGACCTGGCCCTGGTGTGAGCTTTTTTAAACTTCAAAGCCCACCCCCAGAGACACACATCCTCCAACAAGGCCACACCTCATAGTCCTTCCCAGACAGTTCCACTAACTGGGGACAAAGCATTCAAACATGATCCTATGTGGGCCATTCTCATCCAGGCAACTACAGGCATCTTGAAAGTGCTGAAGGAAAGATAGACAATGCTCTTAGTAGGGTTTCTAATACTGCAATGAAACACCATGACCAAAAGAGCAAGTCGGGGAGGAAAGGGCTTATTTACCTTACACTTCCACATTGTTGTACATCACTGAAGAAATTAGGATAGGAACTAAAACAGAACAGGAACCTGGAGGCAGGAGCTGATACAGAGGCCATGGAGAGGTGCTGCTCACTGACTTGCTCCACATGGCTTGCTTAGCCTGCTTTCTTATAGAACCCAGGACCTGAGAAAATGCCTTACAGCTGGATCTCATGAGGCATTTCCTCAACAGAGGCTCCTCCCTCTGTGATGACTATCTTGTATCAGATTGACACACAAAACCAGCCAATAGAGACATGTCAGGTATAGTTGTGTATAGTCCTGGTACTTGGGAGGTAATGCTAGGAGGATATATTTCGACTCTCTAAAGGAACAGAAATGATAGAATATACCTATTAAAAGGGGATTTATTAGAGTGGCTTACAGGGTGTGGTCTAGTTCAACAGTGGCTATCTCCTGATGCAAAGACCAAGAATCTGGTGGTGGTTCAGTCTAGGAGACTGGATGTCCCTGCAATCCCAAACTGTGCTGAAGTCACTGACTCCAGTGACTAGAGAACTGCTGGTCTTCAGTCTATGTTTGAATCCTGGAGTAGGTTCTAATACCAAGGAAAGAATGCCTCAGCAACAGATAGATTAACTTGGCAGCGAGAGTGCGGGCAAGCAGGCAAAAAGCAAGTTTTTACCTCTTCATCCTTTGATGTGGGTACTACCAAAAGGGATGGCCCAGGGTTAGGATGTGTTTTTCCACCTCATATGATCCAGTCAAGAAAATTCTTCACAGGTGTGTCCAAGTGTTTGGATTTTAGTTGATCCTAGATGGTAGTCAAGTTGATATCTATTACGGGAGGTCAGGCGTATGAAGCCAGTTTGGGCGACATAAGTGAGACCCTGTTTAAAAAGATAAAAAACGGGGCTGGAGAAGTGGTTCTGCATTTAAAGGCACTGGCTGTCCTTATGGCAGTTCAGTTCCTAGCATGCATATGGTAGCTCACAAACAGCTGTAACTCCAGTTTCAGGGATCTGAGGCCCTTTTCTAGCCTCTGAGGGTAGCACGTGGTACCTACATGCATGCATGCAGACAAAAGACAAAAAAGAAAAAAACCTAGACATCCTGAGTGATCTGGGAAGGGTTGGCTATAATTCCTGCAGGACTCCCAAGATTCAGCCTCATTGTGGCTGACCACATTGGCTACATCTGTCTGTTCCAGGTTATCATGAAGAAGCTACGAGCATCTGTAAGGAGTCACAAAAAGCAACCAGCCAACCACAAGAGAAGAGAAAAATGTGTCTTTAACAGTAGCCAGGCCAAGCCTTCTGGCCTTAATGGTAAGGAGCTTGGCCCTAACCAGAGTTTCAAAGGCCAGAAAAGAAGGCAGATTCAGGCTGATGTACCAAGGAATTAAGAAGCAAATTCTGACTGTGTTGCTGTGTAACTTTGGGCCAAGTGCTCTGGGTATTTTATTATTAGTAGAATAGAACAATTTCTTCTACACATTCTTCTCTGTCATGTAGCTTTCATGTGATCAAATAAGTTTATAAGCCTGGATGTGATTTGTAAATAGGATGCCCCCTACATAGGTGCATGTCCCACCTAACTAAAACTGTTGAACTTTTGTTTGTGGCTGAGAGTAAACAGGGACTCTGACAAAACTAAGACCAGAAATTTGGTCAAGGCTTCACACAGCTAGACCTCTGGTCTGATTGCAGTTCTGAAGCCTGAGCGAGAGGTGGGAATAGGAGAAGCCCTGAGTGGGAGCAGATTGCTACAGTCATTGTGCCCTGGGCCCCTGCTGCACCTGGCAAAAGTGATCCATAAAAGAGCCAGAAGACGACTCAGCCGGAAAATCTTTTGCCACACAAACCTATTGACCTGAGTTCGATCACCAGGACCCATGAAAGGCAGAAGCAGAGAAGGACTCTGAGAAGTAGCCCTCTGCCTTCCACATGCACACCAAGACACTCATGCCCATACATCACATCAGACATACACAATAGAAACAACAAAATAAATATTAAATACTAGAGCCAGGTGTGGTGATCACTCTTGTAATCCCAGCACTTGGGAGGTTAAGACAGGATTAGGAGTTCAAAACCAGCCTTGGCTACATAGCAAGTTTGACCAGCCTGGAGTGTATGAGATCCTGTTGAGGCCTTGCCTCAGAAAACTGAAAAGGTTTTGAGAGATGACTCAGCCATCAGGCAGTTCACAACTGCTGAGAACCCCCAGCTCTAGGGAATCAGAGACCTTGGATAAACACACACACACAGAGTGAGTTCTCTTGGCTGTCCTGCAGGCCTGGCCAAGCAGAAGAGAGAGGAGTTACTGCAGGCCTCTGTCTCCCCATATCATCTCTTCAGTGACATGGCCGATGTGACAGCTTTCCGAAGGAACTTGCTCAGCTGGTATGACCAAGAGAAGCGTGACCTCCCCTGGAGAAAATGGGTAAGTGGGTGGGACAGAGACAGTGGGATGGGAAGCTGGCACTTCGCTTTTTTGATAGTAGTTTTCAATTTTGGTTTGATTGACAGGTAAAAGAAGAGGCCAACTTGGACAGGAGAGCCTATGCAGGTCAGTACAAAGGCTGCTTTGCCTGGAAGTCCCTAGGTTTAGGAGTTGTTCTTACGTTTGAGGGCTAAGAGCATGGAGCCATGCTGAGTTAGCAGTGCTCTCACTTAATCCCCCTTCCCCAGTGTGGGTGTCAGAGGTTATGCTGCAGCAGACCCAGGTTGCCACAGTGATCGACTATTATACCCGATGGATGCAGGTGATGCTATGGAGGGAGAGTTGGTTACACCCCAGAAAAGGCTTCCTCCATCACCCTCATTCTTGACTTTATTTCTTTTTGCCTGTCTTGGGTCTACAGAAGTGGCCAACCCTTCAAGACCTGGCCAGTGCTTCCCTGGAGGTAAGAACCACCCTTGGGTAGGGGGAATAGAAACAACTGAGGGACAGAACACTGAACTTTGACCTCTGACCTCCACCTACAGGAGGTGAACCAGCTCTGGTCTGGGCTGGGCTACTATTCTCGAGGCCGTAGGCTACAAGAAGGAGCTAGGAAGGTAAGTGGATGGGTGCACTGAAAAATAGCCCAGTGGCCCCAGATATCTTAAAACTGTGAGCTTCCTGCTCCAAGTAGGTAGTAGAGGAACTAGGAGGCCATATGCCACGAACAGCAGAGACCCTGCAGCAGCTCCTGCCTGGTGTGGGGAGGTACACAGCTGGAGCCATTGCTTCCATTGCATTTGACCAGGTAAGCCCATAGCTCAACTATCCTTAATGTGAGCACTCCTTCCCCCAAGTCTAGTCTGACTCCCAGGCTCCTCTGTGCAGGTGACCGGTGTGGTGGATGGGAACGTTTTGAGGGTGCTGTGCCGTGTCCGAGCCATTGGTGCCGATCCCACCAGCACCCTTGTCTCTCACCACCTCTGGTAGGATAATGGGATGATGGGAAATTAGGAAGGGTCTGTTTAAAGGGCCTTTGCTTACTGAAGTACTCCTCACTTTTAGGGACTTAGCCCAGCAGCTAGTGGACCCAGCCCGGCCTGGGGACTTCAATCAAGCAGCCATGGAGCTGGGCGCCACTGTGTGCACCCCACAGCGCCCTCTCTGTAGCCATTGCCCTGTGCATAGTTTATGCCGGGCACACCAAAAGGTGAGCCTCCAGAGGAAGAGGTATTAGAGTGTCCTAGAGAGTGACCCTTGTGCTATGATGTTGCGGCCTGAGCCGCCCCACGTTTGGGGGCCAAAAAGTCTCAGGACCGTTCTGTCAATGTTGGGACCCACACTGCCAAAACCTTGGGGGCTAAGTTAGAGCTTGCACTGCCTCAAGCTGCTCTGGTCCGAGGGTCAGGGTTCAGCAAGAGAGTGAGGACAACTTGAGGAATGGAGACCAGACAGAGTGTGATTCAATCCCGTTTATTCTTCAGTCTCTCTTCTTCTCTCCAAGTCCCTAGTTCCTAGTCCCTAGTGCCTCCAATTTCCAAGTTACTTCTTCCAAGTTCTAAGTACCTAATGTCTAATGCCTAACTCCATGTTGTTCTGCTGAAGTGTCTGATTCTCTGTTCCTAGTGTCTCTCTGAAGTGTCTGATTCTCCGATATGCTCTTCTGTCTGCCTCTCGCCTTTTATATGTCTCACTTCTAAGCCACACCTCTAAGTCACACCTTTAATCATGCCCTTAGGTCTTGTCTCTAAATCTGATCTCTAAGTCACGCCCTTAAGTCACATACCTTTAAGTCTCATACACCCAAGGGAAAATCCTGGGTATCTAAAGCAAGATGTTATCAGAGTGTGCTCAGCTGTTGTAGGCTAATGTAATCAAGTCTCTTTTCAGGGTATATGGCTCAAGATGGCTGCAAGGATGATAGCTGCCTTCTTTCGGCTCCCCACACTATGACACCCTCTTCTGTGTCTCTCAGGTGGTGCAGGATCAGCTCTCAGCCTTGCCAGGCAGTCCTGACATAGAGGAGTGTGGTAAGTACCAGCCCTAACCAAAACCCTGACCCATTTAGGGAACTGCCTTTTCAAGTCTGATGTCTGAGTATGATTCTGCAGTGGGACTAAGCCTGCACCTAGGCTTGGCATCTAAGGCCCCTTGCCCTGAGCAGGGCTGGGAATCTTTGTTTCCAGATCTCAACACTAGACAGTGCCAGCTTTGCCTCCCTTCCACAAACCCCTGGGACCCCACCGTGGGAGTGACCAACTTTCCTCGAAAGGCCAGCCGCAGGCTTCCCAGGGAGGAGTACTCTGCCACCTGTGTTGTGGAGCAGCCCAGAGCCATTGGGGGTCCCCTCATTCTCCTGGTACAAAGGCCTAACTCAGGTACCCAAATATTGGGATTAGAGGGCAGTGGCCTAAGCCACAGAGAGGAGTTAGAAGAGGCAGTAGAGGAGGCTGACTCCATATCTGCTGCCGTCAGGTCTGCTAGCAGGACTGTGGGAGTTTCCATCTGTCCCCTTGGAGCCCCCAGAACAGCATCAGCAAAAAGCCCTTCTGCAAGAACTGCAGCGTTGGTCTGGAACCTTCCCTGCCACTTGTCTCCAGCACCTGGGGGAGGTAGGTTAGCAAAGGTGCTGGGAACAAGGGATTCTGTGTTCACATTCACAGACCTGGTTCAGTCTCTTTCCCCTCCCCCAGGTGATCCACATCTTCTCTCACATCAAACTGACATATCAAGTATATAGTCTGGCTCTAGAAGAACAGACCCCAGCAAGAACTGCACCTCCTGGCGCTCGGTGGTTGACCTGGGAGGAATTCCGAAATGCAGCTGTGTCTACTGCCATGAAAAAGGCACCACCTTTGTTGTCTTTGTTGTCCTCTTGTCTGTCTCTTACATGCTTCATGTGAACTCACTGCTGTATAACTGAAACAGAAATGTGTACTGTAATCAGTATTGCTGCAGCTGACCATAAGCTGGGGTGGAACTCAGGGTATTGGTTCTTTTTGTAGAAGGTGCCAGCCCTGTCTTGTTCCCTCTCCCTCCATCTTTGCTAGGTGTTCCGCATGTATGAGGACCATCGGCGAGGGACCCACAAGGTGAGTCAAAGGTTCATCCTGTCCTCTTCCCCCAGGCCTGTTTTTGTTGACATTCTTGGATGAATATTAAATGTTCCAGGTTTTGCTGGAGGCAAAGGGACAGTTTGTAAACTAGGGACTGATTGTCCAGTGTGAACTAGAGGGTAGGGAGCGAGGACATCGGAGTGGGATCGTTGTCAAAGGTGTGCCAAGCGCCTGTGCTAGGTTTTGTGGGATAGGTGTAGGAAGCCATCTGTGAGAAAATAATTAAGAAAAACTGCTTGGAGACAATAACTGCTAATTTGGGTCCTTGAAATGAGTAGCTTGCTTCAGCATTGGGAGGGGAGTCAGTAGTGACTGGAACACAGTGGAGTTTGCAGTGCCTAAGGAGCTGGTGGGGTGGGGTTCTGTATCTGTCAGCCAGGACACGAAATCCTGACTGCCAACACATTTATGTGGAGAAAACAGATTTTTTTTTTTTTTTTTTTTTAAAGAAAAGATGTGCCAGGCAGTGGTGGCACATGCCTTTAATCCCAGCACTTGGGAGGCAGAGGCAGGCGGATTTCTGAGTTCCAGGCCAGCCTGATCTACAGAGTGAGTTCCAGGACAGCCAGGACTACACAGAGAAACCCTGACTCAAAAAACCAAACCAAACCAACCAACCAACCAAACAAACAAACAAAAAAAGAAAAGAAAAGATGTATTCTTTCTATGTTTGGGTATATGTACATTCAGTGCAGTGCCCATTGAGGCTGGAAGTGGGCATTGGATGCCCTGGATTTGATGTTATAAGTGGTTGAGAACCACTTATACAAGATGTATACTGGGTCCCAACTCAGATCTCCTGCAAGAACAGTATACACTCTTTAACGATTTATTTATGTATTCACCATTGCTCTCTTCAGACACACCAGAGGAGGGCATCAGACCCCATTGCAAATGGTTGTGAGCCCCCATGTGGTTGCTGGGAATTGAACTCAGGACCTCTGGAAGAGCAGCTGGTGCTCTTAACCATGCAGCCATTTTCCTAGCCTATCAGTACACATTCTTAACCACTGAGCCAACCCTCCATCCTCTCCCTCACTGTGAAGCTGAAGATGGCCTTGAACTTCTGATCCTCCTTCATGATGGGATTCTAGACACATGCCCACCACACTCAGTTTTATCCAATACTAGGATTCAAACCTAGGGTTCTGTTTATGTTAGGTAAGCCTTCCACCAACCAAGGTATGTCCCTAGCCCAGCTTTATATCTTAAAATTTTCTTGGGTACCTTTTAGGGAGTTGATTGAAGGGGTTGATACTTGAAGGCAGTTGGAAATTTCTCCGTACTTCAGTGGGTAGAAGAGTCCTGGTGTACTCATTACCTCCCACCTTTGAATTTTGCACAGGGTTCCAAAAGGTCCCAGGTGTGTACTCCATCAAGCCGGAAAAAACCCAGCAGGGGACAGCAAGTCCTGGATAGTTTCTTTCAGCGTCCTATCCCCACAGACAAACCCAACAGTACTACCCAGTGATACCCTGGATTCCCACCCAAAATCCAGTCTAATAAAATGCTATTTTTGTAGTCTCTTTGGAGAACTTTCTGCACTTTCTCTAGTCTCTTCACTTAAGTTTGAGAGACTCAGAAGATGGCAAAGTCAGCTTGGTTCTGACTTCCTCTGGCTGATCCCCCTAGACGGTTCTGGAGGTTAGAGGCATCCTGACCTGTAGCCACCGGAGGCCACAAGTCAACTGGGTTCACCGGAAAGGGGGCTGGGAATGAAAGGGGATGGAGGACGAGAAAAGATGAAGCCAAGACAAAGTTCTCTGATCAAGGCTCAAAGCTTTAATGTTCAGCTCTCAATTTAAAGGGGAAGACCCAACCCACAACCTCTCCTGGTTTCAGCTGGAGATGGGTGAGATAATCCATAATCCATTCTAGGTCACGGCCAGAGATGTCTCAAGGCAAGCCCAGGCAGGGGCAGGTCTGCTTCTGTGTTCTGTGCAGCCAAGGTGGGTAACTCCACCTAGATCCTATCAGTTGGTCTGTTATGGTAAACAAGGTCTCTCAGGCCTGCTCAAGGCTGGGGAAGGGCATAGTTCCCCCTTTTTTAGTTTATAAAAATGAACAGTGTCAGCAGCTGGATGGGGTACAGGATTTCATCCCATCTGGGGTACAGAGTGGCCGGGCTTGCTGAGAGAGATCTTGTGTGAGGGCAACCTATCTGCTTGAGACACAAGGTTCAAAAGTTAACAGCAACATGATTATCCAAGCCATGTAGGAAATAAGGTTGAAAGTGGAAATGTTCCAGTATATAATCCAACTGCTGGTTGACAGGGATCAGATACAAGGTCTATGACTACTCAGGCTGGTAGATTTCAACAAAAGCTGTCTGTTTACAATAGTTGATAGCCCTCTGTTTCAGTGTTTTTCCATAGAGACCCAAGACTTTGCGTTAGCAGGCAAGTAAGTCAGGCCTGTTGCTGATTTTAGGCCTTCAGTGTATAAGCAGGGCTGTCCCTGACATCTCCCTTCTCCAAGTAGAGGACTGGGGCAATTCTAATCTTGCCAAGGCGGGGGATAGAGGTCTGACCTCCAGTAATTAAAGGGGACCTTGTAATGGCTCCAGTCCTGTCATTGTCCAGTGAGGCATGAGGGCCATACCTGTCCCGATGTCTTTTTCCTGGAGAGGGGATACTTTTGACATCAACCCCTATGCAGTCAGGCTTGTCCCTCAGGGAACCCAGAAACATATTTTTAACTTTATTTATATTCTCTTGCAGTGCTTAGCCTCGCAGCCTTAGCAAGAATTCAGATCGCCAGACAGACGGGGTTCTGGGTGGCTCCCTCTGCTTGATCTAGGGGCAAAAGTCCCCTCTTTTAGGTTGGGTGGAGATGAGACTTGGGAGCACCCTGGATAGAGTAACAACCTCATCTAGAGTCTCGTGGTCCTCCATAGCTAACTTATGATAATGTATCTGAATAGATTTTGTTATCAGATTCTTCATCATTAGAATAATTTTTAGACTCAAGATCTGTGTCCACTTGATGGACCAATCTTTCAGGCAGCCATCGGGCTTCATTTTCTTTTTCTGAAAAAATACAGACCGAGCCACGACCCCAAATTAAAACAGGGTCAGGACCATTCCAAGAATTAGTTAGGGGGTCTCTCCATTTGACCCTGGCAAATGAACTGGAAGTGACTGGATGCCAGTGGTGATCTGCTGCAGACTGACCTTTAACATCAGTTTGCAGAAAATTTAAGACAAATAACACAAAAGCAAGATGTGCTTTTGGTGACCTTGGAGGGTATAATTCCCCCTTCAGTTTTAATAAGCCAGTTTTTTAGAGTGTGATGTGCTCGTTCAACAATTCCTTGTCCCATTGGGTTATAAGGAATTCCAGTTTTATGTTCAATACCAAATTCTTTGCAAAAGGATGTAAAGTTGTTACCAGTATAAGCTGGCCCATTGTCTGTTTTGAGAACTTTAGGTAGTCCCATAGAATTAAAGGCTTGTAAGCAATGATCAATTACATTTCTAGAGGCGTCTCCTGTATGTAGAGAAGCAAAAAGGAATCCTGAGCAAGTGTCAATAGACATGTATATATTTCAATTTTCCAAATTCTGCATAATGGGTTACATCCATTTGCCAAATATGATTGGGCTTAAGGCCTCTTGGATTAATGCCTAAATGGGGAGCCGGAGATAAAGTAAGACAGTTAGGACACTGCTTTACAATCTTTCTAGCTTGCTCCTTAGTGATCTTATGTCGGAGCCTTAAAGTGTGACTAGAGAGATGAAACTTTTCATGATCTTGCTTAGCCAGAGCAACAGGATCCAAAATTAAGGCTTCTCCTATTAAAGCCCTGTGAATACAATCATTGCCTGCAGCTAAAGGTCCAGGAAGACCAGAATGAGCTCTTATATGGCCAATATAAAAGGGATTTTTTTCTGGGAAGAATGAGGTTTTGTAGTTGTGAGAACAAGGATCCGGCTGGAGTATTGAACTGCAATACACCACAAGTTTCTAACAAGGGGACAGACTGAGCCACATATAGGCTATCAGTAAAGAGGTTAAAAGCATCACTTACAGACTGAAAAACATTTAGAACTGCTGTCAGTTCTGCTAGTTGAGCAGAGAGTCCAGGCATCTCTATGACTACCTGTTGATTATTTAAAAGATACCCTGCTCGTCCTTTAGAGGATCCATCAGTAAATATTAAAAGAGCATTATGTAGAGGCTGCAAAGAAGTCATGTTAGGAAATATAACCTCATGTACATTTAGAAACTGTATCAATTTATCTGGAGGATAATGATTGTCTATAATGCCATTAAATCCTATTTGAGCAAGCAACCAATCTGTACTATGTTGCTTTAACCAAGTATTTTGATCTGCATTAAAAGGCTGAATAATGATGTCTGGCTCTTTGCCAAAATAAGTCAATGCCCGTTTTCTTCCAAGTACAATCATATGGACTACTGCATCATAATATGGTAGGATGTTACGTTTAGGGGATATCTTTGAATGTATCCACATGAGGGGAGCCTTTTGCCACAACAATCCTGTAGGTGTATAAGTTGTATTAAACATTAATAAATGTAAAGGTGAGGAATAATCTATATAAGTAACAAATTGTTCCTCAATGGCTCTTTCTACTTGTTGTAAGGCCAACAGTCCTTCTGGGTTTAAGGATCAAGGGGAGGTAGGATCAGCACTCCCCTTTCAATTCCCCTGTTGTAAGCTTTAAATAGGGACGAAGCCAATGATATCACCTAACAGCTTTTGAAAATCATTTAAAGTTTTTAGATGGTCCCTGCGGATGATTATCTTCTGGGGACAAACGGCTTGATCTGTAAGCCTAAAGCCTAAATAATTATAAGGCTCCTGAGTTTGTACCTTTTCAGGTACAAACTCTTTTCAGGAGCTATTTGTAATCCTTTATCAGCTAATGTTTGCTGTAAATCTCTATAGCATAAAAGCAAGTCCTGAGGATCTTTCCCTCCTAAAAGAATGTCATCTGTGTAATGGCTGATGTACATCATTGGCCATTGCCATCTTACAGGCTCAATGGCTTGTGCCACAAATATTTGACATAATGTAAGGCTATTATCCATGCCCTGAGGAAGAACTACCCATTGATACCTTTTCATTGGCTCTTTAAAATTAACATAAGGAACACTGAAAGCAAATCTCTTGCAATCCCGAGGATGCAAGGGAATGGTGAAAAAACAATCTTTCAAATCTACTATTATTTTATAATATCCTTTACGAATGGCTGCTGGAGATGGAAGCCCAGGTTGTAGAGGCCCCATAGGTACCATGGTTTCATTAACCTTTCTTAGATCTTGCAACAATCGCCATTTTCCAGATTTTTTCTTGATAAGGAATATTGGAGTGTTTCAAGGTGACTGAGATTCTACTATATGCCCTGCCTCTAATTGCTCCTGCACATGCAATGAAGCAGCTTCTATTTTTTCTTTAGACAAAGACCACTGATCAACCCACATTGGGACATTATTAAGCCATTGAATTTTATCAGCATGGGATGCAGGCAAGACAGTGGCCATTATGGAAAATACCCTAAGCCTCTAGGGTTAGCATGAGGCTCAGGTGCTTCAAAAGTTTTAATACCTTGCCCTTCTCTTCCTAGTCCTTGGCCAGGCAAAAATCCTTGTCTTAGCATTTGTTTAGTCACTACTTCATTAGGGCTGCACATCATAAGACCCATCTGTGACAAAAGATCTCTTCCCCAGAGGGTAACAGGCAAATTCGGCATGACATAGGGTTTAATTTGTCCCGAATTGCCTTCTTCATCTCTCCAGGTTAGAAGTTTAGAACTCTGTTTCGGGTTATTGGCATAACCAATCCCCTGAAGGTAAGAGTATCAGACAAAGGCCAAGCTGAAGGCCAATCTTGTTCCCTAATAATCGTGATGTCAGCTCCCATGTCTATAAGCCCCTTAAAACCTTCCTTCAGTTATTAATTTAAGATTAAGTCTCGATGGATGGTGGTGGCGCACACCTTTAATCCCAGAACTTGGGAGGCAGAGGCAGGTGGATTTCTGAGTTCGAGGCCAGCCTGGTCTACAGAGTGAGTTCCAGGACAGCCAGGGCTACACAGAAAAACCCTGTCTCGAAAAACAAAAAACAAACAAACAAACAAACAAAAAGATTAGGTCTCTTGTTAGTAATAGATTGAACCCAATACACATCAGAGGAACCAAAGCCATCTTGTCCTCTCTCATTCTTAACAAATTTGGAAGGGAGTGGATGCAAAGGAACAAAAACAAGTTGAGCAATTCTTTTATCAGCAGGCACAATTATCACACCCTGGGGGGAAGCAGCCATGATCTTAATCTCTCCCTCATACCCACTATCTATAACACCTGGATAAATTTGCAATCTTTTTACAAAACTGCTTCTCCAGCCTAAAAGTAATCCCCATGTGCCTGGAGGCAAGGGCCCAAAAACTCCTGTAGGCAGCGTCTGAACTCCCATTTCTGGTGTCAGAACGACATGGGATGTAGAACTGAGGTCTAATCCTGCACTTCCTGGGGTTTCTCTAATAAGTTCTGAAATAGATTTCCCCGACTTGGCAACAGCTTCATGCCCCATAAGCTGTTGGCTGTGGATTCTTGGGGGCCTAGGGCTGGCCCCGCCACTTGTTTCCCGACAAGGGATGGCCCTGATTATGTTTTAGCTCTACATTCCTTAACCCAATGATAACCCTTCTTGCACCAAGGACAAATGCCTGATTGATTGATTGCACCCTTTCTCTTGGGACAGTCACTTTTAAAATGACCTGGATCTCCACATCTTTTATCTTTACAGTTCTGTGCAAGCATTGCATGTATAGTGGTTCCTTGAAAAGCAGCAGCCATGGCCAGACCCTGATCGTAAGAGGGCCCAATTTCAGCACAAAGACGAATGTATCCATGTAAATCTGTCTTTGCTTTGTATGGCCTGATAGCTACATGGCAAGCTGCATTAGCATTCTCATAAGCCAACTGTGTAACAAAAGGAATTCCTGACTGAGGATCTCCAAAAATTCTACCAGCTGCCTTTAGCAGTCTGTCCACAAATTCCTGAAATAATTCATCAGGACCCTGTTTGATACTGGATAAATTTCCACTAAGATCCCCTTTAGTAGGTAATTGGTTCCAAGCACAGTGGGCAGCCATTGCAACTTGCACGTACACGCCTGCAGGCAGCTCGACCTGATTAGCATTACTTTCATATTGACCTTCTCCTAGAAGCATGTGAAGATCGCAATCTGCATTACCTGCCTGAGCATTATTCATCATGGTGGTTTTCTTACTAGCATCATGCCATTCTGAGCTCCAAAGCAAGTAGTCTCCTTCTCCTTACTTATGTAAGTAGCCTTACATAAAGTTTTCCAATCTTGGGGCATTAAATTTGCTTCTACCACAGTATCCAACAAAGCCTGTGTAAAAGGGGCAGTTGGCCCATATTGTGACACAGCAATTTTTAATTCTTTTATCACTTTGAACTCCAATGCCTTATCGATGATATTGCCTAGTTCTTCTGTTCTGCTGATCAATTAAATCAACCACAGGAAAAGCTAACACATCAGATGTATCCTGCCCATCCCTGCGGGCCTGATTCACAGCTCTTTCTAATGATGATTGACGCATCTCAGAATCATCTCTCCTTTTTGCACCTGACAGACACTTTAACTCCTGTAGCTCATTAGTCAATTTCTGCAGCTTAATTTCCATCTCTAATTTATGTACCTTCATGTCCATCTGGGCAGCTTCTGCTGTATCAAGGACCATAGGTGGAGCAGAAGGTGCATAGGGAGGGGGCCAGTCCTCGTGGTATTTGGAACCCCCCCTTTTTTAAATCAGCTCCTTCCTCTAGCTCTGATTTATTATCAGAGTCTCCAATCTCTTTTATCTGAGCTGGAGAAGGTGTACTAGGTCTACACTTCCCTGATTTAGGGTTGAGAGTGCCCCTTTTTGTACAAGGGCTCTTTGATGGGCGTTCTTGGAACTCTTCAAGCTGCGCCTGGGCAGTAGCTAACGACTGCGAGGTCTCTTTATCTATTTTATTATCAATAGCGTCTTTTACCAGTTTACAAAGGCAGAGGGTGTTAGAATCTGCCCTGGTGGTTCTCAAACCTCTCCGACCGTCTCCCAGGTCTTTTTGTTCAAAGTTCCTTCTTGAGGGAACCATGGGCAGCGTGAATCTACTTCTGCCAAGAAATCTTCCAACACACTATCTGAAAACCCAGCTCCTCCCATCTGAAGCAGCTCTCGCAGGCTGCAGGCAAATGCCTGTTTAGAATTCTCCTGACCCATAATTCGATGTCATCTCCTAGACAAAATAGGTGTTGGGTCAACACCTATTTGACCTAGACCGTATCCCCTAAAACACACTTCCTGCAAACACAGTCTCCAAAAATTAACTAGCGCTAGTATCAATATTGTTTGCTACTTACCAAGTGCGCGGGATACTCTCCTTCTTGTTCCGTTTTCCGTGGAGCTCCACTTAAGACAGCGTTCCTCAGTTGGTCCCCGTTTTCAAGTCCCACATTGTGTGCACCAATCTGTAGCTGCCCTCAGCCACAAGTCAACTGGGTTCACCTGAAAGGGGGCTGGGAATGAAAGGGGATGGAGGACGAGAAGAGATGAAGCCAAGACAAAGTTCTCTGATCAAGGCTCAAAGCTTTAACGTTCAGCTCTCAATTTAAAGGGGAAGACCCAACCCACAACCTCTCCTGGTTTCAGCTGGAGATGGGTGGGATAATCCATAATCCGTTCTAGGTCATAGCCAGAGATGTCTCAAGGCAAGCCCAGGGGCAGTTCTGCTTCTGTGTTCTGTGCAGCCAAGGTGGGTAACTCCACCTAGATCCTATCACTTGGTCTGTTGTGGTAAACAAGGTCTCTCAGGCCTGCTCAAGGCTGGGGGGAAGGGCACACTGACCTGACGTTCTTCCTCAGAAAAGAGCAAGGGCAGCTGGAGGGAGCATCTGTTAGTGCTGACATCCATCACTCCCATCTGGGTCTCAGGCCAGCTCTGACTGGAACTGGAGCATCACCTTACACAGACGGTTGGCCTATAAATTTGCACCTGCAACAGGTGTTCTCTAGGGATTTGTATTTGTATTAAATTCCTTCCTCAAAAACAGAATCATTCATTCAGGGTACATTTTACATGTAATGAAACTTCAGAAAGCAAACGGACTAACAATCACAAAACTTGAAGGATGGGTGGGAGGGAAATGCAGGAAGACACAGAGGCTCAGGAGTATGGTTCCTTTATTTATGTTACCATATTTATATGTTAGACATTTTAGTGATTGTTGCTGTTTTAAATCCCATCTCAGGTACTGCTTGGGCTGAAGATCACACCTGGCCCTGAGGGAATGATGGCCTTCCTATCTGGGAGTAGTTCTTTGGAGGTGTCTGTTCTGGACTCCTCAGAGCACCAAGGACAGGTGGCAACTCCCAGTTCTAGCCTGGGTTAGGCTCCCTGGGCCCTGGCAGCTTCCTCTTGGACCGACTGCCATAGTGCACGGATGTTGTTCTGGCCAAAGCCTGTGGCCCCCTGTCTCTGAATCAGCTCCAAGAAGAAAGTGTCCTCAGCAAAGAGGGACTTGGTGAAGACTTGAAGCAAAAATTTGTCTTTATCACCATCAAGCAAGATTCCCTGCCGTTCTAGAAGGCTAGGTTTGTGCCCTGAGGCTAAAATTTGTTCCTCTTTGCCAGGCTGCTGGTAATAAGCTTCAGGAGGAGTCAAGAGCCGGCCTCCCGCCTTCACTATACCTTCGGAAGCATCTATGATGTTAGGAGTGTACAGTCCTACGTGCTGTAGGCCTGGCCCCCCGTGCCGGGTTAGAAATTGCTCTACCTGGTCCTGTTTGCTGGTGAGTCCCGGCACGGACTCTGCCAGCACGAGGGTGGAAACAGTACTATTCGGCGGAGTCTGCAGGGCAGTAAGCCGTAGTCCCCCTCGCCCAGACCCTGCAGCCACCTTGAGACCCAGCTCCGGATCCTCACCTGGGCTCAGCGGCAAGTGATGAAACCCTAGGCAGTCATGGAACCAGCGCATAAGTGTAGGGGAGCTGCCGGAGGTGCAGGCCAAGGTCAAGTGATCTACGTGGCTGACCCAGCCTGGGCCAGGTGTGCAAGGCAGAGGTTTGAACCCGGGCAGGAAGGATCCGCGATAGCCAGCACACTGCAGCAACGTAAGGCTTAGATTACCGGCCGGAGAGCTGACCACTGTGTAGGTGGCTGTGCCCTGTGCATCGCTCACCCTAGTGGGTGGTACCGGCATGTTGCAGCCGCGAGCAGCCAACGCGCGGGCGGCGCAATCCACATCCTCTACGTCGAAGCACAGGTTCGTAGCGCTGGGCACGGAATGATGTGGGTCCAGGCTGTACAGTGGCTCCCCGGGTCCGGTACCCTCATTCACTAGGAAGACGGCGTCCCCGCTGCGCAGGGCCAGCTGTCTCCAGCCGCCTGCTTCCCGCACAGCCAGGGGTTGGAAGCCGAAGAGGCGGTGTAGGTCCCTCGCTAGGGGCTGCCCAGCTGGCACATGGAAAGCGATGTGACACAGACGGCGGGCGGGTGCAGCCATGGCGAGCCCAATCGCCGGCCACCGGGATCTGTTCTTCCGAGGCCGCTCACTTGTTTAGAGCTCCTAGACTCTTGGTCCAAGACTAGTTGGAAGCCAGCAGAATCCTGGTCAATCCGAAGAGCGTTCCTTGTTCTTTTCTGGGCAGAGGTCACGAAATCAAACTTTGGGGGAACTGATCTTTTCTGCAGCGCCACCTCAACCAGAAGCCGGCTGAGGACCACAGGCTCTGCCGGGTGAATTGTATTAGAACCACGCGGACGGTTTGCGGGGCGGACTAGGAGGTCGGGGTGGAGCCTGAGACTCCGCCTTTGACACTCCCTCCAGAACTTGTCTCTCGGAGTACCACGGGGACAAGGACAAAGAGCAGTTCCTTCCCAGGGCCTTGGACCAGGTCACACCCTTGGGCAATGAGCCACCCATTCCGGGGCCCAGGAAGTCACAATAGCCACCTTCACTCAGTGCCAGGCACTTTTCCTGCGACCTCCGAGCTAAGGACTGCCCGTGTGGGGGAGGAGCCCCAGTCCTTTCTCTACAAATTTTCTTGGCCTGGTGCATTTTCTTTACAATTCAGAAGTTTGCGTTCAAGTCCGGGCTCCGTTAACGTTTTGCTTTTTTTTTTAATATTAAAATAATTTCACCCCAAACGGGGTGAAAAATTGATAAAAAAATTGATCCCTCTCTGTCTGGCAATGTCCACCTCTCCTGACTCTTCACTTCTACTTCTAAGTCTAAGTGAGATTTGGAGGGATTAGAAGACTACTAAAATGCCACCGTTGTGTTTTGTTTGTTGTTCCTGTAAGGAACTATTGCTCAGCCTTAATAGGCCTCCAAGAGCAGCTCAGGCCTTCCTTTTTTTGTTTGTTTGTTTTTGTTTTTTTCGATACAGGGTTTCTCTGTGTAGCCCTGGCTGTCCTGGAACTCACTCTGTAGACCAGGTTGGCCTCAGACTCAGAAATCCTCCTGCCTCTGCCTCCCAAGTGCTGGGATTAAAGGCATACGCCACCACTGCCCGGCGCAGGCCTTCCTAAAGATATCAGCCAGGGGGACTCAAGATGCGTGAGATCACTAGAAAGAGGAAACCAGAAAAGTCTTGTGGGACTTCAGCAGCAAGATCCTTGAAGTAAGCTTAGAGGACATCAAAGGGCAAAATGCAAGAGAAAAACCTGAGCAGATGCAAGCCAGACTCGGAACAATTGTGCTGAGAAGACATTATCTACAAAAATGAGATTTCTCTCACTCCAACGCTAGGAATCAATATGTAGGGACTCACACAGGCTAGGCAAGCACCTGTTTAATTACAGGTCACCTCTATCCCAGATTGCTGTGGTTGAGACACAGTGAGTGTCCAATCAGTGCTGGAGCTATTGTTTTATGTTCGTTACACAGCGTGTTACTTCCCAGAGGGTGTGGTGTGATGTCTCTGGGGACTTGGGAGTGAGCTGAGACTGCACTGACTTGGGTCAAAGATTGGGCAGCCAAGCCTAGGAGCAGCTCTGATAATGGCCCAGAACAAGCTATGGCTCCTTAAAGGGAGTCTTTGATAGCTTTAATTGAAACAGGATTCCCTGCGGCTATACCTCCTGCTGCCCCAGGGCTTGAACTCAGAGCCTTGTGAACTTTGGTAAAAGACTCTTGTCGTTGATTTACATTCTAGCCTCAGGCCCTTTCTTCTCCCATGCCCCACAGACCTCAGCTTCTTTTCTCTTAAGACTGCTAAACTTGAAGCACTGTGAAAAGTATGGGTAGGGTGGCGTGTGCTAGTTTACTGCCCAGGCTTACTGTTTTACTGTTTTCTTGAATAATACAACATTGCTGTAAATCTGTATAATCCCAGCTCAATTTTCTCAAAATACTTCTTATTGAGGATGATAATTAACATTGGTCTCGTGCTGGGGCCTTAAACAGCTGCAGATAAAATGAAAGACTAGACAGTGGAACGCTAGTGGCCTCAGCTTCCTCCCACCAGAAAGGAAATGCCTCTATTACCAGACCCTAGATTGTGGTTTGTTTTGTTTTGTTTCCCCCCCCCCACCCCCCCAGGCATATACAGCTGAGGAATCACAACCTAGCAAATGGACAAGGCTTTAGCCTGTGACCCTGGGTCTGATTGTGTAGGGCCTGGATTGAAGTGAGCTTTGACCTGGCTATTAGGTCCGACGACACAACCAAGAGGGTCACAAAGACTGTAGCCTCTATGGCAGCACATAGTAGGACCACTCCCAGAGCACTTAGGAAGGCCCTGGTTTGGGTGGATTCTGAGGACCGCTCTGTGAATGCTGGGGTGAAAAAAAAGGGTGGTTGAGTTTTTTATAGTCAGGGCCCCATAATCTATACCCTCCAAGCCTTGACCCCGCCTCAGAAGTTTGCTTTCAAAGACTCCAAGTACAAAAAACCGTGAGAATAAACAAGGTCACTGGCCCTTAGCGTCCCACTTGCTTAGGAAGGAAACCGCAAAGATTATGGAGATGATGACTACTCTCCTGCTTGGGCTACTTGTGTGGAGGTCAGTAAGACTGAAGCGGAGGAAGCCGCTGGGAAAGTCGTACAACAGCGCCTAGGCTGCCCGTCTCTACTCTAAACCTAGCGGACAGCAATAGCTCGCTCGGCTGGCTACATCTTCCGGGCTCTAGCTCCGGGTACTCTGCTCAGGGACCCACACCCTCGAACGGCCGGGTCCCCACCCCGGGCCCACCCAGCAGCCGGCTCCTTTAAGGATCAGCTACTCTGAAGCCCTCGCGGGTCTTCTCCGTGCTCTTTTACCTTTCCTTTCCGCCGGAAGCGGCTCCGGAAGCTACCGCAGTTTTGGATCCGCCTCCACCCTCCTTGCTTGACTGCAGAGGGTGGCCCAGAAAAGCCTTAGAGGAGATGACCTTACTTTTTTTTTTTCAAGTTGTACATATACATTGACTATATATATTTACTAACGAATTAAAACAACAGCAGCAAAACGTACAGACTCTCATGTAGCCCAGACTGTTCTCTGCTTCGTTTTCTTACTGAGATCACGATTACTGAAGATCCCCCTGCCTCCAGAGTGCTGGGATTATATATGTGCACCACGCTTGGTTTATGAAACGCTAGGGGTGGAACTTAGAACCTAAGACCTGATGCGTGCAAGGCAAGCATGCCACAAACTGAACTACATCCCCAGCCCTGACTTAACTGTTTTGTTGTTGTGGTTTTGTTTCTTAAGACTGGGTTTCTTTGTGTAGCCTGGGTTGTCCTGGTACTCACTCTGTAGACCAGGCTGGCCTTGAATTCAGAGACCAGGCTGCCTCTGTCTCCTGAGTGCTGGAATTAAAAGCATGAGCCACCACCCACTCGGCCCAATTCAACTTTTAAAGTGTTTAATTAGGTGGGAGTAAGAATATTCAAGCCAAGTGAGAAGCATCCCCAATTTCTTCACTTTGTTGTACAACAGCCCCCTAAGTGAAAGGAGCCAGGCAGGAGGGAGGGAAGGAAAGAAGGCAGGCTGTAGGGATAGCTCCTGCCTCCCTAGCATACTAGAAACCCTGGGTTAATGCCCCAAACAGCAAAACCAAAATAGAAAGTCAAATACTGTACAATTCCACTTACATGAGGTCTATTCTGGAGTTGTTATCATAGACACAGATGAATGATGGCCTCCAGAGCTGAGGAGGGGAAACGGGGAGTTGGGATTTTAGGAATACAGTTTCAGTTTCGATTGTAGTGGTGGCCATGCTTGAACAATGTCCTGGTTTTACTGTTTCTTTGAATCAGGGTTTAACTCTGTAACCCAGGCTGACCTCAACATCTTGGCCGCCTTCCTAGCTCAGCCTTCCAACACTAGAATCAAAGGTGCCAGGCACAAAATAAAACTCTACATGTATGTATGTGTGTGCCAGCCATTGTGTGTCACAGACAGATGGAAAGTGGAGAACAACTTCCAGAAATTCTCTTCTTCCACTGTGTGTTCTGGGCTGGAACTCGGGTTCTTAGGTTTGGTGGCCAAGTGTCCTTACCTGCTCAGCTCCTTTCCTAGTCCAGTTGTCATTTAAAATTACACATACTAGCTAGACCTGGTAACCTCAGCTCCTGTAACCCCAGCTCCTCAAGACACTAATTCAAACCTACAGAGTGAATTTAAGGACAGTTGGGCAACTCAGAGAGACTGAGGCTAAATGCTCAATGGACGGGCACTTGGCTAGCATGTATGAGGACCCAGATTCTATCTCCAGTACCACAAAAACAAACAAACAAATTAATATCTACACTGGTAAGTGAGTACTTTTAATAGCTTGGGTAAATTTACTCAAATTGCCTGCAGCGTGCTAATTTGACTCACCACCACTCCACTTTATAAGGCTCTGACCATCATCAATGAATTTGATGTTGTTTAGTACTGGATCTTCAGCCCTTACAGCCATGGAAAGGTTGGATATAGCTGACCATTCTCTCCTTCTTGTCTCCTCTTGCCTCAGTTTCCATGATGCCATACCCACTTTCCCACTGGCCCTGTTGCATCTCCTCTGCCAGCCTTTGTGTGTTATCTTTTATAGAGGCAGTCTTGTGTAACCTTGGTTGGTCCTGAGCTCACCATATAACTGAGATGACCCTGAACTCGGATCCTCCTACCTCTACCACCCAAGTGCTTAACCCCTTTGCCTGTTCTTAAATATCCTAGCTGTTTACTGTCCTCCCACAGACGTCTCTCTTGCTAACATTATTTAAGTACTTATCTGCTCTTCTGACTTGGATATCTCATGGGTCCCTCAGATCCACCATACCCAACACTGGTACTCTTATCCTCTTGGCAGCTGCCTGAGCCAGAGACCTGCTAACTGCTAACGCCAGATCTCCTCCTAACACCTCAGTCCTCACCTCGAGTAAGTCCTTGTCCTCCTGGTCCTGTTTCTATAATGCCTCTGAAGTCATCAGACCTTTCCTCTCCCATCTCCGCTATTCTGCATAACTGGGGGCAATACAATAACCTTTAAATTGCCTTCCTGGACTTGAGTTTGCTCCTAAGTAAAAACTGAGAGGTGAGGTCTAGTTTCCTGCCTTGCTTGAAATTCTTCAGTAAGTTCTGACTGCCCTTAGGTTCAGGATAGAACTATTTCCTGTGACAAATTAGACCCTGATGAATTTGCCTGCCTTTTTTTCTTTTTGATTGATTTCCTTCTCCTGTCATTATGATAATGAGCCAGTTCCACCAACCTTTAAATTAAATATATTAATTTATTTACTTTGTGTATGCAGTGTGTATAGACTTTAGGTCTGTTCTTGACATGTTGCACGTGTGGAGGTCAGAGGACTATCTTGGGAAGCTGGTTCTCTCCTTTCACCATGTGGGTCCTGGGGATCAAACTCAAATCCTCAGGCTTGGCAGCAGGCCCCCTACCTGCTGAGCCATCTCACTGGCCTGCTCCTGCTTGGTGTTTGTTATTAATATCCTTATCTCCCATAATGTAATTAGATCCTGGGAATAAAACCTCTTACCACATGGAGCTCTCATCTTTGCTGCCTAAATGTTTTCCCTGTGACTGACCTGATAAACATTTTCTCAATCGGTAGGCCTTGACATAAATCCCAGTTTCCTGAAATGCCTTCTGAGAGTCTTGGGACTTTTGCCTAGAGTCTAGCATAAGAGCTGGCGTGTGTTAAGAGGCCGGTAAATATTTTTTTTTAAGTTTTTTGAGACAGAGTTTCTCTGTGTAGACCTGGCTGTCCTGGAACTCACTCTGTAGACCAGGCTGGCCTCGAACTCAGAAATCCGCCTGGAGAGGCCGGTAAATATTTATGAATAAACCAACTTAAGGGCCAAATAGGTTGTTCCAAAGCTGCAGTTTTTCATATAACCTCTAGGTGTCGCCATTGGCTTCGTTTTAACCAGCTCTTTCCCTGTTTCCAGGAGGTGCTGGTCTGGTTTACCCACTCAGCAAGCTGGGAGGAGTGACGGACAATTCAGATTTCTTCTTCTAGGTTTAAAATCGCCCTCATCCCTGGAAAGGCTGCTTTGATAAGGTGGTGACTAACCATCCCAGACTCTTCAGAGCTGAATTTTAGACACTTCAAAGAAAACTGAATGCTAAACCCGAGGAGAAACCTGAATGGTGTGATTCCCTAGTGGTGATCCCTGCTTTTTTTTTTTTTTTTTTTCCCTTTTCCGGAGGAGATAGGATCTCAGTCTCACAATGACTACTCTCATACAGGATAGCCTGAAACTCAGGAGACTAGAAACTCATAAGTACCAATGTTGTCCTAGCTTCCCAAATTGTTTGGATTACAGGCATGAGCCACCAAGCCAAGCAAAACATCCATGACTTTAATCTCAGCACTGGAGAGGCAGAGGCCAGTGGATCTCTGTGAGTTCAAGGCCAGTCTGGTCTACATAATGAGTTATGGCTAGCCAGGGCTACATAGTGAAACCCTGTCTCGAAACAAACTGAGATAATCCCAGATAAATTGAGATGATTATGTTTATGTCATGGTTTACAGGAATACAACACCTCACCCAGAGTTTGAATTCATTAAATCATTACAACAAGGGCAAGGCCAAACTCTTCTTCCCAGATACACTGTATAATTTATCTATTTATTCAAAATTATTTTATTTTTGTTGTTGTTGCTATGTATACAGTGTGTGTGTGTGTGTTTAGGCTGGAGGACAGCATTGGGGAGTCAGTTTTCTCCTTCCACCATGGGTTCTGGCATTGAACTTGGGCCATCAGTACAGACAGCACTTTCACCCACTGAGCCAGCTCAGTGTTTTTTGTTGAGTTGAGTTTTGGCTACAGATTCAGTAGTAAACAAGAACTGGTTGTATATAGATTGAGTTCTGAGCTGAATGGACAGTGGTCACACAGTAGTGTGACAGCCACATATCCACTCCCTGGGAAATATAATAAGCCAACTTTTGTATCTTTTCATGTTAAAAAACAAAACTCAAACAGCCCTCAAAGTTTTCTTTTTTTGGTTTTTCGAAACAGGGTTTCTCTGTGTAGCCCTGGCTGTCCTGGAACTCACTCTGTAGACCAGGCTGGCCTTAAACTCAGAAATCCACCTGCCTCTGTGTCCCAAGTGCTGGGATCAAAGGCGTGTGCTCTTACTCTCTTAATCTCTTACTCTCTTGCCCCTCTGCCCCCTCCCCCCTTCCTCTCTCTCCACATGGTCATGGCCAGCCTCTACTTCTCTTCTTCCTCTGCTTCTCTACTTCTCTCTCTCTCTCTCTCTCTCTCTCTCTCTCTCTCTCTCTCTCTCTCTGCCTCTATTACCCTCGTGGCTCCCATGCCCTCAATAAACTCTATTCTATACAAAAAAAAAGGCGTGTGCCACCACTGCCCAGCCCCTCAAACATTTTTAATTAATTAATTAATTAATTGAGACATGGTGTCTCTTTGTAGCTCTGGCTATCCTGAAACTTACTGTATAGACCAGGCTGGCCTTGAACTCACAGAGATCCATCTTCCTCTGCCTCCTGAGTGCTGGGATTAATGGTGTGTGCCATCGCCATCGTGCCTAAGACTGCCTTGATTTCCTTTGTTATAGATGATGATGTGGACGTGTAAGCCAAATAAACCTTTTTCTCCCAGGATTCTTTTAGTCTTGGTATTTTATCACAACAATAGAAACCTTAAGACAATGACCTTGAGAAAGTCATTTAACCCCTAAATATTAACTTCCTCAACTGATAGCAATAATATGTTTATGTCACAGGTTTGTTTTGAGGTCTAGATTGGTCCAGCAATTATTGGTTGAACAATTATTGCATGGCCAAGCAGGCTTAAGTTATGTTGTAAACACGTGCGAGCTGGCGTGGCCCTGTGTGTTATGTGCTCTCATGGTCTGAGCTCTACAGACTCGAATGCTGAGGCTGGAGAGCTTTAGTAACTGCCCACCACAGTCTCAGAGCTGTCAAATGGTGGGATGGGGTTTTAGACCTGGGCAGTTAGGCTCCAGTTAGTTCCCAAGCACCGTCTACTAAGCCAGGATGCCATATGGAGCAGGGCTGAATAATGAATAGCTATTATGCTCATTGTAATTTAGCCTTAAGTGCTTTTTATATCCATGGTGCTAAGTGTTAATTATTAGTGTATTTGGATGCAACATTTATCCTTTTTGTTCCTATTTTTTTTCCCCAGCCATGGCAACAAAGGGCCCTGTACTCTCTATAGAGGAGCACCCTGCCTTTGTCCGATCCAGCCCGGTGCTCCGTCTCTGCAAACAACAAAAGATGTGGCCACCCGGCTGGCTTCCCCGCCCCCACCAGAGCTCTAGCCGAGACTGAGGCAGGTACAGATCAGCAGACCAGGAGCAGGGCTCACAAGTGAGGTCATGCTTAATAAACTTGATTAATTTCTTTGAGCAGCAGCCATGCAAGAGGACAAGGGTGAAACAAGAGACAGTAATTCATCCTGATTTCCAGGCTCAAGAATACAGCTACAACCAGCAGAGATTTTGTGGAGATGCTGTTGGGGCCTGGAAAGTCTGGTGGGGCTCAGCCATGGAAGCAGCAGGAAAACTCAGTGACAGGGACATATTTGCTCATGAGGACTTAGTGAAAAGGTGACCCATACCGGGGACAGAACACAGACTTTCTAAGTCCTTGATCCTAGACACAGTCTCCTGCTTGGATCCCTTGAAATCTGTCCTCAGCATTTCAGCCTGATAACAGTACAGATAATCCTAGCTGTAATACTGGGTATAGAGTGCTTTTAAGAGAGTCTAAGAAAACTGGATGTGGTGGCTCACCCCTTTAATCCCAGCACTTGGGGTGGCAGAGGCAGGTGGATCTTCGTGAGTTCAAGGCCACCCTGGCCTATAGAGTGAGTTCGAGGACAAGGACAGCCAGGGCTACATAGAGAGATCCTATCTCAAACTCATGAGAGAGTGAGACAGAGACAGAGACAGAGAGTGGACAGAGAGAGAGAGAGAGAGAGAGAGAGAGAGAGAGAGAGAGAGAGAAGTTACTTATATTCAACGGGGACTCCGACACCTAGACCGATCTTGCAGGCTCCCCCCATTCTGAGTTGGCTGTATCAGTACCTGAGTTTAGTGGAATGTCTCTTCCAGAAGGCAGGAGGCCTCTCCACAGCAGGAACCACGACTGACCCAGGCTTCCAGCAGAGTTGGAATCTACAGGATCCTCGTGGCCCTCCCTCTGAGCATGCTCCCGGCCACATACACCCTTAGCTCCTATTCCCACATCTCAGAGGGAGACCTCTAGAGAAGACACATAGTTGTCTCCCTTCCTTCTGTTACAGCCCAGCTGGTTAGTACAGCTTTTCATATTTTTCTCATTCGTCTTGCAGGAATTGGTGTAGGAATGAGGCTATGCCGTGGTCTTTCCAGTGAAATTCGTAGAATTGTCTTAGGCAAGTTCAGTTGCTTTAACAGAATATCATAGATTGGACAGTGTAAACACTCTTCTTTCAGTTCTGAGTCTGAGATCAAGGCACTTGAAGATTCCATGTCAGTGCTGCCATGCTCCTGGTAGCCACGAACTTGATAGGATTGCACATGGCACACAGGAGGCTGGAGAGCAGCCTGATCCTTTTTTGTAAAAGCACCGATCCCACTGACTGACTTTACCATTCACTCCCTCCCTCCTCCAAGGCCCCATCTCCTACCTCCTCGGTTAAGATTTTACTTTGGTGGCTAGATTTCATCAAGAGCAAAGATGACATCATGGAAAACTAGGAATCTTGTCCTTGACAGCACCCTGTCTTCTAACCTTGGAGGCCACATTAATGCTAAGCTTCCTCAGGAGAGGTAACTCATGGTTATTACCTGAGCCCTTTCTTTCTTTCTTTCTTTCTTTCTTTCTTTCTTTCTTTCTTTCTTTCTTTTTTTCTTTTCTTTTCTTTCTTTCTTTTTTCGAAACAGGGTTTCTCTGTGTAGCCCTGGCTGTCCCTGGAACTCACTCTGTAGACCAGGCTGGCCTCAAACTCAGAAATCTGCCTGCCTCTGCCTCCCAAGTGCTGAGATTATAGGTGTGCGCCACCACTGCCCAGCTACCTGAGCCATTTCAATCAAAACTTCCATGACTGTGTAGAAAACACCCTTGCTGATAAGACCAGGGTAGCATCGTGGGCCCCTTCCTAGATTAAAAGTTCCTTTGGAAGCCGGGCAGTGGTGGCGCATGCCTTTAATCCCAGCACTTGGGAGGGAGAGGCAGGCAGATTTCTGAGTTTGAGGCCAGCCTGGTCTACAGAGTGAGTTCCAGGACAGCCAGGGCTACACAGAGAAACCCTGTTTCGAAAAACAAAAAAACAAAATCAAACAAAAAAAAAACCACAATTCTGTGTGTTTTCCACCCAAGATGGAGTTTCTTCGTGTAGTCCTGGCTGTTCTGGAGCTCAGTCCGTAGTAGTCCAGACTGGCCTGGCCTGGAACTCAAGAGATCCACCTGCCTCTGCCTCCTGAGTGCTGGGATCAAAGGCTTGCTGCCGCTGCAACCTAGCTGGTTTACAACTGTGTGGTCATTTGGGGGTGTGGCTTATTTTATGGACCGCCCACTAGGTATCTGTTCTGGTCTTCCATCATGCATTCCTGGAATGCAGTCAGAAAAATTTAAAGCTTTACTCTCAGATGTCTTTGCTGACTGTATTCTGAGTGGGACTTAGTTTCCTTTAAGTAAATGCACTCAGGCTGGGCCTGAAATCGAGCTGAGCTTAGCAGGGAGAAGTGGAAGGAGAGCCCACAGTGTTTATCTTGCTGCTCCAGAGGGCTAGAAGGTGACACATTCTAGATCTGGACATGCAGGAAATGAGGTCTTCATTTGATGTGACAAAGGCACGTGGTTCCAGAGCGAGTGACTCTAGGGTTCTGTCTGCTTCGTTCATCTGGCATTCCCTCATTCTGGTTACACCATCCTCGAAGCCCAGCTACGTGGTGTGCAGTGGAGAATTATTTCTGGAAGGCCAGCTTCCAGATGGTCGTCAGCCTTTCTCGGGACATTGGGACTCATCTCATACTTTCCTAATAAGCCCCTTTCTGTGCAAGGGGGTAAGTTATTTTCTCTGCCACTGATTCCTAAGCAAAGAATCTGGACGTTGCTATACAACCAATAAAATGATCTATCACTACATGCATTATTATACAGATGTAACAATACTTACAAGACCTCACATACTTGATTGTCAGACCTGGTTACAAACAGAAATACATATTCCTGAAATAATTTATATCTCAGTTTTTTTTTGTTTTTTTTTTTTTAAATCTTACCGAATTCTGGGGCTGGAGAGATAGCTCAGTGGTTAAGAGTACTGATTGCTCCTCCAAAGGACCTAGATTCAATTCCCACATGACAGCTAACAGCTGTCTGTAACTCCCAAGGGGATATGATGCCTTCTTCAGCTCTGTGGGTACTGCATGCATGTGGTACTCAGACACATGTATGTGAAACACTTACACACATAAGTAAAAGTTAAAAAAAAAAATCACCAGGTGATGTCAACACATGCATCTATCCCAGCACTTGGGAGGCAGAGGCAGGTGGATTTCTGAGTTCGAGGCCAGCCTGGTCTACAGAGTGAGTTCCAGGACAGCCAAGGCTGAACAGAGAAACCCTGTCTCGAAAAACCCAAAAAAAAAAAAAAAAAAAAAAAAAAAAAAAAAAAAAAAGAAAACCATAAATAAATAAATAAATATTTCCATTGGCTCTATTAAGATGGTGGTTCTCAACCTGTGTGTTGCGACCCCTTTGGCAAACCTCTATCTCCAAAAATATTTACATTATGGCTCATAACAGTAGCAAAATTACAGTTATGAAGTAGCAACAAAAATAAACTCATTGTTTGAGTATTACCACAACCTGAGAAGCTGTGTTAAGGTTGTAGCGTTAGGAAGATTGAGAACCAGTGCTCTGAGAAACAGATGGGCCAAGACAGGAACCATCCTAAACTAAATTCTGAGTTCTGAGGAAGGCCTATAAAAGCCCATCCTGGCTCAGACAAGTTTTATACACTGGAAAATGCCAGTTATTTTGTTTCATATGTTAAGGGTACCCCTGGAATACAACAGTTTGTGTAACAGAATGTGATGTCTTTTGGGTACAGCCATCCTGGATCAGCCTGTGTTATCTCTTGAGAACCAGGCAGTGTTGCTCCTGCAAACTTGTAGATTGTGGGTGAAGGGCTGATAGACCCTGGGAACTCTGGAAATAAGTTAACGTCTCCACTGTAAGAATGGCATGCAGTGGGTTCTAGGGCTGAGGAAATTCAGTTTGTGAAGAGCTTGCTGTGCAAGCATGAGGACCTAGCCCAGGCCAGAGCCTCAGATTCCACATCAAAATCTGCCTGAGCCATATCTATAATCCCAGTACTGGGGAAGCAGAAACTGGAGCTACCCTGGTGCTTATTGGCAGCCAGCATAGCCATTCAGTGGGATGCCTTGTATCAAAAAAATATGATGGAGGTGTTGGAGAGATGGCTCAGATGTTAAGAACACACACACACACTATGCTGATTTTAAACACATTAGACCAGGGGACAACAGGTTATGACACACAGGACAAATCACTCCATCTGTTTCTGCAATCGTGGTTTTATAGGAATATAGCATAACCATGCTATTTGTGTTCTAGCGATGGCTGCTTTTCACCAAGGAGAGCACCACTGACCTATGAGGCAGACAGTAAAGTTCACAAAGGCTGTGAAACTTATCCTCTGGCTCTTAACCAGTTGCTGATCACTCCAAAGAAGGTGGAGGGAGGTGTTGGCAGCCTCGGAGTCACCTGGGTACTTGTCAGGCCTCCCTCTACCTCCACCTGCTGGATGAAAGTCCACCTTTTAGCCAGATCACCAGGGGACTTTGGGACACACTGAAGTTTGAGAAGTGCTCAGTGGGCACAACCAATCCAATTGAAGCTCTCTCCTGACACAATCTCAGTCGAGACCGGCACATATGCAGTAGCCCAGGCACAGTAGGTTAGTAGGTTAGCGTGTCACTATTCTGCATTTGATGCGATGATTTCTTTTTCTGATATTCTCAGGTCAGAGTGCCATTTGTCATCAGCCTGGATCTTTGCTATGTATCTATCCTGACAGAGACTACAGTCTCTTAGCTATCTGTATATCCATTCAACAGAGGGCATAGCCTGTGCCAGGCATTTGACTATAGCTATGGACAGACAGATCAGCATATCTGTAGCCCTCACAGAATTATGGAGTTTAACACTTCATCTGGTTCTTCCTAAAACCTCATAGGTGGCTTCTTTACTCTCTACTGGAAAACCAACCATTAGAGAGATTAAATGATTTACTCAAAATCATATATGGCTGGTTAGTGGAAGAGCTGGAAGTTGAATGTCTGTTTTCTGACTCTATAGTTTATGTGTTGCTCTGTGCAGTCCTGCTAGACATGATTCTGGGAGACTGTAATCTAATTAGACCCACAGCCAGCAAACCAGGGTTTCAGAGATACGAAACAGAAGGGGAATACTGTTATCTCTCACTTCCCAGATGGAACCAAGGTGATCCTGAAAGATGGAGGAAGACTGGGAGTGAGACTCAAACTCTTCTCCTGGGTTCTGCTCTTCAGAAAGGACAAGCTTGACACCTTTATGTGTGAAGAAGAGAAAGGGCGACCAGTAGGATATGAAAACCCTGCCTCAGAGAGAAGAGGGCTCGGGGTTCATGTGTCCCCTACATGATGTCCTGTATTGGTTGCTTCCTTCACTTTCCCTCCAGGGAAGACAGTGTCATTTTGGCTCACCATTTAAGAGGGGACATTGTCTATAGTGGAGGAAAACCCAGTGGCAGGGTGTGAGGTGGTTGCATTGCGTCAGCAGTCAGGAAGCAGAGAGAGAACGCTGGCACTCAGCTCAGCCATGGAAAATGCTGGCCACGTTCAGAGAGACTCTCCTGCCTCAGTCAGACTTGCCTGGAAATCCCACCACAGACATGTCTGAGGTGCTCTCCTAGAGGATTCTGAAACAGTAAGTTGGCAGTGAAGCTTCACAGACTCCTCCCAAACACACCCCATCCACCGCCAGGTCACCTTGCCTTTCGGATCTCTTACACATGCCCTTAGTTGACCCAGAACTCTCACTTTGCCTTGTTCCTTGACAATTCCATTGCACTTCCATAAACTCTGACCCTGACACAACTATACCTTCCCTGTATATCTGTATCCTTCCATTGGAGCAGAGAGACGAGACTCATAGACTGTGCTAGAGGGGTGGGGCATGACCTAATGCTAGGAAGGGATGTTGGGCTGCACACAACTGAGGAAGTGCCAGGGAAGGAGAAAGAGAAGGGAAATTCAGGAGCAGCAGGCAGAGTAGAATGCTTGCTAAATAAATAAATATCTTTATTGAAAATGGAGACCTTATTGCATAGATGATACAGCACTAAAACAGTTTGCATTGTATCAGGTTCTATAAAAATCCTGGAGATGACTTTAGGAACAGTGTGCACAGAGTCTATGCAAACACTGCACATGCCATTTTGTAATAAGAAACTTTAGTGTCTATGGAGTTTGGCTCAGAAAAAAAAGGAGGTAGCCTGGAACCAGTCCCAGCAGGTACCAGCAGTAACCTCAGTCATCTGCATGCACTAAATCAGAGCACCTGACAGATATTCTTGGATAAATCTTTCCAGGAGGTGGTGGTGCACTCCTTTGATCCAGAGTGGGAAGCAGAGGCAGGTGGATCTCTGAGTTCAAGGCCAGCCTGGTCTACAGTGAGTTCCAGGACAGCCAGTGCTACACAGGGAAACCCTGTCTCAAACAAACACCACAAAAGGGAGAGAGAAGTAATGTATCAGAAGTAGTAACTAATTTCTTTCTTTCTTTCTTTCTTTCTTTCTTTCTTTTCTTTTCTTTTTTTTTTTTTTTAAAAAAAAAAAAAAAAAAAAAAAAAACCAAACAAACTATGGTTTCACTATGTGAGTCTGGCTGGCCTGGAATTTACTATGTAGACAAGGGTGGCCTTGCACTCATATGCAGGCCTGCTTCTGCCTTCCAAGTGCTGGAATTAAGAGTGTGCACCACAACACCTGGCTAAACCTTGAACAAACAAACATATTTGTTTACTTGCTATGTGTATGTGTGCCTGTATAAGCTTATGTGCACCGAGTGCATGCTTGTGTTCTTGGAGGTCAGAGGGCGTTGGATCCCCTGGAACTAGAGTTACAGACACTGGTAAGTTTCATATTATGTATGGGTCCTGGGATCCCAGTAAGGGCAGTAACGATTGTTAACTGCTGAGCCGTCTTTCCAGTTCCCATAGGGACTAAATCTTGCAAATTGTTGGATCCTTTCCTTAGCTCATTTCAGGTCTGAACTAGGGAAAAATTTGTTCTTTCTGTCTTGATTTTAGCAGCTGTAACCATGTCTCAACCAAAGGGTCACACAACTCCCTGGGAGTTGTCAAGGGTGAGCATATTAACTGTAAGAAGGACTCTGAACAGCCTGGCTTGTTCGGCAGACGTCGCTGAACAGTCTAGAGTGCTGGGAGCAAAGAGGACCCGGAAGACCAGGGTCATTCTTGAGCTGTTCAAAGCCAGCCAGTCAGGCCTGCAATTAGACAGGCTCCAGGATAGAATGACAAAGGATTCCCAGAAGCTGGGGTGAAGGGAGGTTAGAGGTCAGAGTTCCAACCCAGCTGAGAGAAGACTTTGTTAAGGCTGCACAAGGCAGAACTCTGTCCCAGTGAGACTTGCCCCCTCAGCAGACTCCAGATGAATGTGCTTATCAGAGGGGGAGCCTAGGCAGTATGGCTGGAGAATAGGAAGATGGGGCAGAGAAGAGGAGAGTGTCAATAAAGGCTCCTTAATGAGAGGGGTACAGCCGACACAATGGGGGCTCCATCCTAGTGGGGACTCTTCAAAGAGAAGTAGAAAATGTACAGATTAGACTCAGAATTGTTCCCCCAACGGAACGGAGGTTCAGGAAGCTGGGATATTTTTCCTACCAGCTCCAGCCCACGGTGGTTGAAGATTACTTCTGGCAAGCACCATTATTTCTTACCGCTTCAGCCTGCCTGGCATATGGTTTGGGCCCTCCTATAGCCAAATGAAACTCTCAAGCCAAGAGATGTAGGTGTTCGGGACCCAGGCTATCCACTATTCTCAGAAACAGCAGGCACATTGTGCTCCAGGCCAAGGCCTTTGAGGAGGGTGCCGATACCTTCTGCTGTGTTCTCCACAAATGTCTGAACAAATGAGAAAACTAAGAAGGTGGTTTTGGACAAGGCCAAGGAACTGAAATAGTGTAGTGAGTCTGGGATGATAAAAGCAAGCGGGCGTCTGTAAAACAAACAAACATATTTTTTAAAGTGTGAGGATTTTTTGGAGAAAGGTTTCTCTGTGTAGCCCTGGCTGTCCTGGCACTCATTCTATAGACCAGGCTGGCTTCGGAATTCAGAGATCTGCCTGCCTCTGCTCCCAAGTGCTGAGTCTAAAGGCATGCACCACCACTGTTTGGCAGATGTGTTTTAAAGATAGAGAAACTTAGGTTCAGAGCCAGGTGTGATGACACACACCTTTAATCCAAGTTCTAGGACAGCAAAAAAAAAAAAAAAAAAAAAAAAAAAAAAAAAAAAGAATAAAATTAGGTAGGTGTGTGTGTGTGTGTGTGTGTGTGTGTGTGTGTGCTTGTGCACACAAGTCACAGAATGCACATGGAGGTCAGAGAATAATTTACGGGAGTTAGCTCTTTCTTTCCCCCCCCAACCTCCAATCTCTCTCCCACGTACTTTCCAGGGATTGAACTCAAATCTCCAGGGTTTGTGGCAAAGTGCCTTTCACCCACTGAGACATCTCTCTGGCTCTCCCCCATTTCATGAATGACCTTGAACATGATTTGTGAAGTGAAAATAGCAACACCTACATCATAAATTTCTTGTCAGCTCTGAATAAAATGATGTGAGGTGCTCTGGGTTGAATCTGTAACACTGCCACTAAATATATAAATAAATAAAATCTGCAAAGTTTCTGGCACATAGTAGGTCTTCTATATATAGTATCTCAGATTACAACAGGTTTTCAAAAATGTCAGCTACAGCGGCACATGATACAATGTGTTATGTATGGATCAGGCGTGTAGCATTTAGTCAGCTACAGCGCTACATGATACAATGTGTTATGTATGGATGCAGGCCTGTAGCATTTAGTAGTGGCAAGATGGCTTCTGGGTGTGTGAAGGCATTTTGGATGAGCTTGGCATTTAGTTGGTGGAATAAAGACTGAATGTCTTTGCTTGTAGGGAATGGCTGCCATCCAATCCGTTGAGTCTTAGTTACTTTTTCCATCTCTCACTGACAGTTGTCTTCTTATCCTTCACTGGACTGAGTTCCTGAGGGCAGGGACATCATATGGCTTATCTTGTAGTCACCCTAACTCCCTAACTCTCATGTAGTCCAGGCCAGCCTCAAACTCACTCTATAGCTGAGGATGACTTTGAACTCTTGATTATTCTGCCTCTACTTTCCAAGAGCAAGGATTACAAGCGTGCACCACCATGCCTGGATCCATTCAGTGCTGAGGGGCAAGCTCAAAACTTTGTACATTTTGGCAAGCACTCTACCACCTCCACCATACCCCTGGCCTCTCATTTAATCCTTGTTAACACAGTGCCTACTTGTCAGACTGAGGCACTCAGGACATAGTCATGACCAGGCTGCCTTCTGCACATTCCCACGACATTTAGAGAACTTACTACATTTTATGATAACTATTGTCTCAAAATGGTTGGCACCCAACTGAGAATGTGAACCCCAGACAGTGCCTGCGTTTTAGAATCCTCAAAGGCCACTGTTTGAGACATAGTACATGCTTACTAAGTATTTGTTAGATGAATAATCTAAACAGGAGTATTTTTAATTGAATTACTCTTTTCACAACCTTCCAACTAAATACTGGCCCAAACCACCCTAAGGAAAGCCAAGTTTTCTTTTTCAATCTACTGAAGCATAGAAGAAACCTGGAGCTGAAAGTGGTATCAGCCTAGTTAAGTAGGCAACGGGCATCACTGGATGAAACTTCTCATATTGTAACATTATAAACTAGGCATCTATTTCCTTAGCCAAGTACAGTGATATGCAAGGGTGGCTTAGGTATTTAAATTTTCAATGCCTAAAGCATTCCATTTCAAAAGAAGGAAGATGGGCGACTGAAGAGTTTGGAATGTCAGCCACAAGAGTCAGGAGCTCTCCCAGGACCGACGAGTCTAAAGAAAACTGAAAATCAAGCCCTCAGAAAAGGAGAGCAGGATGTGACTGGGAAAGGAGGAGGCAAGAGGTGATGTAAGCTTACAGAGAAGAAAGTCTGGCATTTGAGTGGGGAAGGAGGTAGTTTGACATTGGAAAGGGCCCTGCATGTAAGATGTGCATGCAGTGTAGAAGGGACAGGTGGCTAATCAATCGTAAGAGACTCCACCTCTCATCATCTGTACATTGGAAATACGTTGATGAGGATCTGGCTTAAACATTAAAATGCTAGGAACACTTAAGAACTGCTGTGGGAGGCTGTAGAGAAAGTGCTGTGAGAGTGGGTTTCTAAGGCTGGACTACGAGGCCATCTATTATGGATGGGTTGGGACTAACCCATCCATCCTGAGTCTACAGAGAGAATGTAATGACCCTGTGTGTCATTCCAAACTTCTAAAGAGCAGAGGGGCTTCTAATGATGCTAACAGTCATTCTGTTGTCTCATCACCGAGGTCCTGCTATGAATGCAGGTAGAACGGACAGGCATGACTCTAAACAAAAGGAGACAGTAAAGCGTTGGTCTCTGTCTTAGTCAGGATTTCTACTTCTGCACAAACATCATGACCAAGAAGCAAGTTGGGAAGGAAAGGGTTTATTCAGCTTACACTTCCACATTGCTGTTCATCACCAAAGGAAGTCAGGACTGGAACTCAAGCAGGCCAGGAAGCAGAAGCTGATTCAGAGGCCATGGAGGGATGTTACTTACTGGCTTGCTTCCCCTGGCTTGTTCAGCTTGCTTTCTTATAGAGCCCAAGACTACCAGCCCAGGGATGGCACCACCCACAATGAGTCCTCCCCCTTGATCACTAATTGAGAAAATGCCTTACAGCTGGATCTCATAGAGGCATTTCCTCAACTGACGTTCCTTTCTCTGTGATAACTCCAGCTTGTGTCAAGTTGACACACAAGACCAGCCAGTACAGTCTCCTCACTGGTTTCTGTTCATATTATTCTAAAATTCTACTAGGTGAGCTCATTTGGAATTTGCAGGGATTTGAATGGGTGTGGCTTAATTTGAATTTTGCTCAGCAGACATCTGTCATCACAGGTTAAAACTGGTATTTTAAACAAGATTTGGGAACACATAGATGCCATTTCCTGAAGATTGTAAAACACTGTCCTGTGATAGGAACCCAAAATGGCACCTCCCTACCAGAACTGCACTGAGAGAGATTGCTCTGTCTGTTCCATACCAGGTCCTGAACTCCCAGCAGGGAAGTTTGGGCCTATCTGCTGGTGTTCCTGCCGTGCGTCCCAGGAGCTGGCAGTGCAGTGAGTTTTCTGATGAAGTTGATTGTGGGATTTGGGAGCCCAGTCGTAGGACCTGATAGAAACTATCTTATTTGTGAGTTTTAGTTTATCTTGCACTTGGTTGTAACAATTGTTTAAAAGTGTCTGATCTAGGACAAGTCCCTCAATCTATTAGCTCTTTGTTTCCTTGATAAATCATGAAGGCTACTGTGAAGGATCACTGGGACTCCAGCTCTTACTACAAACTGGGCAGCCTTTGGTGCTCGGGAAGTTTTTGTCCTGGAGAACTGTTCCTGTGGTTTAGCGGCATTTCTGGTTACTACCCACTGGATGCCAGTGGTACCCATCTCACCTCCAAGTTTATAACAGCCAAAAATGACTCCAAATTTTGCTAAATGTCCCCTGAAAGGTAAAGTTTCAACTTCTCACTAAAAACCCTTGCTACTAAGTTATAGCAATTAATATGTTATTGATGCAAGGATAGACACTGTGTATAAAAATCAGAAGAGAGATGCTAAAACCAGACCCCTGTATATATGGAATGTGACACAGTATTATGGTAGAAAGAACGTTACATGTCAGTAGAGACAGGAGAGGGAACATTACTGAGTGCTTGAGCGAATGATCTAAAAGACGCAGTCTTACCCACACCAGGACGCCATTCAGAAACTGTTAAAGAGGAAAATAAAGGAGAATATTTTTTTGTGATTTCAGGGAAAGATTTCTTTCTTTCTTTTTTTCCTTCTTTCTTTCTTTTTTAGGTTTTCTGAGACAAAGCTTCTCTGTATAGCAGCCCCAACTGTCCTGGAACTTGTTATGTAAACTAGGCTGGCCTTAAACTTGAAGAGATCTGCCTGCCTCTGTCTCCCAATTGGGATCAAAGGCATGTGCCACCAATGCCAGGCTCTCAGGGGATGAGTTCTTAAGTGGAACACAAAAAGCATAAAACATAAAGGAAATGGCTTATATCGTTTACATTAAAAGTTTCATGCATTGGCTGCATCTCATCTGAGTGCAAAGCCCTGGACTTGTTTTCTAGCATTGCAGAGTCTACACATAAAGGATGTGGAGACCAGCGATACTGACAGGGTGAAAAGTCAAGTAGCAAATTGGAAGGAAAGATTTGTGACCCAGTGTTAAACAAAAGACATGTATTTAAAAACACAATGATCAGGGCTGGAGGGATGGCTCATTGGTTAAAGGTGCTTCTTGCTACTTTAATCCCAGCACTCAGGAAGCAGAGGCATCTCTGTGAGTTTGAGGCCAGTCTGGTGTACATAGTGAATTCCAGGCCAACCAGGGCTACACAGTAAGACCCTGCTCAAAACAAAACAAACAAACAAAAAGAATGCTTCCCGCTTTTCCAGAGGCCTTGAGTTTGGGTCCCAGAATCTACATTCAGCAGCTTACAACTGATGTACCACCAGCTCCTGGAGATCTAGCTCTCTCTTCTGGCCTCCCGGGGTAACTGCATACACATGGCCTACACACCACAGACACACATGCACACAAGTACTGATCAATACCTAAATGTGGACTAGATTAGTGTCCTAGTATGCTTTAACAAATTGTTGTAGACAAATGGCCTAAAATAATAGAAATTTACTCTGTTACAGATCTGGAAACTAGACATCCAAAATGAAAGAGCCAGTGGAGCTGGCTCCTTTGGGAGGCCCACCTGAGAATCATTGTGCACTTCTCTAGCAGGTAGTAGCAGTAGCTGCTAACCATTGGGTATATTTGCATTATTCCAGTCTCTAACACTGTCTTCACAAGGCTTTTTCCTCACAGAGCAGTGCCCTCCCAAGGTTTCTTAGGAGGTTAGCAATCATACTTCAAGATCACCCTAGTATAATGTCAGCTTGATTCCACCTGAAAAGGCTATTTCTAAGTAAGGGCATATTCTGATTCTCCAGTAGACATGTATTTTCAAGCAATACTGTTCAAGCCTGGAGAGTCTGCCCTCCTCCCTCCCCCCTCAGATTCATATATGTCTCACACACAAAGTACACTCATGCCATCCCAACATGCCCCAAGTCCTAGCTCATCCCAGCACTATCTAAATCCCACATCTCATCCAGGTATCAAGCCATCTGCTCCGTTTCACGCTCCTTATCACCTAAATCAGAAGAGTAGGAGGGACTCTCTCTGGTCTGTCTAGAGCTAGGTTCACCTCTCTTTGTAGACTTGTAAGATAAAACAAAACAAAAAAACCCCAATCATTTGCTTCGAAAATGCAATGCCAGAATGAACATAAGACAGAAAATGGAAGGAATAATGAAGGCCCTGGGTTTGAACAGGTTTGAAACTGAGCAGGGCCGGTTCATGAGGTTTCAAAGCCCGAGATAACTCTTTGCAGCTTGGTCTCATCTGAGCCTAAGGAGCTTCTCTGCTCTCTGTGGCAGCATCTCTATCTCAGCATCAGGGGATCGTCTTCAGAGTTACTCTTCCTTCTTATTGAACCACATCACATACGTGTTGGTGAGTAATTCCCTGAAGTCTGACAATCGTCCTTCATTTCGTTTTGTTTCTGTCTCCATTAGTTCAAGATGCTGGTGTTTTCTTTTTCTTTCTTAAATTTATTGTTATTTTATGTACATTGTTGTTTTGTCTGCATGTCTGTCTGTGTGAGGGTGTCAGAAGCCCTGGCACTGGCCTTACAGACAGGTGTGAGCTGCCATGTAGGTGCTGGGAATTGAACCTGAGTCCTCTGAAAGAGCAGCCAGTTCTCTTAACCGCTGAGCCATCTCTCCAGCCCCATGCCAGTGTTCCTGTAGTTACAACATTCTCAAAATATTTGTGAGTCTATGATACATGTCACAGAGACCCAGGCTGTGATATGAGTTCTTCCTGGATCCTTCCTGCTTGTGCTGAGATGATCAATTAAATCTACCAGTGACACACCTAAACTTCTCAGCAAAGTCTGCCAGCTGTGTACTTGACTTCAGTTCTGGAGCAAACTGTCTGCGCAGGAAGCAGCTGTAGTGCATTTACCCATAATGCCAGCTACTCAGGAGGCCAAGAAAGGGGGATTGCCAGTTTAAGGCTAGACTTGCCAACACAGTAAGATCATCTCTAGAAAGGGGTGGGGGGAGAAACAGACAGACAGACAGAGAGAAATGGAGGGACAAACTGAGAAATTTCCTAAACCAAGGGTTTTTTGTTTTGTTTTGTTTTGTTTTTTTTGCTTAATAATCACTTTTCCAATTTCTCTCTTTCCTCTCATATTTCTCTATAAGCATCAAGGAGAGAGCAAGCCATATCTTCTGTATTTTTCTTAGCAATCTCTAAGTTCATTGGTCGTAGTTTCTACCTCCCATCTCACCTTACAGCACCATGCATATTATAGCAAGGGCCACCTTTTCTCCAGTGTTCAATAATAATATTTGTCATTTCTGTCTGAGACTTTACTAAGAACATCACAACTTCTATATTCTAACAAATCAATGATTTTAAAGTTATGTTTCATGCCACAGCATTGTAAATTAATTAAGCACACACAAGCATACACACCAAACAGTGACTTCTCTCTCATACCTCTGGCTATTATGATCTAGCTAGGTTGAAGTATAAAAGTAACCATTATAATAACTGAAAAGGAAAAAAGGTCAACTATTAAAAATTGGTTAATTCCTGAAACCATAGCGAACTCGTGTGATGTCTGGACATCTAATGAAATTGAAGAATCCTCTATAAGCTGTAGCTGAATCAGACAATTTAAAACTGTCTGTGTTTTCCACGTGATATGATTGGGGATATGACCAATTCATTGGGGATATAAAGAAGAGAGTTTTGTTTTAGTCAGGGTTTCTGTTGCTGTGATAAAACACTATGACCAAAGGCGACGTGGGGAGGAGAGGGCTTATTTGACTCATGTCCTGAATCATGGTCCACTGAGGGAAGCCAAGGCAGGATCTCAAACTGGACAGGAACCTGGAGGCAGGAGCTGATGTGGAGGCCGTGGAGGGTGCTGCTTACAGGCTCGCCTCCAGCCTGATCTTGTAGAGCATTTTCTTTTCTTTTTCTTATTTTACTTGTTTATTAGTTCCTTGAGACTAGGTCTCTGTGTAGCCCTGGCTGTCTTGGACTCATTTTGTAGACCAGACTGGCCTCTAACTCACAGAGATTCACCTGCCTCTGCCTCCCAACACTGGGATTAAAGGTATGCACAATGCTGGGCTTAGAGACATTTTCTTAATTGAGGTTCCCTTCTCCCTGACAACTCTTAACTTGTATCAAGTTGACCTAAAATTAGCCATCCCAAGGTTGGAGAAGTCACCATTTTTGAAGTCAAACATCAGAAAGGCCACCAAAGAGCTCATCCTGAAGCACAAGCAAGTTAGCAGCTCTCAAGAGTTGTTAGGAAGGTTCCAGAGTGTGTGGATTTGGTTTAAGGCTTATATTATGTTAGTTGGGTTCTCAGAATTGCATGAGATTCCACATATAAGACACTGCAGGTCCTTGCCTCCAGGTGGCTTTGATTGGTAAAGTTGTCAGCGGCCAGTGGTTGGGAAGGGAGACAGTGGTGGGACTTTAGGATTTGGGGGCAATCCTGTAAGAGCCAGGGAAGAGCAGCTCCAGGGCGCCCCTCAATTGAGTCTAGGGCCGCAAAGATGGAATATAGATTTTAGTAAGTAATAACTCAGAATTATCAGAGAGGAGGTATTAGCAACATGGAAATTTGGGGAGTGGCTAACTATTGAGCTGTTTAAAGAATATTAAAATAGAAGGCTGAGTGCATGTGCGTGTGTTCGTGTTTGTGCGCGTGTGCGTGTGCTTGTGCGTGTGCGTGTGTGTGTGTGTGTGTGTGTGTGCGTGTCTGTCTTTCATTTGGGAACTCAGAACATTGGAATGTGCCCAATTTGAGTTGCTTTAATTGCCTATAGCAACATCAGAGTTTTCAGCAAACCTGAGAAGATTTCTCCAGTTATCTTAGTAGTGCACAGCAGTGTGTGGGATTTCTAGGCTCCCTGGATGACTATATAGCTCTCCTGTCTGTCCACATATCTGGCTTTAGCGAATAATGGCTTTTTTTCTTTAGCTCTCCAAAGTGAGATACCTGTCTCATAACCTGGAACTGTTGGTGGCAGCAGAGATGAGCTAGAGACAGCCTATGCCACTCCCCACAGCAGTCCTGGGAGTTCTTTTGAGAGACCTCCATTTAGTTAAAGCTGATTTCAACACAGAAAAGAATTTCAGGATAAGCCAGTGTAGTAGTTTGAATAAGAATGGCCCCCATAAGGCTGAAAAGATGGTTCAGTGCTTAAGAGCACTGGCTGCTCTTCCAGAGGTCCTGAGTTCAATTCCCAGAAACCACATGGTGGCTCACAACCATCTGTAATGAGATCTGATGCCCTCTTCTGGTGTGTCTGAAGATAGCTAAAGTGTACTTGTATAAATAAAATAAATAAATCTTTAAAAAAAAATGACCCCCATAAAACTCATATATTTGAACGCTTATTCAGTGTTTGAAATGATTAGAAGGATTAGGAGGTGTGGCTTTGCTAGAGGAAGTCTGTCACTGGGGGTGAGCTTTGAGGATTCTAAAGTCTGTGCCAGGCCTGTGTGTTCTCTCTGCATAGGAATCAGGATGTAGCTCTCAGCTATTGCTCCAGCATCTGCCTCCATGCCTCCATGACCCCACTGTGGTGGTGGTGGTGGTGGTGATGATGATGATGATGGACTAAACCACTGACACTGTAAGCAAGTCCCCAATTAAACGCTTTCTTTTATAAGAGTTTGGTCATGGTTTATCTTCACAGAGATAGGACACTGAGACAGCCAGTATGAAGCAGAGTTGAAGTTTATTGATAGAAATTCTTGACATAGATTTAAATACAGGGGTTAATAGAAACAATAGGATGTATCAAGGTGTGGATGTGACTTCTCAGAAGTGTATATGTAGAGTGAAAAATTATAAAAAACATTTTATAAAATGTATATAGGCTTTTCTCTAAGCCTCACTTTAAAGGACATGGAAAATCTTCTCTGAAGCAAGCTAAAAATGTAGACTGGCCAGTTTCAGGAACCGGCTAGCCACAAAGGGAAGAGAAGAATGCAAGTCATCTAGGTGGTGTTGAGAAACTAGTGACCACTATGACAGGGCAGGGCCCTGTCCGGAGCAACTGAGAAATAGGTGAGCAAGTGACAGGGCAAGGCCACAGTGACATGGCAAGACCACATTTTTGAGAAGAATGAGTATACAGAGTGTTTTCCACATGACCCTGACTCACTTAGGTTGGGTTCCTCTGGAATTTTCTGCTATTTTTATGTTATGTTTCCTTATCAACCCCTCACCCCCTCTTCACTCCCCTGGCTTGTGGTTTTCCCCTTTTAAAAAGCCCCTCAGCCAGCCGGTCTTTGTCAATTCAGCTCCTGTGTGGGCAAACAAATTGACCGTTAGCCGGCTAACTCTCCAGAATAAAGCCTCTGCTGTTTGCATCCAGATTCAGTGTCTTTGGGTTTGAGTTTTTGGATGGCCATGACTTCCCAAGACTTGAGTGAGGGTCTCCACAGAGAGGGGATTTCATGGTCTTTTCAGTAGTTATTTTTAGTTTTGCTGAGCTCTGAAGTTACTATTTTTAATGGGCTGTTAAAAAACTTTAGTGAAGACAGGCGGTGGTGGTGCATGCCTTTAATCCCAGCACTTGGGAGGCAGAGGCAGGTGGATTTCTGAGTTCAAAGGCCAGCCTGGTCTACAGAGTGAGTTCCAGGATAGCCAGGGCTACACAGAGAAACCCTGTCTCGAAAAATCAACCAAACAAATGAAAAACCAAAAAACTTTAGTGAAGGTAAGTGTGGTGGCACACACCTTTATTCCCAGTACTGGGGAGGCAGAGGCAGAGGGATCTCTGTGAGTTTAAGGACAGCCTGGTCTACAGAGTGTCTAGGACTCCCAGAGTATATTGTAGCCGCCTGCAGCCACAAGTCAACTGGGTTCACCTGAAATGGGGCCTGGGAATGAAAGGGGCTGGAGGGCGAGAAGAGATGAAGCCAAGACAAAATTCTCTGATCAAGGCTCAAAGCTTTAATGTTCAGCTCTCAATTTAAAGGGGAAGACCCAACCCATAACCCCTCCTGGTTTCAGATGGGTGGGATAATCCATAGTCCGTTCCAGGTCACAGCCAGAGATGTCTCAAGGCAAGCCCAGGGGCAGTTCTGCTTCTGAGTTCTGTGAAGCTAAGGTGGGTAACTCCACCAAGATCCTATCACTTGGTCTTGTTGTGGTAAACAAGGTCTCTCAGGCCTGCCCATGGTGGGGGGAAGGGCACAGTATATAGAGAGACACTGCCTCAAAAGAAAAAAAGAAAAGAGAAAAAGAAAAAAAAATAAAAAGAAAAGAAACTTTATTGAGATCACAGGGTAGTTCTGGACAAGATCACAACAGATAAAGCCCTGAGCACAGGGCTATGGGCAGTTAGGATATCTTTAGTATAAATAAAAGTTAAGGGTCTTGTTGGTGAAAATCCCAGAGAATGTCTGGGAGAGAAACTAGGTCATACCTGAATGTCATGTCTGCTTTAGCTCATTGAATTTTCTTTCACATTGCAATGTGAGCACATCTTCATATAAAACTAGTGCTGTCTGTACATAGGTAGTCTACATGGCAAATGTTAAATGTGCTGCAATTCTTGAGGCTCAGCTGGCAAGAGGCTTCAACCAGCTTCAACATTTCCTTCCTGAATCTCCATAATTTCCCCTGTCTTTCTATCTTGCTTCAGAACTACAAGGGGAAGGGGACCTGGAGAAAGTAGGTCCCGGCTTTTCTTTCTGTGATTCTTAGGGATCCAGAGAGTGTAGCAGTGATGCTGAGATGCTAGTGGAGGACCTGACTCACACACTGTCAACTGTCACCTCTGCACGCTGTTACACATAGCCAACTCCCAAGTAAAACCAGAGTGAGTGGGAGAATACCGAAATCAAACCACACCAACCAAACTGCATAGCAATCCAGGTGTGGTGCTTGCCTGTAGTCCTAATACTTAAGAAGCTGAGGCAGGAGGATCACAAGTTTGAGGCTACATGGACTGCATAGTAAGACAGTAAGAACCTGTCTTAAAAAGATGTAAAAAGGAATTTAATAATAACAATGAAAGAAAAAAAAACTAAAAGGAGAGATGTTAAGTTTTAGGTTTTTATTGTTTTGGGGAAATAAGGAGATCTGGTCATTGCATAATAAGGAAATAAATGGGGGGTGGAGGAAAACATGCATGGTTACTATAATAAGGTTTGTTTTTGTCTTTGTTGTTTTGTTTTGTTTTTGGTTTCTTTGGGTAGCCCTGACTGTCTTGGATCTCTCTCTATAGACCAGGTTGATCTCAAACTCAGAGCTCCACCTGCCTCTGCCTCCTGAGTGCTGGGATTAAAGGTGGGCACCATTGCCCAGCTTAGTTCTTTGTTTGTTTTCTTGTTTTTTTTTGTTTGTTTTGTATTTTAATACTTTATTTCTAATTGCATGTACATGTGTGTGCCTATGTGGGCTGTGTGCACTTTAGTGCAGGGGTTTGTGGAGTCCAGAAGAGGGCAATCAGCAGGAGTTACAGGCCATTGTGAGTTGTCCCGCATGGGTGCCGGAATTCAGAAGAACAGTACATGATTTTAGCTCCTCAGCCTTTGGGCCAGCCACCACCCCACCCCATAGTTCTTGTTTTTACAACTAATTATGTAGCCATATTCAATACTTACAATCTTGTCTCTCCATTATCTATCCAATCTGCCCCCCTACTCCCTTACTGTTAACCCCTGCTGGCCTGGGATGTGTAGAGATCTGCCTATCAGATGCTGGTACAGGTATACACCAGACACCCAGCTATTCTGTTTCTTTTCATTTCCAGTTGAGAACTTGGTTGGTGGCTCTTTTGCTCGACAGGAAGACCAGAAGGTTCATTCCTGAAGGGCTGGTGTCAGTCGTGATTGTTCCTGTATAACTTTGTGTCTTTCCATTAACTTTTCTGCTAGAAATGAGAAGTAGGAGGTGCCTAGAAGTCCTTAGGGTTCCGCACATATTGCTTTGTTCTGATGTGTCCAACTGCCCACGGTGATCTGTGTGACTCATAGTAGCCAGCTAGCCTTTCCTTCCTGCACTGTTGGTGTAGAGACTTCCTTGCTCTTGAGCAGTGTGTGCTGCCACGAAGGCACTATCTTCTAGGGATGGAGCAGGGTCTCACTCTGTAGCCTAGGCCAATTGGGGTGCTTGCTATACAGACTAGACTGCAATTGAATTTGTGGCAGTCCTCCTGCCTCTGTCTCTCAAGTGCTGAGATTACAGGTGTGAACTACCATGCTTACTGTAAACATTTCTTCTTTGAACTGAATGCCTCTAAACATATGAAACCCTATGTTACAGGGATAGGAAATAAAGATATTAAGGTTGTTGGATGTGGTGGCACATACTGATAATCTCTATGCTCAGAGGGAGAAAGCAGGAGAATTGTGGTAAACTGAGACTAGCCTGGGCTACAAATGTAGGGAGATTCTTTTCTCTCTCTCTCTCTCTCTCTCTCTCTCTCTCTCTCTCTCTCTCTCTCTCTCTCTCCCTCCCTCCCTCCCTCCCTCCCTCCCTCCCTCTCTTCCTTTCTTTTTTCTTTCTTTCTTTCTTTCTTTCTTTCTTTCTTTCTTTCTTTCTTTCTTTCTTTCTTTTAATATTTTGAGACAGGATTTCTCTGTGTAACAGACTTGACTGTCTCAGAACTTACTCTGTAGACCAGGCTGACTCTGTACTCAAAGATCTGCCTGCCTCTGCTTTACAGGATTAAAGGCATGTGCCACCACACCTGGCTCCCCCATTCTCACTTCTACTCCTTGGATCTCAGACCCAAGTCTTCTGACTAGGGGAAACCAACACTGTATACTGGTCAATTTAATGCATGTCCTGTAGGTGGAAGAACAGTACCCAGCCATGTCAGATGTCCTCTGGCACCATCTGTCTTCGGTGGCTGTTCTTGTTCTTCTGTCATGGAAGCTACCTAAGGACAATGGGGTAGAAACCCACTGAGGTTCTTCAGTGACCACAGGAAGCTCTTTGGTCAGAAAGATACTGTATGTGCTAGGTGATAGTGAAGAAGGAATCCCGTAAATCCAAGGGTTATGGCTTTCCTGGAAGCACTGCAGGCCCAGGAAGGAAAACCCACATTTAGAACAAGTATTCCAGCCAACAGTAATTGCTGCATTTCCATAATAGGAGTGGGTGGTGTAACCTGCCTGCTGTAAGGGCTGGCTGTTCCTCCCGAGGATGGCATCATAATGAAGATTAAGTGTTGGCTTCTAATGTTGGCTCGCCTGCTACTGAGTTCTTTGTAAAGAGTAGTTACTATGGATAATGCTTGCATAACTATCCTGTTTATGTCAGGATAGTTTGAGGCCCTTGTTCATGAGCTTATTAAGCAAGGTTGGCAAGAAGAAGGTGCCTGGGGGAAGAGGTGGCCACCTGCAGCACATGCAGCCCCATTCACCTTGGAGCCTTCCTGGAGGTGGCTATCATTGGTGGGGATTCATATGGGTCCTGGTGTCCTTCCAGTCTTCATTCCAGGAGCTCCATTCATGTGCCTCTTCCTCAGATTCCCTCCATGCTCATTTCTTCCGAGTTACCATTTACTAACTATGATCATTACATTTCTGTGAAGGCAATACTTCTATGACCTCTTTTTCTGGGCCCACTAAGACTGCATAGTGATCCTTAGCCAAGTGCCTAATGAGTTGCTTAAAATCCCGTCCATGGGAGAACTTTCTGTTCAATTAGAGACATCCCCAAGTGAGGCTGTGATGCTTCCAGGTGATGTCTCTACACTGCAGACAGATGATCAGGAAACCAGGCCTGGGGCTGTGATGTGGCTCAGTCCTTAAAGGGCTTGCTGCATACACATAGAGTTCTGAGTTTGGATCTCCAGCAATCAACTTTAAAAGCTAGGTCTGCAGTGTGTGCCTGTAATCCCAGCACTGGGGGGCAAAATAGGTGGATCCCTAGATCTCAGGTCAACCTCTGGCTTCCACATACATGTGCACACAATGTACTCATACTCACACACGAATACACACACACACACACACACACACACACACAGAGAAAGAGAGAGAGAGAGAGAGAGAGAGAGAGAGAGAGAGAGAGAGAAACCAGGAGGCCTGGGGAGTATGTCATGGTGGCTCACATTTATAGTCTCAGCACTAGGAGGCTGAGGTTCTAGGCCAGGCTGGACCAAGTGAAATCTGTCTAAAAAAACAAGAACAAAATGGACAGACAGACACGCCCCCCCCAATGAAAGTCCAACAGAAAATAAAAGAAAGCCAGGTCTGAATTTTCCTTCCCCAGTGTAGCTGTTGACAGGCACAGGCAGAGGCTCCTTACCCTTGCTTGTCCTATGGGATTCAGTTCCCACAAATCATCAGCACCCGGAGCATGAGGACAACGAGAACGGCTAACATGGCGTATGCTTGATAGTGGATGCTTACTAAATAGTTACAGATCTTCAAGTTTGAATAAATGAGAGTCACACTGGATTTTGTTTCAGGAATACAGAAAAGTTACAGCATATACAGAGAGTTCCCATGTGTTCCTCACCCAGTGTCCTCCACTGTCAGCACCTGACATTATTGTGATACATAATCAAAACTAAGAAACCAGCCTGGCTGCAGTTTTATGAATGGTTGTTTTTGTAAAGGCCAGACTTTGTTCTTATCAATATCCTCTTTTCGTTCCAGGACCCATGGCGTCCCAACCTGTTGCCTTTAAGTCCAGACTCACAAATGTAGGCCAGGCTGGTCTTGAACTCATAACAATCCTCCTCCTGAACCTCCTGGATGTGCCACCATGTTGCATTTAATTGCTCTGCTTTCTCTCTGCTCTGTGAAGTATCTCAGTGTATCTCAGTCTCCCTTTGGTTTTTATTAGCATGACATCCCCCACCCCTGCAGGAACACCAGCAAGGTATTGTGTGGCACGACGCTCCATCTGAGTTTGTCTTATGTCTTCTATGACTGGTGTGGGTTTACAGGTTTTCAGAAAGAACATTGAAGATAAGGAGGTTTCTCTTTCATTAAATCCTGTCAGGAATTATGAAAGACTGTGATATCACCTATACCAGCGGTTCTCTACCTGTGTGTCATGACTCCTTTGGGGGTCATATATCAGACATCCTGTATATCAGATATTTATACTACAATTCATAACAGTAGCAAAATTATAGCTATGAAGTAGCAATAAAATAGTTTTATGGTTGGGACATGAGGAACTGTATTAAGAGGTCACACGTCAGGAAGGTTGAGAACCACTGGTCTGTACTGTCACCTTCTCCACTTGGCTAGGGTGGTGCTTGCCAGGCATCTGATTTTCCTGTCCTCTCCTCTCTTCTCCCTGCTCTACCTACCCATTCATAAAGAGCTACTGCGTCTAGCTCATATGCAAAG